>NC_080198.1:71232776-71832776 GCF_030028045.1 Hippopotamus amphibius kiboko | reverse complement strand
TTGCGAAATGAATATGCCTTACATTACTTGTTACTGGAAGTGTGTGGATAGTTCAGGAGGAAAAAGCTCTTTCTGACTTGGGGAATCTGGAAAACTGTGATAAGACTTAGTTTAAAAGGAAACTATAATATATTTAAAAATTACTGGACAGCAAAACATTCTGGAAGGTATAGAAGGAGAATGCTCCTTTACTAGTCTTTGCTGAAAAAGGAAGTAACTATTTGATTCTGAAGATAAACCAAACAGAAAATGATGTACAGTATGAGTTTAAGGCCTTCACCTGATACTCTACCGTTCCCTGCCTTCCGTCCAAAAAACATTTTTTTAAATAGAACCTCACGATGGAAGGGGACACAGTATCTAATGTTGCTAGACTCCTGAGGCACGAATGTACTGCATCCCAAGCCTCAGCATGCTAGCACACACAGACTAACATGTTGCTACCCACCCTGTGTAAGAATGATTTGCAAGAATATTCCAATGGTGGGATTCCAGTTGGAGGTAAGTCTATTTTTTCCCTGTAGATGGGAAATTGCAGTACCATAATTGACGGTATGTAGGGAATGAAATTCTAGCCCACACCAAAGAACACTTCTATATGAACACAGATTAAGACTGGAAGAATGAAAGGTACAATTATAGGAAATACAAATGCAATGAAGGGCTTATATGATTCTCTCCTCTTGGTCATTCCCATGTTCTCAAGAACAAACTCCTATATAACTCTAGCACAGTGCTTGAAAGCCTTTTTGAGGGTTTGGAGAGTCATTGGATATGCTGGATATCTTCTGTTTGTTCCTCCAGGTCCTACTCTGTTCCCAGAAGGCTGACCTATAAAGACTACATAAATAAGCTCCTCTGGAGCCAAGAATATACACTGGAGAACAGACAGTCTCGTCAATAAGTGGTCCTGGGAAAACTGGACAGTTACATGTAAAAGAATGAAATTAGAACATTCTCTAACACCATATACAAAAAATAAACTCAAAATGGACCAAAGACCTAAATGTCAGACCGGATACTATAAAACTCCTAGAGAAAAACACAGGCAGGACACTCTGACATAAATTGCAGCAATATCTTTTTGGATCTGTCTCCTAGAGTAATGGAGATAACAATAATAAACAAATGGGACCTAATTAAACTTAAAAGCTTTTGCACAGCAAAGAAAACCATAAACAAAACAAAAAGACAACCCACAGAATGAGAGAAAATATTTGCAAACAATGAGATCAACAAGAAATTAATTTCCAAAATACACAAACAGCTCATACAGCTCAATATCAAAAAAACAAACAACCCAATCAAAAAATGGGCAGAAGGCCTAAATAGAAATTTCTCCAAAGAAGACATACAGATGGCCAACAGGCACATGAAAAGATGCTCAGCATCTTTGCTAATTATTAGAGAAATGCAAATGAAAACTACAATGAGGTACCACTTCACTCCGGTCAGAATGGCCATCATCAAAAAGTCTACAAACAATAAATGCTGGAGAGAATGTGGAGAAAAAGGAACCCTCCTACACTGTTCATGGGAATGAAAATTGGTACAGTCACTGTGGAGAACAGTATGGAAGTTCCTTAAAAAACTAAAAACAGAGCTACCATATGATCCTGCAATCCCACTCCTGAGCATATATCTGGAGAAAACTATAATCCAAAAAGGTACATGCACCCCAATGTTCATTGCAGCATTATTTACAATAGCCAAGACATGGAAACTACCTAAATGTCCATCGACAGATGAATGGATAAAGAAGATGTGGTACATATACACAGTGGAATATTAGCCATAAAATAGAATGAAATAATACCATTTGAAGCAACATGAATGGACCTAGAGATGATCATACTAAGTGAACTAAGTCAGACAAAGATGAATATATGCTATTACTTATATGTGGAATCTAAAAAAATGGTACAAAGGAATTTATTGACAAAACAGAAATAGACCCACAGACATGGAAAGCAAACTGATGGTTACCAAAGTGGAAAGGGGGGAGGGTGGGATAAATTAGGAATCTGGGATTAACATATACACACTGCTATATATAAAATAGATAACCAACAAGGACCTACTGTGTAGCACAGGGAACTATACTCAGTATTTTGTAATAACCTATAAGGGAAAAGAATCTGAAAAAAGAATATATATGTGTGTGTGTTTGTATACACATATATATATAAAACTGAATCACTTTGCTGTACACCCGAAACTAACACAACATTGTCAATTAACTGTATTTCAATGAAGAAAATAATATGAATATAAGAATGTATTGTGTTGGCCAAAAAGTTCATTTGGTTTTAAGTAAAACTAAAAGACATTTTTCATTTTCACAGAGCACTTTATTGAACAACATATTCACTAACCGAATGAATGTTTTGACCAACCCAATATTAACAAACAATAAATATATGACATGTGATTATAAAAGTAGAATAATATAAATTTGTATATTTATAAATTTGTAAATTTTCTCAAATTTTTAAATTTTAGTAGGATTAAAAAAAACAAGCTCCTTTGCTCTCTGGGTATTGGTTGACTTGGTTTATAGAGAGCATCAGCAAGAGATGGCAGGCCAGGAGGAAATGAGCTCAGAATCTTTAATAACCAGATATGCTAAACTAAACATGCTGTCAAGGGTTTTTTTGCTATTTCTCCAGTTGAAGATTTGAGGAGTGGAGTCTAATTCCCCTCTCCCCTTTAATCAGAGCTGGCCTAAGTAACTTGCTTGAACAATTGCATGTAGTGGAAGTAACATTTTGAGACTTCTAAGGCTAGGGCATCACAAGAAGCCTTGCAGCCCCTACTACCTAGGTCTCCTGGAGCCCTCACTCTTGGAGCTCTGAGCTGTCTTGTCAGAAGTCGACTACCCTGAGACTTCCCTGCTGGAGGAAGCCATAGGGAGAGATCATGGAGAGAGAGCGATGCTGGCCATCCCCTAGCTGTTCCAGCCTTCCAAGGCAGATACGTGAGTGAAGACAACATCTTGGAGGACGTTGCAATCCCAGCAGATATATCATAGAGAAGAATGAAGGAACTCAGCCAACAACCGTACCGAGGCCCCAGATATATGACCCTTGTTGAGCTGTCTCAAACATCTCCAGCTGTTCAAACCACCCCAGCTGAGACTCCAGGCTTTTGTGAAGCAAAAATAATCCATTTCTGCTGTGCCCTGCCAGAGTTAGTGACCCACAATATTGTGAGTACAATACATGATTATTGTTTCACAGCAATAAATAACCAAACACCTGGTAACCTCCCAACTGGGTCAGCCCTGGTTGGCTGTGTCCCTCTGCCAAAATCTCTTCAAGACAGCCCTCTCCAGAGAACTACTCTTGCCTTACAGCCTATGGGAGGTAATGGCTCCCTGCCATTTCTAACTGTACTGTCTTTTGTTATTGACTTTTAGAAACCTTGTCCACCTTTCAAAAACGTCCCTTAATTAAATTCTCCTGAATTACCCAGTTTGAGAATGTCATCTCTTTCCTGTCAGGATCTTGGCTTATATACCAGACCTGATGTACATATCACAAGATTTATTAAAGAACAGAGGAGAAAGCTAACAGTCTATGTTAAGGATGTCCAAAATTATGCTTTAGAAAGCCAGAGACAAATTAGCACAAGCATATGTGTGTGTATTCATATCAGGTAATTAGCATGTTACCCTTAACAAAATACTTTAGAATATTTTAGAAGAGACCAGGTTTTTCAGGCCATCCTTTATTTAGGTTTTCTGGATTCAGTGAGTCTTCCCATTGTTGCTTTGTGGGGAAATTGGTCATTTTCTGGCATACTGTCTTATTTTATATTCTTTTATTTATATTATATATACTATATATCTTTAATATATAATTATAGATATAATTATATCTATATATAGATTCTATCAATATAATCTACAGATTCGATATATATATTAGATATATCTAATTAGATAGATATTATATAGTCTATATAGACTACGTAGCTATATAATATTATATTGATAGAATCTATATATGTATGTAATCTATATATAGATATAATTATATCTATAACATATTTATATTATACAGTATATATGTTTTATATTATTTTATATTCTATAAAATATACACTTTCTATATTCCAGGCACTCTGGAACAATATACAAATAATAATTTGTTTAATCCTAATAACCTTATCAACCATGTGCTATTATTATCGCCATTTTACAGATGCAGACACTGGGGTATGTAGAGGTTATATAATTGGTTCAAGGGCTTACTGCTAGTAAGTGGCAGAGCTCATACTTGAAGGCACACAGTTCAGCTAGAGGGTGTGCACTCTTTACCACTGTGTTATGCTGTGAAGTCTTGTCAGGAAAGGCTTAGAGAACAGGAGAAATGAGTCACCCTGGTCTGCTGTGTCATTAGGGTCAGTGAGCGCTGGTGCTGCCTATTCTCACAGGTGTCAGAGATGATGGACAGTGAAAAAGAGGAAGAGGTTGGGAGCTCCTCAGAGGACAGACGCTGGAGAGGACAAGCGTAGTAGTTATCTGTTGCTGTGTAACAGGGTGCTTCGAAGTGCAGTGGCTTAAAGCAACAATAATAAGTGTTTCTGTCTCATGGTTTCTGTGGGTCAGGAATTCAGATGGGGTACAGCAGGGTCTCTAATCCACTACACCTGGAGTCCCAGGTGGAAGACGTGGAGGCCGGGGTGGGAACCACGTGAAGGCTCGTTCACTCCTATGCGGGCCTAGTGGGTCTGTAGCCTGGAATACCCTTCACAGCTCCCTATCCTCCTTCTGATTCCAGGGGTGCTTAGAGGAAATGCTACCCACAAAATGAAATGTGGTTTCACCTGTAGGAGTTCCTGTTTTGGAGAACCTGGCTTGCGTCCTTATTTACTTGTTTCAGTCAGGATCTCTGAAGAAAATAGAGGGTAAACTCCAACTGATTCAAAGGATTATTTTTAAAACTGTGGGAGTGTTTAAAGAAACCAAAAATAAGGATTATGTAGAACTTCAAAACTAGCAACAGCGGAGAACCATTACCTGTTCCCGGTCTGAAGGAAAGGGAGAAGGGACCAGAACTCTGAGGGTGGCTATTTGTAGAGGGTGTCTGACAAGAGCTGTGGCATTTAGGGAGGGATGCAGGTAACCAAAGACGACCCAGTGGATTAACAGGAACCAAATAAGAGATATGCATATTTTTTTTTCCCTCTGGGTTTGTGGAGTAGGCCATAGTAGATACACATGTTTGTGTTCGGTTAGAAAAAATTTTTAAAGATGTCTACCTTTCTCTTTATGTATTTTTGGGAATTTGAAACTATACCAATTTATATATTCTTTACTCTTGCCCGTCACTAAAACAAACAAATAATCTTGCAATACTATAAGATTAAAGGATTTGTATTTATACGCTTCATTTCCTTTGAAGGTTAACTTCTTTAATTGGGACACTCCAGCAACAGGCCTTTTCCAGAAGTTGCTTAACCTTTATGGAGGGCCTACTTTATGTCAAACATTGCTCCATGATTTTACACAGTTCATCGCATTTAAATCTTCCCACAATTCAGTGAGGTAGTTTTTCTTTCTTTTTTATAAATGAGGAGATAGCTTTATAAGGCTCAGGAATTTTTCCTAGCTGGTTATAAGAGATGAGTCTCTAACCACATTATTGGGTTTATAAGCATCAATTATGATCACATTTGAATCAAATGGCAAGTGAAGCAAGAATATTAGTCAGATGCTTGAATATAGCTAGTCTAGGAACACAGTCAAGATTTAATATAAATGGAAAATGTAATATAACAAGGGTTTGCATAGCTCCTATTTTGTTCTAATTAATCCCTCACTCCAAACAAATCGTTTTATCAGATAGCCCAGCATATTCGCCTTAAACTCTATCTCCTCCACCAAATTCATGAACTACATATGTGCCAATAATATATGAAAGATGTGTAAAAAGTGCCTTGAGTAAGGATAGTGCTTGTTAAAGTCTGGCTGAATAACACATTAGAAAAAAACATAATCTGAAATGAACAGTAACAAATGCGGGAGGCAAATAAAATATCTGATACTATTTCCAAAGTTATAGCCTGACTTAAAAAACAGCAGCCACAGAGTGACCAAGCTGGTATATAATTCTTTTTTGCAAAGAGGCTGAAAACACACCATGAATTTGAAAGACAGGACTGCAAAAATCTCCTGACCGAAAAATTCTAAAGCTGCAGAATAAAAATTCTGTATATATGGAAGAGTATTGCTCCCTCTATTTTTTTATTTGCTTTTGATTTTTGGAGGGCTATATTTCATACATGATCACCAACCACTACTTGAAACAGACATTTCTGCTGCCTACAAGCATTCATTTCTCTCTTCCTTCCGATAATACCTAAACTGTACTCAAGTATCTGCCCCTTCGCCATACCTTTCATGGGCCTCAGGAGAACCTGACCTCAATCACTCCAGGTCAGCTCTATTGGGTGGTTCTGGTGCATCTAAAGCTAACCCCATCTCTAGAGCAAGTCATGGATGCAGGAGATGCCATGTGACCCAGCTAATGTGAAAGGGGTTTTCAAGGGGCATCTGAGAAAGACATCATCACAATGAGAGAGATTCTCAGAGCAACCTTCTCTCTAGACATTGTCATGATTCTTCTGCAACTCTTTTGCTATTACCCTGAAAATGAAGCTTCTATTTAGAGTAGGAAAAAGAACTCTGGCAGGTGACAGGATTGTCACCTCTAACACCTCTCTGCCTTCTCTTTTTCTAGCTGAGTAAGCCAATAAATATGTGATTATTTAAGCTAGCTTGAGTTGGGTTTCCTGTCACTTGCTGCTGAAAGTATTCGAATCTATGCACTATCAACATTTTATTCTGGTGCTGAGTCAATAAAACAAGTAAAAAAGATAGTCCTTACTCATGGTATCAAAATGTTAAGACTCATGCTAACTCAGAAATCTGTACTTAGAGGCCTGCAAAATCAAATAAACACTTTCTAGAGACTACGTTAGTTTAAAACTTGCCAATTCAAATATACCCACTCATCTGAAGTCACCAAGTTTCAGTTCCCTAACATTGTACATTGCGTGTTTTGTGAAATTACAAGTTTCCTATGATAGCAAGAAGCTCAAGTAATAATTTACCTGGCAAAGAAAAGTGAAGAGTGAAGATGGGTATATAACTTGTGTATGAATTGCTGTAGAACCTTTGCATATTTTTAACACCACATGACATGATTAAAATTTTAAAAATTAACTGATTTTAAAATCCAACAAATTAAGAAAAGGCCATGAGTTACTTTTCAGGTACAGTTAAAGAGAATCGCTACAATCAGAGCCATCAGAATTTGTTTCAAGTTGTACTGGTACCTTAAAAAGAATATTTGACCTTTGAGTAGGTGACAACGATATATATAATTTTTAGCAAACATTCTGAATTGAAATGATCACAGAACTATTGATATGGGATTTCAAAGTGAGACTATCTCAAGCAATTAACCTAAAATAATGTGTCCATTTCGTTTAAAGGTATAGCAGAGAAGTCTAGTTGGCACTTATGAAATACCATTTCACTTACACTCAAATTTAAAACTACACTCGTGACTTGAATAATGCTCTTGAGTATAAAATAGGACTCAGATTTACTTTTAAAATTTAAATGATTTTATTTGTTAAGTGACTATTTATGGCCTACAATCAAATTATTAACTTTTTTAAAAAAGCATTTACTTTTTATGTAAAAAAGATTATTTATTAAGTTTTCTTGCTTTCCTTCCCAACTAGCATTTATGGTACATTTATTTGGTGTAAAGGGATAAAAACAATCCAGCTTTTATGTGAGCTAGAGAACTGACTTTTGGAATCCCAAAGAGATTTCTTCTTTGTATTCGACACATACTTTGTATTTACGTATTTTGGGAAAAGCAATAATTCTATTCTTTTTTTTTTTTAGGTAGCGAGATATGTGTTCTGTTGGTCAGAATTTGTTCACGTGTAATCACACTCTTGTCCCCAACTGATCTTATAGTAACTATTTTCCAACCTTTTCTTGGACTGATGGTTTATTATGTTAAACATTTATTACTTCACGTAAAATAGGTATAATCTTTAAATCAAATTAACAAATATTTATTGAATATAACTATATGCAAAATGTTATATTTAAATATTATTATTTCCCCTGTTGGACATAAAAATTCATGTTGTTTAAGTCACATTATCACCCGATAAGGTGCAGACAGTATCCCAACTGCTTTATTTACAGAAAATAATCACTAGCTGTAAAGAAACGCTAGTTGCAAAACAAGTTAGTGAAAACATGAATAGTGATCATTATAATCATAGCCAACATTCATTGTGTTGAATTTAGAAAATAAATGTTTCCTAGTGCCTTCTGAAATCTCTATCACCTTGTCTGCTCAAGACTTTCCCCACTGTCTAATAAAAATATGACTCTATTCAGATAAATGTATCCCTTATATTATCTGTTCTACAAAAGCTAATTGACTTAGAGCTTGTAATACTTTTTTCTTTTGCTCTAGGATCCAACAGGCAATGTTCTATTGCCTATAAGGGAAGGTAACTCATGTTTTGAAGAATAATTCGACTATTCACAGGATCCAGAAAGCTCCTCAATGTTTCTTCAAAGTTTATTCATCCATCTGTGTATTCATTAAAAAGGGTTTTTCTGAATGCCTCCTATGTAAAATAAATTCTAATTATTTACAAGTGTTTTGTGAAAATACACTGTTACTGGGAAGACAGCTATTAGGGCATTTATTTTCTGTTTATTTTACAAGGAAATGTACCCCTCAGAGTTTGATTTGCACATGTATTCCTAAAGTAAATATTGCTATTGATGGCTTCCTGTTTAATGTCAGGCTAGTTAAGTGACCCTAGAAATCTTCCAGTTGTGTTAAAGTTTTCTTTACATGGATTCCAATGTACTTGCTGTCATATTACAAGTGAGTCAAAAATTATCTGCACTCCGGTTATATTAAAACTTCTGTTGCCCGCACTGTCTTATCAACGCTTTCCATTCAAGGCTACTGTCTCCCCAGTCACTGCTGTGCAGGTGTGAATGTGTTACATCCGTTCATTGGTAACTGAGGTGCGAGCAAAAATGGATGCCCCACTTGTGATCTGCACAAAAGAAGAGCAGCATGCAGTGATTCATTTTTTGTGCTCTGAGGGTGCACCCGGTGCCGTTATTTATCAAAGACTTTGTGCACTGTATGGAGAAGGTGTTTTGTCGCAAAGAAGTGTATATGAATGGATAGAGAAGTTCAAGGAAGGTTGCACAAGTGTTAGCCGTCAAGAGGGAGCCGGACGCCTGTCCATGACCACGGCTGATGACAACATTGAGTGTACATGTGAAATGACTCTGTCGAATAGATGAGTGACAGTGGATTGTGTGGCAAATCGTTTGCAAATCAGCCACGGCTCTGCCTATGAAATAATCCATGACAGACTTACGTTTCGAAAAGTTTGTGCTGAAGCCTAAACTTTGGATTAAACGCAGAGGACTACTATCCAAGGGCTTTGTGATCTGGTGTGACAATGCACATCTGCACACTTCTGCCCACACTGTCGACACTCTGCAAAAACTTCGCTTTGAGGTGTTAAAGCATCCTCCCTGTAGTCCTGATCTTGCTCCATCGGACTTTCACCTGTTTGGTCCCCTGAAAGCAGCCCTACGAGGACAAAGATTCACTTCTGATGAAGAAGTGAAGGAGGCAGCGCATTTGTGGCTCACAGCTCAGCCTAAAACATTTTTTAATGAGGGAATACGAAAGCTCATTGACAGATGGACAAAGTGTATTGAAAAGAAGGGAGATTATGTTGAAAAATGATGTATTTTGTCTTTTCTAAAAGTTAATGAAAATAAATTCTAAGGCCAGAGTGCAGATAATTTTTGACTCACTCTCATATTTGATATGTAAAACCCAGCTGCCTTCTATATTCAAACTTTTATAGCATTTTATTCTTACACTTACTAAGAGACAACTTACTTTATGAAAATAATAGTATCATTTTTAAGGAAAAATACTAGGTCCCATTTGGGCCAACATTTAACATGTCACAATTTTTAGACAGAAATTAAATTAACTATCCTGGCTTCCTGGTTCTTGGGAAGTTATGTACTACCATTTTTATCTTATCTGCAAAATTAAATTCTACCAAATCTAATGAGTTTCCTACATCTGGACCCACATCCTCTGCTGTTCCTGCAGTAGCATTCTCCTACCAACTCCCTCCGCCTACCCCCAATTTGTGTTCTGGGTCCTGTTCCTCCTTAACTTCTCTGAGGCTGGGCTGATCCCATTTCTCTTCTGCATCATCCTTTCTTTCTGCACTGAATTATCCCCATCAGTTAAAAGCATGTGGAATATCTCCCATCTCATTACAAAGAATCCCTCTCTCGACTCCTCATCCCACACTAGCTCTGCCCATTTCTCTACTCCCTTTTATGCTAGAACTCCATACTTGTTTCTATTTTCTTCACCTCCTCATTCTCTGCCTGGATCTTTTATTTGAACCGACATATCTGACTCCTCCACAGCACTGTCTCTTACACCCACTGCAGTTAGGTTTTCTCCCATTTTGGCTTCATAGAAGAGCACTTGTTAAAGTCACTCATGACCTTTACCTTGCCATATCCAATATAAAATCCTCAGTCCTCATCTAACTTGACTTATAGGCAGCATTTGGAGCAATGACTACCCTTTCTCCCTTTTCTTCACTTGGTCTCCAAGACATCACTCCCACCTCCCTTTACCCCCATCTCACTGGCTGCTTGTCTCTCTTAGTTGCTGGATCTACCTCCTCTTCCTGATTAGAACTTAGTCTTCAGCCTTCTTCTCTACTCAGCAATCTCATCTCTGTGCTTAAAATTACCAAAATTATATGCTCAGCCAATGTAGAGGACTGATTTTTATTTTTCATTGTGATCTACTAACAATTAGGTAAGAAGCATCCTTCTTTCTTGATTCCATATTCAACCCTTCATCTTACTTGCTCTCCTTGGGAGCAAATATGAAGTTCACTTGTCCACTCATTTGACAAATAGTTATTGAGCAATATGTGCTGGGCTCTAAGCTCCCTTATTCAACATCTAGGCTTCTAATGGTTTCTGGCCTTTGCCCTCTTTTCTTTTTTTCTATCTGTTCCTCTTGCTCAATCTTATCCATTCCCATCAGTCCAGGAATGTTCTAATGACCCCTCAAATATATATCTCCAACCCAGACATTCTCCCCCTTGCTGAAAATGCAAAATTCTACCAACTAGATTTCTAATTTGGAACAAACGCTTCAAATTCAACATTACAATCTAAATATAATTCTGTTAGAAATAGAAACAACATAAACAAATGTCTCCCTGCCTAAGCCAGAGATGAGTCATTCTCAATTCCTCCTCTTCCCTAAGTATGTCCCTACCTGGTTAATTTATTTCTATTTCTGCTAATACTGCTTCGTCATTTAGTTGCCTTAACCATTTACTCTCTAAGAATCTCTCGGCGACTAGTCGTGTCGTCTTCCGATGCTTGACCCCCATTGCTGCCAGCATGATCTGCTTAAAATGAAATCTGAATAATTCACTTTCTTGAGTATTATCTTTGATGGCTCTCCATCTCCTATGGAATAAAGCTCATCGTCTCATTCCTTGTTAAAAACAAAACCTTGTGAGCCTCATCAGCTCTTCTTCTGCAAAAACTCTGCAAGTTCTGGCCCAACAGAATGACTTGCAGACCCATGAAACCAACGTGCTCTTTGTATCTGCATGTGTTTCCACACCCTGTGTATCTGTGGAAGATGCACTCTTCCATAAAGACTCAGATCAATGTATACTAACTTTGAAGCTCCTTAAGCACTGATGCCGCCCAGAGATAGACCGTCTCTCTTCTGTATTATATTACCTTGTATAGATCTCTCATTTTTTCCCATGTATTTCATGTAGTGTAATTATTTATCTGCATGTCGTCTATTCCACTGTACAGGGAAGTCTCTGTAGGCAGAGACCTTGTATAATTAATCCTATCATTGCTGTCCATTATTTTTATTTCATCTGTTCTAAAGAAGAAGGAACAGCTGATGTGCATTGTCCTTTTAATGAATATTTTTAAATTGCAGAAGTTTACTTTAGATAAAACATTTTTTGTTCTAAAATACAATAACTATTTCCCTAATATTAGCTACTCACGTATATAGTTTTTAAATTGACATATAATTCACCTATCATAAAACTCACCCTTCTAAAGTATACAATTCACTGGGTTTAACTATATTCTCAAAGTTGTACAACCATCACCACTACGTGATTCCAAAACATTTCTAATCCTAGAACACATTCATTACCAAAGAAATTCTGACCCCATTCCCTGTCACTCCCCAACCCCATCCCCTCTCCAGACAAACTAATCTATTTTCCACCTCTACAGGTGCCTACTCTGACCATTCAATATAAGTGGAATTATATAAAATATGGCCTTTTCTGTCTGGGTTCTTTCAATTAGCATAATGTTTTCAAGGTTCATCCAGGTTGTAGCATGAATCATTCCTTTTTATTAGTGAATAATATTCCACTGTATGGATATACCATGTCTTGTTTACCCCTTCTATGATAGATGGACTTTTGGATTTTTCTACTTTTAGCTATCGTGAATAATGCTTCTGTGAATATTATTGTATGTTTTGTGTGGACCTATGTTTTGTGTGGACATATGTTTTCAGTTCTCTTCTGTTTAACTTTTTAAGGCACTGACAAATTGTCTTCCAAAGTGATGGCACAATTTTACATTCCCATGATCTATGCATGAGGGTTCCAATTTCCCTACATCCTCATTAATATGTATTGTTGTCCATCTTTTTTTATTACAGCCTTCTTAGTGGGTACGAAGTGGCAGCTCATTGTGGTTATAAGGGTTTGATATCATCCTCCTGCAAAAGAGTTACAAAGAGTTCCATTCTATCTAAAATCAATAAACATATATTTTGTTTTATACTACTCTGAAACAAATGTGAGGTAAGATTCTCAGAAGACAGCTATTCTTTTTCCTTATCTAAACATCTTTAACATTTCATAGCACTTAGCATATTTTAAATTATTTATTATTCCTAAGATTCGTCCAAGACTCTCTCCTGTTTCCTAAACTTGGGGGCAACATAAGGCCTCAAAATACAAAGCTCTTAATTAAGATTTGACATATATTAACTTTGAGAGAAAAGTCTTTCTATCTCTCATTTTCCTATTTATCCTATATGTAAGCATTATATGACAGTGTAGGGATAAGGATTGAGATAACACATTTAATTTGTTGTCCTTTGTGACTCTAGATTTTTTTCCTTATTAGTCATTAATCATTCTTTCCTGGTAATTTACTAGCTATTAGCTTGTTTTTGTCTGTAATGAACCCACCTGTCTTAGTATTACTTGAAAACTTTCATAAACATACTATAAATTCCTTTCTGTTGCCTAACATGGTATTCAATATAGACAGTGGGTTTTAGAAATTGGATGATTTATTTGAACATGTGGTAGGGTGAAGTGACATTTGTTAGAGTGGCTGTTTGTATCTTTACACACACATTCCCTTGGTTGAGTCTTTCAAATGAGGTGACTGTGATTGTGGCCAGGACTCTAATATCTAGCTGAGGAGAGGACTATTTTAGTTTACACAAAAAAATGGTGACAATGATTTGCCCAGATGGATTTTCCAAGCTGATAAGATAGGGCCAAATGCTGCAAGCCATTTTCTGCAGTGTTAGGGCTTTTGAGAGACTTCTGTTGACATGTCCAAATATATTCTGTTGGGGTGATTGCTCTCTTTTTCCCATGCTTATATAAATATTCATCCAATGATCCTGTGTTCATACAATGTAAGCATTTCTCAGTTTTGTTTGTAGGCTTTTAGTTCAATCATTGACTACATGTTTCATTCATTCACAATTTATTCACCCAGGATTCACAGTGGTGTGCCTATGATTTTTATTATTATTATTATTATTATTAAAACATTATGTCCTCAAAGACCTCCCTGACCTTTCCTTCAAGCTATCATACGTTCATTCAGTTGTACAGAGGCTAATCCACACATTCTATACAACCTTACCTTAGATATCCTAGCTTAAATATTACAACTTTACCCTCATGTGAGTGCATGTTGGAACATTCAGCTTAGTGTCCCTTCATCCTTGCAAATGTGCACAACTAAACGTTAATCACCATATAACCCATCTTACCAATTACACACAATTATTTCATTTTGTCCTAGAAGTCTATACTAATAAGCATTCATGTTTCTGTGTCAATATACAGTGAGTTTTAAAAAGAAAGTAAAGCAAATTATGTACATATTTTGTGTCTTGCAATTTCTTTGTTATACTGACTCTTCCTAAGAGGGTTACTATTCTTAGTTGATTCTCAAGTTCAGATTGATATTGGCAAGAATCCAACTTCCCCAGTTCAAGTATATCTTTCTCACCAGTCAACCTTCTTGCTTTTGCTGTTTACATCTTTAACAAAATTACATTTAATTTGAGCTAGTGGGAGCTTTGATAATTAACCATATAAAATTGTTCTCTCTCCCTCCTCCCCCAAGGATATCATACTTATCTATCCAAAAATTTGAGGCATATTCTATTTCCTCAAATATATGAAAAGGAAGAATAGACAAGGCTATGTATTCTAGCAACTGGAATTAAGAGATATGATCATCAGCAGATATTCCATTTATCATGCAGTTTATATCATGAGGGGATCTGTCACTGCTGTAATTAGCATGTATACCTGTGTAGTCTGGGACCTACGGTTACCTCTATAAATGAAAGGTTGTATCCAGAGTTCTCTTTGGTACTGCATCATTTGTTTCAATTTGAATGTGCAATGAATCACATGGTCACAGTCCATAAACTTGAGTAGAATGTAGCACTGGGCTTGGATGACATGGTTTTATGGTTACAGATGTTCTCTGATCTTTCAAATTTGCTTTGTACTAAATGATCCACCAAATACCATCTTTTTAGAAAATTTTTCTCTCAGTACCAGCTGCATTCACTTTCTCTAAGGAATCTTGACCCCTAAATAATAAATTCAGTGAGTTCCCCAAGTCCTATTCTACGTCTTACATCATCATATTACTTTCAACAACTTTAGAAGTCAGGAATTTGACGTTCCTCTGTCTCATTTTGTTGGCTTCATTGGTCAAATTCTTTTTGTTAGAAATGATTTTAGAATCCTAATTTTAGTACCAATACTCTGTAAGACTAAGACTTGATCTTGCAGAATGGATGCCGGCTCTGATCTTAGTCAACTTAGAGAGCCATATAAAGCCTCAGTTTTCCTATATATAAAATGGGTAAGAGCCAGATCAAGATGGCAGAATACAAGGACACAGAGGTCACCTCCCTCCACAAATACATCAAAAATACATCTACATATGGAAGCGTTCTCACAGAATACCTGCTGAATGCTGGCACAAGATATCATACAAGCAAAATTGCAAGAAAGATCACCACATAACCAGGTAGGATGAAAGAAAGGGGGAAAAAAAAGGAATCAGGACAGGACCTACACCCCATGGAGGGAGCTGTGAAAGAGGAAAGATTCCCTCACTCTGAGAAGCCCCTTCACCAGCTGTGAGATCAGCTGGGACAGAAAGGGAGCTTCAGAAGCTCAGAGGAGAGTGCAACAGCTGGGTTGTAGCAGGCAGAACAGCGAGAAACCTGCACAGAAGGTCCTGACCATCTTGCTGCAGTCCCCAGCCTGAGGACTCATGTTGGCTGGTGGGTGCAAGGCCTAGGTGCTGAAACTCGGGCTTCAAAGGACAGACCTGGGGAGAGGACTGGAGCTGGCTGCATGGAGACAGCCTGAAGGGGCTGGAGTGTGGTCCAAGCCACAAGTGGGGATGTGAGCAGGAAGGGGCCTGGCTCTGCCATTAAAGCCCCATTGTTAAGGTGTGCGCTCAAAGGGAGGGGCAGGGACCGCCACAGCAGCCTCGTTCTTGGGGTGCAACAGTGGGCGCAGCTCCACCTCTACAAGTTCTGGGAGCACCCAAGTACCAGCAGGTTGCCCACACACAGAGGCAAGGCTGAAATCCTAGCCAATTCTCAGGGGCTGCATGACTTCATAAGCAGGGCTGAAATCCGAGTGTCTCAGCAGCTGTGCGATCTGTGGATTTATGTACCACAGGCGGCTTTGTAAACTCAGTGCCTGTGGACATCTAAGTGGATTACTGCAGGCAAGCATGCAGGGGCAGGGCTGGGATCTGGATAGACTTAGTAGCTCCCAAGGCAGGTCTAAGTGTGTCACTATGGCAGTCTTTGTGCCGGACCTCAGTGGTTCTGTTCCAGAAGATCTGTGCTAGTTGCTTTGTGAGCACAGTGCCTGGGGGACTGAATTCCCACAGTTGATGCAGGGCTGAGGGCAGTGCCATTTACAGTGTACTTTATGAGCCTGCACAATGGGTAACAGGTGGCACCACAGAGCACACTTTCTGGTGGACAGCTCCTGCAGAGGAATACTCAGTGAGGCCTGTCCCAGTAGGAGTGTTCCAGTCCTGCTTATCCCACTCTGCGGTTCAGAAATAGATCTGGGAGTGTCTACTCCAACAACCAGGGAGCAGACCTGCCCTTAACAGGGCTGTGACAACCACAGAGAAAAGATGAGGCTCTGCACAATATCCAGTGCAGGCTCTAGTCACCACAACAGCAATCCTACCCCCTATCAAGGGGATAATGGCCAACACACACTGAGGAAAGACAAGGCAATACTCCTTCGTAAAAATAGCCCTTCAAGACCACAGTAGTAACTGTTTCTCCTAAACTCATAGATTCGGAGTAACATAAGTAAAATGAAGATGCAGAGGAACCACTCCCAATTAAAAGAAAGAGAGAATTCCCCTGAAAGAACAAACAATGAAACAAACATCTCTAGTCTACCAGGTCCCAAGTTCAAAAAGGACATAATGAAAATATTGAAGGAATTGAGAAAGGATATTGATAGAAATGCAGATTACTGTAAAAAGGAACTTAAGCCAATTAAAATGAGAAAGCTCATTTGCTCAGACAAACTCATTTACTGAGCTAAAAGTAATCAGGAGAAAACTGGATGATGCAGAAGAGCGAATAAGTGATCTGGAAGCTAGAATAATGGAAATCATCTAATCAGAACAGCAGACAGAAAGACAAGTGAAAAAAATGATAGCAATATACAAGACCTATGGGATAATACAAAGCACCACAATCTATACATAACAGGGATCCCAGAAGGAAAGATAGAGAAAAGGGGATCAAAAAATGTATTTTAAGAAATTATGGCTGAAAACTTCCCAAACCTAAAGGAGTAAACAGATAACCAAGTATAAGAAGCACAGAGGGTCCCAAACAAGATGAACCCAAACAGACCTTCACCAAAGACATACTATAATTTAAGTGGCAAAAATTAAACATAAGGAGGCTTCTAAAGGCAGCAAGAGAAATATAATTACAAGGGAACCCCCATAAGGCTATAAGCTGATTTCTCTACAGAAATGTTGAAGGCAGAAGGGAGTGGCAAGATATATTCAAAGTCCTGAAAGGAAAAAACTTGCAACCTAGGATGCTCTAGCAGCAAGATTATCATTTAGAATATAAGGAGAGAGAGAAAAATTTTCTAAGACAAGCAAAACCTAAAAGAACACAGCAATACTAAACTTATCATAAAGGAAACAGGGAAAGGTCCTCTCTTAACAGAAAAGAAGTAAGAATCTATAGGAAAGAGAAAATCACAATTGGAAAGTAAATCACTTAAATAAGCCAGTACACAGATTTAAAAAAATCAAAAATTTTTTGTGAAACTGATGACAACCACAATGAACAGCAAAAGGATGAACATAAAAGATGTAAAAGAGGACGTCAAAATCATAAAATATAGGGGAGGAGAGTAAGAAAATGTAGATTTTTTTCCTCTAGAATGCATTTTAGCCTATAGGACTACAGGTCTAAGGCAAGTAGAGATAGGAAGGGGTTAACATACTTGAAAAACAGGGTAACCACAAAACAAAAGCATGCAATAAATTCACAAAAACCAAAAAGAAGAGAACATAAGTATAACAGAAAAGAAAATCATCAAACCACAAAAGGAAAAACAAAAAGAAAAAGAAAGGGACAAAGAAGAAATATAAAATCAATGGGAAAACAAGGCTTAAAATGGCAATAAATACATATTTATCAATAATTACCTTAAATGGCAACGGACTAAATGGTCCAATCAAAAGGCACAGAGTGGCAGATTGGATAAGAAAATAAGAGCCTACAATATACTGCCTATAAGAGACCCACTTTAGGGCAAAGGACACAAATAGATCAAAAGTGATGGATGGAAAAGATATTTCATGCAAATGGAAATGACAAGAAAGTGGGGGTAGCAATACTCATATTAGACAAAATAGACTTTAAAAACAAAGAAGACTTTAAAATCAAGAAAGATAAAGAAGGACACTATATAATGATAAAAGGATCAATACAAGAAGAAGATATGATACTTGTTAACATATATGCACCTAATATAGGAGCACCTAAATACAGAAAACAAATATTAACAGACGTAAAGGGAAAAATTGACAAGAATGCAATAATAGTAGACTTTACCACCTCACATCAATGGACAGATCTCCTAGACAGAAAATCAATAAGGCAATAGAGATCCTAAATGATATAGTGGAACAGTTAGACTTCATTGATATTTTCAGAACATTACATCTAAAAACACCCCACAAAAAAACAGAATACACATTTTTTCAAGAGTGCAAGATATTGTCTCTAGGACTGACCACACAGTAGGACACACAAAAAACTTCAACAAATTTAAGGAGATAGAATTTATTTAAAGCATCTATTCTGACCACAATCGCATGAAACTAGAAATCAAACACAGAGAGAGAAATGAGGGAAAAAAGCTATTACATGGAGACTACACAACATGATACAAAAAACAAACAAACCAACCAACCAATGGATCAACATTGAGATCAAAGAGGAAATTAAAAAATACCTTGAGACAAATGACAATTAAAACACAACCATACAAAATCTATGTGATGCAGCAAAAGAAGTTCTTAGAGGGAAGTTCATAGCAATACAGGCCTTCCTCAAAAAACAAGAAAAATCTCAAATAAACAACCTAAACCTCCCACTTAAAAGAATTAGAAAAAGAAGAACAAACAAAACCTAAAGTCAGCAGAAGAAGGAGATAATAAAGATCAGAGAGAAAATAAATGAAACAGAGACTTAAAAAAATTAGAACAAATCAATAACACCAAGAGCTGGTTCTTTGAAAAGGTAAACAAAATCAGCAAACCTCTGGTCAGGCTCACCAAGAAGAAAAGACAGAGCACCCAAAGAAACATAACAAGAAATGAAAGAGGAGAACTAACAACTGATACCACAGAATTACAAAAAACCGTAAGACAATACTATGAACAATGATATGCCCACAAATTGGACAACCTAGAAGAAACAGGCAAGTTTCTAGAAACATACAGCCCACCAAAACTGAATCAAGAAGAAATTGAAAACTTAAACAGACCAATGACTAGAAGTGAAATAGAATGTGAAAAAAAAAAACTAAAAACAAAAAAAACAAAAAACAAATAAACAAAAAACTCCCTGCAAACAAAAGTCTAGGCTTTACTGGAGAATTCTCCCAAACATATGAAGAAGAACCCATACTGATCCTTCTCAAACTCTTTCAAAAGATTGAAGAGGAGGGAACATTCCCCAAGTCATGCTAGAAAGCCACCATCACCCTGATACTAAAAGCAGACAAAGACAATACCAAAAAAGAAAACTACAAGCCAAATCTTTGATAAATATAGATGCAAAAGTTCTCAACAAAATATTAGCAATCAGAATCCAACAACACATAAAAAAGATCATACACCACAATCAAGTTGGATTCATCCCAGGGTCACAATGATAGTTCAACTTAGACAAATCAATCAATGTGATACAGCACATCAACAAAAGAAAAGACAAAAACCACACGATCATTTCAATAGATGTGGACAAAGCATTTGATAAAATTCAACATCCATTCATGACAAAAATTCTTACCAAAGTGGGTGTAAAGGGAAAATATCTCAACATAAGAAAAGCTATTTATGCCAAACCCACAGCTAACATAATACTCAATGGTGTAAGGCTGAAAGCCTTCCCACTAAAATCTGGAACAAGATAAGACTGCCCACTCTCACCAGTTGTATTCAATGTAGTATTGGCAATCCTAGCCATAGCAATCAGACAAGAAAAAGAAATAAAATATATCCAAATTGGAAGAAAAGAAGTAAAAGTGTCATTATACACAGATGACATGATACTACATATAGAAAACCCTCAGGATTCCACACAAAAACTACTAAAACTGATTTAAAAAATTCAGCAAGGTAGCAGGAAACAAGATTAAGATATAGAAATTGGTTGCATTTTTTACACTAATAATGAAATATTAAAAAGGGAAAGTAAAAAATCAATCCGTTTTAAAATTGCAACCAAAAGAAAAAAAATACTTAGGAATAAACCTAACCAAGGAGGTGAAAGGCCTATATGCTGAGAACTATAAAACACTGAGAAAGGAAACTGAAGCTGATTCAAAGAAATGCAAATTGGTGCAGCCACTATGGAGAACAGTATAGAAGTTCCTTAGAAAACTAATGCTCTTGGATTGGAAGAATTAATATTGTTGAAATGGTCACACCACCCAAAGAAATCTAAAGATTTAATGTGATCCCTATCAAATTACCTGTGACATTTTTCACAGAACTAGAAGAAAAAATCTTACAATTTATATGGAACATAAAAGACCCAGAATTGCCAAAGCAATCCTGAGGAAAAAGAATAAAGCTGGAGGAAAAAGAATAAAGCTGGAGGAAAAAGAATAAAGCTGGAGGGCTTCCCTAGTGGTTAAGAATCCACCTGCCAATGCAGGGGACATGGGTTCGAGCCCTGATCTGGGAAGATCCCACGGGCCATGGAGCAAGTAAGCCCATGTGCCACAACTACTGAGCCTATGAGCTGCAACTACTGAAGCCCACGAGTCTAGAGCCCATGCTCCGCAACAAGAGAAGCCTCCACAATAAGAAGCCTGTGCACTGAAATGAAGAGTAGCCCCCACTCTCTGCAACTACATTAAGCAGCATGTGCAGCAATGAAGACCCAACGCAGCCAATAAATAAATTAAAACAAACAAACAAAAAGCAAAGCTGGAGGAATAACCCTCCCAGACTTCAGACAATACCAAAAGCCTACAGTAATCAAAATAGCATGGTATTGGCACAGAAACAGACATATGGACTAATGGGTCAGAAATAAACCCACACACCTAAGGTCAATTAATCTTCAATGAAGCAGGCAAGAATATACAATGGAGAAAAGACAGTCTCCTTGGCAAGTGGTATTGGGAAAGCTGGAAAGCTACATGTAAATCAATGACATTAGAACACACCCTCACACCATACACAAAAATAAACTCAAAATGGCTTAGAGACAAATATAAGACACGACACCATAAAATTCCTAGAAGAAATCATAGGCAAAACATTCTCTGACACAAATCGTGCCAATGTTTCCTTAGGTCAGTCTTCCAAGGCAATAGAAAGAAAAGCAAAAATAAACAAATGGGACCTAATCAAACTTATAAGCTTTTGCACAGCAAAGGACACCACAGACAAAACAAAAATACAACCTACAGACTGGGAGGAAATATTGGCAAATGATGCGGCTGACAAAGGCTTAATTTCCAAAATATACAAACAGCCCATACAACTCAATATTGGAAAAACAAATAACCCAACCAAAAAAATGGGCAGAAGACCTAAAGAGACATTTATCCAAAGAAGACATACAGATGGCCAATCAGCACATGAAAAGCTGCTCGATATCGCTAATGATTAGAGAAATACAAATCAAAACCACAATGAGGTATCATCTCACTCTGGTCAGAATGGCTATCATCAAAATGTCTACAAATAATAAATGCTAGAGAGGGTGTGGAGAAAAGGGAAAACTCCTACACTGTTGGTGGAAATGTAAATTGGTGCAGCCACTACGGAGAACAGTTCCTTAAAAAACTAAAAAATAGAGCTACCCTCTGATCAGGCAATCTCAGTCGTGGGTATACATCTGGAAAAAATGAAAACACTAATTCAAAAAGATACATGCACCCCAATGTTCATAGAAGCACTATTTACAATAGTCCAAACATGAAAGCAACCTAGGTGTCCATTAACAGATGGATGGATAAAGAAGATGTGGTATATATACACAATGGAATATTATCCCATAGATAACAGAATGAAAATATGAAAATAATGAAGTAATGCCATTTGCAGCAACATGGATGGACCTAGAGATTATCATACTAAGTGAATTAAGCCAGACAGAGAACTACAAATACCATATGATATCACTTATGTGTGGAATCTAAAATATGATACAAATGAACTTATCTACAAAACTGAAACAGAGTCACAGACATAGAAAACAAGCTAATGGTTACCAAAGGGAAAAGGGCATGGGAGAGGGATAAAGTAGGAGTTTGGGATTAGCAGAGACAAACTATACAAAATAGATGAACAACAAGATCCTACTGTAAAGTACAGGAAGCTATATGCAATATCCTGTAATTAACCGTAATGGAAAAGAATATGAAAAAGAATATGTATATATATGTATAACTGAATCACTTAGCTATACACCAGAAATTAACACAACATTGTAAATCAACTATACTTCAATTTTTTAAAAATGGATAATAATAAAATAAGAGAGACTTCTTGCCTGAGCAGGATTGATACTGAAAAGAAAAACCCACTTAAAATGAATACACTTCAAATATCATTTTACATTATTTATAGCAAATGTATGAAGCTTGCAAATTCATCTTTAAAAATGAAAGCTAAACTATATGAAAATAAATTCATCTTAATTCATAGCTAACATTGCAAAAAAGTTATTTCTTTGCATAAATAAAGAATGAATCAGTTATTAAGTTTTGGTATTCTTTTTTGGGATAAAATCATATCATGATAGACAATCTTTACTTTGTATTTGGCTTTTTAGCAGGATCACCATCTTTTGATAAATTCTTCTTTTATGAAGAACATAACCTGTTAACAGTTTGCTGATTTTCTCTTTTTCAGTTGTTAACTATTCTAAATTCTGCCAGGTCCGCATTTGTTATGTCTTTGCCTGTGATCTAAATAGTGTTCCAACATGGTTTTTTTGTTTTGTTTTGTTTTTTATCAACTTCACCTCTTCCAACATCTACAATTATACTTTGTTGTTGGTTTTCACTGTGGTGCTGGATGTTTGATACAATTAACAAGAAAGTGAAGGACAAAAACTCTGGCTCTTGAACTGAACTGCCGGCATTAAGTAGAAGTGATTCTTGTTTGAGCGGGAATTCATTCTATAAGTGGTCAACTTATTAGTGAATGTTTTGTGTTATTGTGACTTTTACTTTCCTCTTACTTACTGGGACTCAGTAAATGAATACTGATATAAAATCTCCCTAACTCATCTATATTATAGAGAAAACTAAATGTGAGACTATACCCAAAATATGTGCACAGTGCCTGGCATACATGAACCAAACCACACATATTAGGGATTGTTACTAGTCTCATTATTTTATCAGCATTCTTTAACAAAGGTAGTTAAACCATACACAGTAAGTCTTTGGGGTACCCACTAACGGAATGGACTTAACCATCTAGCAATTTTCATAAACTTTTAGGTTCATAGACCACTACAGTGATCTGGGCCACCCATTTCACTTCAATTCACCAGAGTTTACTTCCACAAATCAACTAACAAAAAATACTTTTTTGGAAACTCTTTGGCCCAATCCATTCATGCTGTTTTTCTCTTCAAAGGGAGGATGTAGGAAGTATAGATAAAGAATTGAGGACTCTAAGTCAGAGATTGAAAAGGAGAATAGTTTTTGGCTGAATCAGTCTCTGAATGACAGACCAGGACTGTATGTTAGCTGCAATTTCTTTTGGAGACTTTGCCTCTTTCCTTTCCTCCATTTTATTTTCCTTCAGTTTGCCTGCAGTCCTCTTTAAGCTAAGACAGAAATCAAAAGTAAAAGTAAGATCCAATCATTACAATTTTTTTTGAGACTGTGGAGAAAAGAGCCAAAAAATGGTGATAAATGGAAAGATAAACAGCCCTGGCTGAGAGCACGCAGTGCCCAGTGCCTGGGGCTTGCAGTCAGAATGACCTTGCCAGCAAGTAAACTGACCTTATACAGGATGGTTACCACTGCTTCAGTTTGACCCCACCCCCCACCCCGCCCTTTCTACCCTTGCTTCCATTCCTAGCTTTATTTTTTAAGTGTGGGTTATCAGATCAGTAGAGACTTTAATCTGCTGTCTGGTCCAGTGCTTCTCAAAACTAAAGTGCTTAAGAATCCCCTGGGGATTTTGCTAAAATGCAGGTTCTGACTCAGTAGGTCTGGGGGAGGGCCTGATAATCTGCATTTCTAGCAAGCTCCCACGCGATGTTTACGCTGCGGATCCAGGGCCAAGGCCTACACGTTGAGGAGCAAGACTTTAGTTTATTCCCAGGAATGTTGGGTAGGATGAAACAAAAGCTCTTACTGATGATTAAAGAGTTTCCCCTTTATCAACATTGCTATATATAAGGAAAGAAATTAAATTGGTCTTTCCAGCACTACTTGGGTTTACAAAGGCATGCTAATTACTCTATTTCTGGCCTTTCAAGGACATTTTCAAAATAATGATATTCTACCTGAGTATTAACATTAAGCTTACTAATTTTGCTTTGACCAAATTGTGAAAGTAGTCTCAGGTTTTCGAAGTTACTTCGTGACCTCTTGCTTTTTTACCCTCAATGGAGCCTCTATGTTTACTCTAATTAGAGTGTAGCTAACTGATGATGATAGTGTAAACAGACAGAAATGCAATATTAATCTCCGACTATGTGACACATGCTGTCGTAAGTGCTGGAGACACAATGATGAGTAAAACGTATGTGGTATCTGCCTCCTCCCTTTAACCCAGGGAGAAGGGTATGACTTTGTGCAGATGAGAACACACAGTGAGTTAGATAACTGCAGCAGCTGGTAAGTGGCAGGACTGAAAATGTAAACCCAGTTATTTTTGTCTGCAAAACCCTTGCTAAAGCTCATGAACTCATTTTGAATAGCACGTTGCCTATCCCCTCACCACCATAAATAACTAGGGGCTTTGTATTCTTTAGCGTCCAAAAGAGGTCACTTTATTTCTCTTTCTTATCTTTTCAGAATAAAGTTTCTGACTCTATAGTGACAGCTGCCAATATACTTTATAAATAAGGATCCCATCTCCAAGCACAAGTAATCCAAACATATGCAATATTTTAAGACTGCTTTACAATTAAATTGTTTTTTTCACTTTAGGGGGATTCCCTATCATTCTATCTCTTGTCCTGGATGACTGATTAGAACAGGCATTTTTTTCAGAAAGGAAACTCCTACCACACACAGAAATCAATTCAAAGTGATGTTGAGATTTAAAGGTGAAACGTAAGACAATAAAGTTTACAGAGATAACCCAGAAGAATAACTTCATGAACCTGGGGTAGGAAAAGACTTCTTAAGCAGCATACAGAAAATACTAATCAAAAAGGAAAATACTGATAAATCATACTATATTAAAACTTACCTTGATAAAATATAATAGTAAGGAAGGCAAGCCACAAAGCAGAGGATATTTGCAATACATAAATCGACAGAGTTAGAATACAAAAAAAAAAAAAAATTCCAACAGATCAGTAAGAAAAAAAGATAGAAAACACATTAGAAAATGCTGCAAAAGACTTACATGCGTAGACACTTGACAAAAGACTATCCAAATTGCCAGTAACATATGAAAATGTTCTCAACCTCACTTGTCATCAGGGAAATGCAAATTAAAACCATGCTAAGACATCACCCCACAACCTCCAGAATGTCTAAAATGAACAAGATTGACAATACCAATCTCAGGCAATGGTTTGGAGCAACCGGAACCTCATACACCGTTAGTGCCAATGTAAATTAATACATCAACTTCAGAAAAACTTTTCATAATAAATATTAAAACTGAACAAATGCACAGCTAATGACTCAGCAATCCCACTCGTAAGTACATATACAGCAGATACGTGAACTACAGAAAGTCAGGTACATGAATATGCATATTCTTAAGCATTCAGAATAGCCACAACGGGAACAATTCAAATATCTATAAATATAGAATGGATAAGAAAACAGCGCTTTATTCATTCAATGACATGCTATATAGCAATGAACATGAACAACTGCTACATGTAACAATACAGGTGAAATCTCATAAACGAGGTGTCCAGCAAAAGAAGTCAGATAACAAAGAAGTACACGTTGTATGATTCTGTTTATATGAAGGTCAAAACCAGGCAAAACTGATCTATAGTGTTAGGAGTCAGGAGAGCTACTTTTGCAGGGCAGGGAAGGACTTTCAGAGTCCTGGAAATATACTGTTTCTTGATCTGGGTGGTGGTTATCCAGGTGTGTTCATTTTATGAAAATTCACTGAGATGTTTACTTATGTATATGTAGGCTAATGCATGCACTTTCCTATACGTATGTTATTTTTTCAATAAGATATAATATATGAAGGAGCAAAATTATGTAAATCTCTGTTTTTAATGTCATCTGTTACTAGTTTTCTTCCCCTCTACAGCAAAGAAACACTTTCTTGATTTCATTCCTTTGCCTTGCAAAACTGAAATCTGTCTTTTAAACAAATTTTTATAAGCTTCGTAAAATATATTTCCATTACTGCTTTTTTGTCCCCAGGTTCTGTCTTTTCAACATCAAATCCATTCTGCGGTGGGTGTTTTTCCTTTTTCTTTTTCTTTTTTTGAGTTCTGACCCAATGCTGTTTTTTGTCACTTTTCCATTTGCCTTTTATGTTTCAGTAGAGTTCTGGTAATAATCCCATTTGACCTTAAGACAAATGCATTATCAAACATTAAACAAAGATCGGTTGCCATGGGCCTGAGGTGTGACCTCATTCCATCTAACATTTAAGGAAGTAACAGTCCTCTAAGAATGATGGGACAATTGCTTCCTGAGGATGTGAGGCTTATGACTGAATAGATGCTCTTTGAAAAAAACATAGCTGATGGGAGTATAAAGGGAGTTTATCCTGTCAGAAGTGAAAAACCACCCTGTCATCATAGTTTTCCACTGCCACCAGCCAGTGTAACTCATGCCAGCACATGGTGAGGATGACTTGGAAAATACTTGAGTTCTGGGGTCATCACATAGGGACTCAAACTCTAGATCTTACTAACAGTGTGTTCCTGCGCATGTGTTCAATCTCTCTGAACTTCAGTTGACTTCTCTATAAAAATGGGGATATAAATAACTATATCACAAAACTGTTGCAGGGGTTTCAATTACATAGACATATAAATGTCTCTAACATAATACTTAGCACATCTAGATGTTCAAAAGATGAAACTCTTTTCTATCCTTTTCCTTTTTAGGCAAAAATAGTCGCTGCAGTAGTTTGCAATCATATTTGAGTTTCTGATTCACAGCAATTTGGCTTTGGAGATGATAGGCCTTCGAGTATTTATTTCATGAATGCGTGCTGGATCCATATATCTTTTCATACAGTATTTTTTTTTAACCTTTTGAATTTCCTAGATGCAATCTTTACATGGGATAAGAAAATAACAGTGATTGTAAAATTCCTTTAATAAAAGAAGATATTTTAATACTTGATCTACTATCTTAAAGGAATAGAGGAAAACAGTGTAGATAAGAATTTATTTTGTATTTTTAATTCCTATTTTAAAGTCTCACAAATTTGTAGACCTGAACATAAGTGTGGTGTTTTTTTTTTAGGGAAATGCACATTTGGCTACTTTTCCTTCCCAGTTTTACTGAGAAATAATCGACAAAAATTGCTGTATAAGTTTAAGGCATACAGCATAATGGTTTGATTTACATACACTGTGAAATGGTTATCACAACAGGTTCGGCTAACATCCACCTTCCTATACAGATAAAACAAGTAAAGAAAGAAAAAAGGGGAAAAATTTTCTCCTTGTGATGCAGACTCTTAGGATTTACTCTCATAATGACTTTCCTATACATGTGTACCTTGGAGATATTGTAGGTTTGGTTCCAGACCACTGCAATAAAGCGAATATCACAATAAGGTGAGTCACTTGAATTTTTTGGTTTCCCAGTGCATATAAAAGTATATTTACACTATAATGTAGTCTATTAAATGTGCAATAGCATTATGTCTAAAAAAAAGTATAGATCTTAATTAACAATTCTTTATTACTAAAAAATGCTAACCATCATCTGACAACGTGGGGTTGCCACAAACCTTCAATTTCTGATAAAACACAGTATCTTTGAAGTGCAATAAAACAAAGCACAATAATACAATATGCTTGTATATCAACTTCAGTGTTAGCCATAGTCATCATGTAGTAAATCACATCCCTAGTCCTTACAACTGGAGGTTTGTACCTTTTGACCACCTTCCTCCAATTCCCCATCCTGCACCCTTTCCCTCTGGTAACCACAGGTCTGACCTCTTTTTCTAGGTTTGGTTTTTTGTTTGTTTTTTTAAGATTATAAGCGAGATCATACAGTATTTGTCTTTATCTGACTTACTTCACTTAGCACAATGCATTCAAGATTCATCCATGCTGTCACAAAATGGTAGGATTTTCTTGTTTTCCTAATGGCTGAATAATATTCCATTGCATATATACACTACATCTTCTTTATCCATTCAACCAACAATGAACACTTAGGATGTTTCCATGTCTTGGCTATTGTAAATAATGCTGCTACGAACATGGTAGGGGGTGCAGATTTCTTTTCAGTTAGTGTTTTGTTTCCTTTGAATATATTCCCAGAATTGGAATTGCTGGGTCATGTGATAGTTCTATTTTTAATTTTTTGAGGGTCTTTCATATTGTTTTTCATAGCGGCTACACCAATTTACAATCTCACCAATAGTGCACACAGGTTCCCTTTTCTCCACATCCATGCACATTTGACTAGCCAAAAAAATGTGTTACCTAGGAAAGCTAAAATAGCTGAAGGGACCTTTAATACTGAGCATTTTATTCCTAAAAAATATGTGGAGGTGAAGCAACTTGCCTAAGGTGGCCACTGAAAGTTTCCAAAAAAAAATTTAGGAGTCAATGAATCACCCCCATTCTTCTCCACGTTCCAAGTGGTAGAAAGTAGACACAAATGTTGAGAAAGAGTCCACGTACTAAGGGCTAGTAAAGCTGAATGAGAAAATGAAGCTGAGACCCAAGGTTGAAATGGCAGTATTCTGTAGCTTCGACTCAAAACACACACCTAGAGCCCTTCTGCAGGTGGAGCTGGCTCAGCAAAGCTGACTCCACCTACACTTGCCCGCCAGTCTCATGGAGGAGTCTAGGTCTACCTGGCAAGCTCAGACACTGCAGAGTGCAGTTTAAGAGAGAAAGATGAGCCCTCATGATGTCTGTGCAATGATTCTTCTCAGATAATACTCCCCCAATAAACAATGCCTTGTAGATCAGCAGATGCTTTTGCCATGCCAGAAAATATGTATTTGAAATACCGCTTGCTCTGTAACCTTACCCAGAGTATTAATTTGTTTAGCCTGCCTCTTCAAACTACTTACGTTAGGGAAAATGACAACCTAGAACCTGTCCAAATGATCATTCATGACAGATTATTATTATTATTATTATTTATTATTTTTGCTATCACTTTTCTTATCATTTGGTAGATTTTCCCCTTAGCATCAAACAACTTAGTATAATATCCTATAAATAGAAGTCCTTGAAGGATTATACAGAATGTTGCTCCTTTGCTATTCAAATTGATATGGAGCTAGTCCTCCAAATTCTCAAGGAGCTCTTTTAACAGTTTCGAGATGTAAAACTGCTCCATAAAGCTGTAAGGCCTGAAGAGAAAGAAAGAAAAAAAAATCAGCCACATAAAGGCGAAGGATTATTTACCACATGGCAGTCAAGATAAAATTAGGTGAGAGAGTAGGTTTCTGGGTAAGCAGTTCGTTCCCTAAAGTCAAGAACCTCATAGTGAAATATAAGTAGGGAACTATAACGACCATTTTATTGTCACCTCATTTAGCAAATCAGCTTGATATTCGTGCAGGAATAAACACGGGCAGCCTGTGAGGACATATAATATTAATTTACTTCTTTATACCCCTACCACGTCACAAAAGATTTGAAGCCTCTAAACCATTATTGAGAAAAGAACAATCTTTTTTTTTTTTTTCCAGGAATTTGGTACCTAACACAATTGCATTTAGCAGTGTGGAAATGAATGAAATATACCAAAAAAGCCCAGTGAATAATTTACATATGTAGTCTCTGCAACTTGTTAAATCCTCTGTGCATCTGGAAAACTCCAGGAACTAAAATAACTGAGTTAGGAGGGTTGACATTAAAAGGGACTGCACCATACATCTCCATGAGAAATCAACAACTCTCAAGGGAAATACACATGCTGGTTCTAACTTATTACTTTACTTAGCTTCTCACTTAATCTCCTTCCTGCTCCTTTACTCTTGCTCTCTCTCCTCCAAATAAAGTCTTTTTGTTAAGAACAGAATAAACGAACTTAAAAACCTTCAGTCTCCGTGATCTTCTATCACAGATTAAAGTGGTTAAAGATATTTCAGACTTTTGACCATAAAACACAGGTTAAAAAGGATATTCTTTATTCTGTCGTAAAAATGGACTATGCAGCTGTATACTTAGCTTGGTGGGTGGCTACCTTACAATGGTACTTCTTTCCATTTCCACTAATGGAAAGTGCAACCTACACAGGCTGTAAAAGAGGCATTCCTTGGCCTGCCTTCCTTCACCTCTGGACTTAAATGTCTGCATTTTCTTGACTATAGAATCTAACTCCCTACTGCTGCAATTGCGATGTCTTTTGTTGACAGGAGAGGGACAGCTTGGCACCTGTATGTATATGGCTTGGTTTCTCTGGGTCTTGATTATTCTCATAACTGTTTTTATCACTATGCTACCGCATTCAATCATTCCAAAGATTTTGAAAAGCCTGCTCAGAACATAATCTATCCCTTTAAAGTCTGCTGCTCTTTAGTTTATGAATTGAAATGGATAGTTCATCTGTTTCAGCAGTTCTTAACATAGGGTGCAAGAATAGAATCACCTGCAGGGATTTTAAAAAAATATATGGGATGATTTCTGAGTGGGGCCCATATATCAAGGTGTTTTAATCTTCCCTCACCTCTTCCCAGGATGCTGCTGCTGAGCCTTCAGGATTGAGGATCACAGAGCTGTTTACACAACTGTCTTGTACTGTCTGGAGCGATAATGCAGGGTAATAGTGTAATAGACCTTGTAGCCAATCTGTCTGGCTTCAAATCCTGGCTGCTACTTTTTACCAGTGCGACTTTAGGCAAGGAATTTAGCCATTCTGATCCTCAGTTTCCTCATTTGTAAAATGTGGATGGTTGTAATAATAGAACATACATCATACATGTAAAACAACCAGAATAGTGTCTGGCACATAACATGTAGTATAAAAGTGTATTAATAAATATTGAATTCTCACTCTCAGCATTTTTTTCATTTTAAAATTTCTCTCAAATGTTAAGGGGCACCTTATTTATGTGTATGTGGTCTATCCATTTTAAGTGGTTAACAAGCTGGTGTTCCTAAGTGAAACATTAAAACATTAAAATTTTCTACTGTTTCTACTGTTTCCTTGTTTCATCCCCATAATCACCCAGCATGTGCTCAAGAAAATCCAACTAAATGATTATATTATTTAATTAAAATTTGATTATTTATACCCTCATTTTATTCCAAAAGGGTTTGGGCAGGTTCTTACAAAATACATACATAACATAACAAGCTAAAAGAACTAAGTAATGAAATCAGAGCAAAAGATAAACAAGAGTAGGAAGACAAATTAGCCTTTTAAGTTTGGCTCCCAGGAAGGCACCCTATAAGGTCCTGTACTCTGTTAGTTCAAGCCCACATCATTCATTCAGGGCTAAACTCATACCAGAGGGATATTTTACACTATCTGTACAATAGCTTTCCTGGTAACACAAACAATAGAAAGATGACTTTTACTATTGCTATTTTCATAAGCAGCAAAATTTAGGCTCTAAAAGTGAAGCAAATTATTCTAGGTGATTTTATAGGTTAGAAACATTGAAATGCCAATATTCAGATGCTATTTGTTTTACCTAAAATAGCTTAATTTATATCATAATATTAGACAAAATACAAAGCCTTTAAAAACACCTGTTAAACATTACTATCGCATAAAAGACAATGGTTTACATTCAACTGTCCAAAGAAATGAGCCTAAAACGTGTGCCAGATGTGGCACATTTCTATTTCTGTGATCCCCTTTTATCAAAGCATGCAACTGCCCGTGGTTAGCTCTTAAGTCTATATAAGGAGACTAATGAGAAGTTGACAAGTTTGGCCTAGCAGTCATCCACAATCTCCTCTGGACATCCTTCCCCTGTGTTGTCAAACAGCTGTCACAAGTACACCCTACAGCTCGATATGCAGGGCATCCATCCTGGATGGCTGCCTGGAGGCAGATAGGTTAGTGTGTATTTCCCTCAGCAGCCAGAAAATACGCAGTGTTCTTGTGGACTAATCCACTAAGACAAGAGAAAGACAAAATAACTGTCAAGTCTAAATTTGTTAGAAAGCCACTCTTCAACACTGTTACTGTCGGGCTTGATTACGGTAGCATTTCATTCTCTGTGTCAGAGGAGCCAGGTTCGAGATGGTGCATATTAGTCACGCATGATGTTAAACTCTTTAAGATTGTTTTGTTTGGTGAATCTATTCCAAGACTGAAAATTTCCAGGGATCTTAAAGGTTATGGTGCCTCCCAGGACTTCCCAGGAGAATTCGTGTATATTAGTGTATATGTAATGTTCCCCCTCCCACACAGCTAACACTTACCTTAATCTTGCTGAAAATAGATTGGCAGGAAAAGTGAGAATCTGAGATGAAAGTCTCCTGGTTACTCTAATTTTAGGGTTTAAAAAAAATTATTTATTTCTTTATTTGGCTGCATTGGGTCTTCGTTGCTACACTCGGGCTTTCTCTAGTTGTGGCAAGTGGGGGCTACTCTTCGTTGTGCTGCGTGGGCTTCTCATTGCAGTGGCTTCTCTTGATGCAGGGTATAGGCTCTAGGCATGTGGGCTCCAGTGGTTGTGGCACGCGGGCTCAGTAGTTGTGGCTCGTGCGCTTTAGAGTGAAGGCTCAGTAGTTGTGGTGCACAGGTTTAGTTGCTCTGCGGCATGTGGGATCTTCCTGGACCAGGGATCAAACCCATGTCCCCTTCATCGACAGGCAGATTCTTAACCACTGTGCAACCAGGGAAGTCCCTCTAATTTTAGTTTTGATCTTAAGTTTTAGTGTCTTATATTTCAGGCTAACAGTTTTTACTTCTCATATTCTTACCAATCCATTCTGAAGGGTGAAGGATGTTAGTGCATAGAAACTCCATCTGTGTTTTGTATTCAGCATACAGACAATTATAGCTTTTAATTTCTTTCTTTGACTTCAGGGTAACTGGTGTGTTGTACTTAATATAATTATCCCTCCTTATATGCCACTCACTCCCCTAAGATAGCTGTCATCACCAGAAGCATTCATGTACTGGTTACTTATTGACTGATTACTAGCTATTTTGGAGAATATAGAGAACAACAACAACAAAAATTAGGTGGTAATGGGGAAAACATGGATTTTCATGTCTGACCTGGGTTTGAATCTCAGCTCCACCACCGAGAATTGGTGTAGAATTCTCAATTAGTTTCCTTTAATCTGTTTGTCTGTCCTCATGCCAGTTCCACACTGTAACTAAATTGTAGCTTCGTAGTATCGAAATCCGAAGTGTGACTTTTCTAGCTTTGTTTTTTCAAGATTTTTCTTTTGCTTTTTTTCCTTTTCTTTCTTCTCTTTCTTTCCCTCTTTCCCTCTTTCTCTTTCTTCCTTCCTTCCTTCCTTCCTTCCTTCCTTCCTTCCTTCCTTCCTTCCTTCCTTCCTTTCTTTCTTTCTTTCGTTATTTTGGTTCCCTTGAATCTCCAAATGAATTCTAGAATCAGCATGTCAATTTCTGAAAAAAAAAGTCAACTAATATTTTTGATAGGGATTATGCTGAATCTGTAGATCAGTTTGGGGAGCACTGCCATCTTAACAACATTGAGTCTTTCCATCCATGAACAAGTCTTTCCATTTATTTAGGTCTTCACTGGTTTCTTTTAATGATATTTTGTTGTTTTCAGTGTACTTATGTTGCACTTATTTTGTTAGATTTATCCCTAAGTATTCTTTTGATACTATTATCAATGGACTTGTTTTCTTAACTTCATTTCCTAGTTCATTACTAGTGTATAATAATATAACTGATTATTTTTGTAAACTGTTTTTGTATCTTGCAACCATGCTGAACTCATTTATTAGTTCAGATTGTGTGTGTGTGTGACATAAAAATCATGTAACCTTCAAATAGAGATGGTTTTACTTCTTCCTTTCCAATCTGGATGTTTCTATTTCTTTTTCTTATCTAACTTCTCTGGCTAGTATCTCCAGTTTAACGTGATGCAGAAGTGTTAGGAGTGAATATTCTTTTCTTATTCTTGACCACTGAGAGAAAACATTCAGTCTTTCGCCATTGAGTACGATGTAAGCTGTGGTTTTGTTTTTGTTTTTTGTAGATGTCCTGTGTCAGATTGAGGAAGTTTCCTTCTATTCCTCACTTGTTGACTGTTTTTATCATGAAATAATTTTGGATTTTGTCAAATGCTTTCTGTGACTCTATAGAGATGATCATGTGGTCTTTGTCTTTTATTTAGTTAATATACTGTATTATGATGACTGATTTTTATACGTTGAGCCCACCTTTCATTTCTGGGTTAAATTCCATTTGGATATTATTATTTTTGAACCATTGGTCTAGAGTACTATTTCCCCAGTATAAGCTTCAGAGCAATAATTCCATTGGATGCTAATAGTTGCTTCATGAAATAAGTTATATTAAGTAAACTTGAGAAACGCTGGATTAGAGTTAAATAGGTTTCTTTACAGCAAACTATCTTGGAGACTATAATATACGAATAGACTTTGCAAATCTCCAAGTGGGAGGGATGGCATACTAAGTTTTATAAACTTGTCTGGTAAGGGTATTTTGTGAATTAATTTTCCATCAAGTATATCTTGAGAAATACTGGTGCCAAGAATTTTGATTAAACTTCTCTAGCACATAATAGTGACCTAGAAAAGCTTAAAACTGACACGACTATCAATTTTTAAATTATATATTACTGTCTAGGAAAATTCATTCAACATACAATAAATATTCATAGAGTGTCTAATATGTGTCAGGTACTCTTCTAGGCACTGGAAAGGTAGCAATGGGGAAAAAATGACAAAAGAAATCTCTGCTCTGTGGAGTGTATCTGTTGTTTTATAAACATAAAAATCATGCAAATTATAAAATATGTTAGAGAGTACTATATATTATATAAAAAAGAAAAAATAGGTAAGCTCCTTGACACAGTCTTAAAAATGATTTCTTGGATTTGATACCAAAAGTAAAGGCAACAAAAGCAGAAAATAATCAAATGGGACTACATCAAACTAAAAGGCTTCTGCACAGCAAAGGAAACCACTGACAAAATGAAAAAGCAACCTACTGAATGACAGAAAATATTTGCAAATCATGTATTTCATAAGGAGTTAATATCCCAAATATATAATTCATACAACTCAATAGCAAAAAAGATAATCTGATTTTAAAATGGGGGAGGGTCTGAATAGAAATTTTTCCAAGAAGACATACAGATGCCCAACAGGTACATGAAAAAGTGTTCAATATCACCAATTATCAGAGAAATGCAAACCAAAACCACAATGAAATATTACCTTACACCTGTTGGAAGGGCTATTACTTAAAAAGCCAAGAAATAACGTTTCCAGGTACTTTTTCCATAAGCATCTTTGCCGTAAGCATTTTTGCCACATTTTTGCTGCATAACTAATTGGCTGTAAGGCAATTTTGCCGTAAAAGATAAAATAACTGTTTGATAGTTTGGTTTGACATACAAAAAGCATGACAGATAATGGTGATTTTGCACCAAGAATTGGTTTTTTATTTTGAAGCACAGTACATGGGAGGAGAAAGAGGCCAAATCCACATTTCCCATAGAAATTTGGAATGCCTCTCAATGGACATGTGACATAATATTCCAAGAACAAACAACAGTTTGGAAGGCTTTCACAACACAATACAAAGCTCAGTTATAAATAATGCATCCTAGTATTTGGAAAGTCTACCTTAATGAAGGAAGAAATTTTAGTGAAAAAGAAAAAGTGTGATGCTGAACAAGGAGAAGGATCAACAAGCAAAAAACAAAAAAGATATAAAATACTAAGGAAAAAATACTTTAAAGACAAGTGCTTAGGTACAAACCACAACATAAAAAAAGGTATTTGTGCATATTGCCATGAATGTACACACATTTTAAATGCATTAAAATATGTTGTATTGTGCAATAAAGTGCAATGAAGTCACTCCTGAATAATAAAATTACAATCACTTTATTGCAAAATACAAAACATTTCTGATGTTTCCTGTTTATGCCCCTTTTAATGTTCCTCTTTTATTTTTTGTTATTTTATCTTTTATGGCAAAGCTATCTTGTGGTTAAGTAGTTATGTGGCGAAAATGTGTGCAGCAAGAATGCTTGCGGCGAAGGTGTCTATATCAAAGATACTTGTGAAGAAACTATCAGACATGGAACTAGCAAGTGTTTGCGAGGATGTGGAGAACAGGGAACCCTCGTGCACTCTTCACGGGAAGGTAAAGTTAGTGCAGCCACTATGGAATACAGTATGGGGGGAGGGGTCCTCCAAAACTTAAAAATAGAACTACCACATGATCCAGCAATTCTACTTCTAGGTATTTACCTGAAGAAGACAAAATCACTAATTCAAAAAAATACCTGCACCCTCATGTTCACTGCAGCAGTATTTACAATAGCCAAGACGTGGAAACAAACGTTAATTGACAGATAAATGGATAAAGAAAATATGGTATTATAAATACAATGGAATATTATTCAGTCATTAAAAAAATTAAATCTTTCCATTTGCCACATGGATGGACCTTGAGGGCATTATGCTAAGTAAAATAAGTCAAACAGAGAAAGACAAATACCATATGATTTTATATGTGGAATCTAAACAAAAAAAAAACAAGCTCATAAGATACAGAGAACAGATTTGTGTTTGCCAGAGGTGGGGGGTAGGGGTTGGCAACATGGGTAGAGGGGGTCAAAAGGCACAAATACAACTTTCAGTTATAAAATAAATAATCATGGGGATGTAATGTACAGCATGGTGACTGTAAGTTAAAAATAATGTACAGTAAGTTCCCTACATAAGAACAAAATTCCTTTCTGAAAGCATGTTTGTAAGTCCAATTTGTTAAGTTCAACAAAGTTAGCCTAGGTACCCAATTAACATAATCACCTATATAGTACTGTAGTGCAATAGGTTTATAATACTTTTCACACAAATAATACATAAAAAACAAACACAAAAAATAAAGAAAGCATTTGTAATCTTACAGTGTAGTACCTTGAAAAGTACAGTAATACCAGCTACATCACTGCTGCTTTTATGCTTACTTCTGGACATCCTGGGCTTGAAATAAAGATACTGTACTACTGTACTCTATAAAGTATTGTACAGTAAAGTACACAAAAGCACAACCACTTGTAGAGGATTCACGCATGTGACAATGTACGCCAGATATGTGAACTAACTTACGTGATTGTACATGCAAACGCATGTTCGCATCTTTGAAAGTCTGCAACTTGAGGGTTCTTATGTAGGGGACTTACTGTATTGAATATCTGACAGTTGCTAAGAGAGTAGATCTTAAAAGTACTCATCACAAGAAAAAAATTTTTTTGCTAGCTATGTGTAGCAATGGATGTTAAGACTTCTTGTAGTGATCATTTTGCAATATATATCAAATCATTATGGTGTGTACCTGAAACTAATATAATTTGATATGTCAATTACACCTCAATTAAAAAAGGGAAAATGAAAAGTCAGTTTAAGAGGTTTTGGAAATTCTGGGTAGGAGGATGGGAAACACATCGAAATATTTATAGGACACTCAGGATAGGCCTTGTTGAGAAGGTGACATTAGAGAGAAAGGTGAGAGAATATCTAGTTTGTTCAAAAATAGCAATGAGGTCATTACAGCTAAAGTGGACAGACTGAGAGGGAAGGTGTAGGAACATTCATTGCCTCTTACCTGGATTACTGCAGTAGATCCCTAACATTTCACTGCTTCAACTTTTGTTTCTTTCCCCCACTCCATGGGTTGAGAGTTGTCTCTCTGTGTGTGTACGGGGGATGGTGGCCTAAGTCATGGGGGGTAGGCAAAAGTAAAAGCAGTGAAATTAGTTAGGGGTCTAGTTCAGTAATCCAGGTGAGAGAGGATGGAGGCTCAAACCAGCAGTGAAGATGGGGGAAGTGTTCATATTCCAGGTATTTTGAATATAGAGTCAACAGGATTTCTTGGATAAGAGAAGAGAGAAGATTGCATAAGAGGTATGAGAGAAGGAGAGAAGTCAAAAATGACTCCAAAGTTTTGGTCTTGTGCAACTCTTAGGATAGAGTTGCATCAACAGAGAAGGGAAAGTATGTGGGAGGAGCAAGTTTGTGAAAGAAAGTCAAGATTTCAGTTTTGGAACATGTTGTACTTACAATTTCTACTTTTATATATGCTAACTCAGCATAGGAATTAAGACACATGGTCTCTATTGTTGACTTGATGAGGTATGTACATCTTTTTTTAATACCAGCAGAGGCACCAATCTACCACTACTTTACATTGTGAATAGCTAAAGACATGAGAAAAAAGCCAGAATTAAACAGATGCTATTTACACTATCTATTCTTTAATTTGCATCCTCCCCACCATTTTCCAAAAAATTAACTGGCTTTTAGAATTTGCGTTTTTGTGTGTGTGTGTGGACTAAGGAGCTTGCTTAAAGTATTTTTTGATCCTGTTTTACCAAAGAAACAACCAACTCAACCCACAAAATAACAATAAAAAACAAAACAGGGCTTCCCTGGTGGCGCAGTGGTTAAGAATCTGCCTGTCAATGCAGGGCACAGGGGTTCAAGCCCTGGTCCGGGAAGATCCCACATGCCATGGGGCAACTAAGCCCGTGCGCCACAACTACTAACTGAGCGTGCTGCAACTACTGAAGCCTGTGCAGCCTAGAGCCTGCGCTCTGCAACAAGAGAGGCTACCACAATGAGAAGTCTGCACACAGCAAAGAAGAGTAGCCCCCGCTCTCCACAACTAGAGAAAGCCCACACACAGCAACAAAGACCCATCACAGCCAATAAGTAAACAAATAAAATTTAAAAACAAACAACAAAACTCCTCCATTTGTCTTCTTATGGAATGAGTAAACATTCTCCAGTCTTCTGCTTTTAAAATGCACACCCAGCGCTGACATATAACTGTGAATTAAATAGACTATTTTTCTCCACAACTGAAGAGCTGATGGAGGCAACTGGGAGAGCACTAGTGACTGAGGAGAGGAAACTATAGTCTGCAGGGTATAGATTATCCAGAAGAGTGTGGCACTGTTTCCTGTCATCCTGGGCATAGCTTGGGCTATATTTCCCAACTTCCTTTGAAATGAGGTGTGGCCATGTAACTGAGTTCCAACCAGTGGAATACAAATAAAAGTGGCCTGGTTTACTCACAGGCCTGGTCCAGGAAACCTTTCCACTTGATGATATTTATTCCTTTCCCTTTTGATTGGCTGAATTCTAGCCTGCCATATTGGAAACATGATGAAAATAATGGATCCAAAACTGGAAGTAGCCTGAGTCTCTGAATTCTGCTCAGAGAAGACCATCTGTCAACCAAAAATTCACATTTTGGACTTAACATGAGTGGGAAATAAATGTTTACTGTATTTGAGCTATCATACATTTGTAAGTTTATTTGTTATAGCAGCTAATGGTCTCAAAACTAATGCAAAGAGAGAAATAGGAGTTTGAAAGCACACTTACCGCCCACAATTCCTTATTTAGCTCTTTAGTTTGGAGCCAATTGTTGTTGTTATTATTATTATTATTTTAAAATTTACTTTCCATTTATTTTCTATGCATGCAGTTTTAAACAGTTAGGATCAATCAGGGCAAATATATTATGTCTGGAGCCAATTATTTCCTTCAAATCTCCTATAAACATATAGTTGAGGAGCAGAATTACAAGTGCATACCTTTTAATGTAGGGCTTAAACTAAGCTCATGGAACATTCCATATACTATAATACTGACTTAAGCATGAATTAAAAAAATGTAAATCTTTGAGGCTTAAGAAATTGGCAGCATTACTGAGATATTCAGTTTTCCCAGTTTGATTTGCATTGCCAGCTAAATCTGTTTACTGAGTGCATGGTGGCATTTAGAGATCTAATTCAATGCTCTATTTGAAAATTTCTGATCATGCTTTTGGATCATAGCCGTTCTCAAATATTACATCCTTTCTAGGTCAGTATTTATTACAAAAAGTTTCCTTAGAAGTTTTTTTTCCCCATGTTTAATATAGCCACTCCTAGGCTTTAGAGGCATACCGGGTAAAACTTATATTTTCAGATATCGTATACACGTCCTTCCGAGAAAAATAAATTTGTTTTCAACATGGGGGACACCTTGTGCAATGCCTCCATGTTAAATATATATTCTTTAAAATAAAGTACAAAATCACAAAAGGGTGTGGATTTTCCGACCTGTACTGAGAGGAAAAATATAAGTAAATTAACATTCTATAAAGAAACGAAAATATGTAAAGATTTTATCTACAAATTTAGATACCAAGAGTAAAAATCTTCCACCATTTAAACTCTGACTTAGTTTCTGTGATGACAGATACTACCTGGTATACTATAATAATACACAAACATTGGCAAGCTCCCCTTCCTCAAATATCTCCTCTAAGTAGGTGACACAGTCTCAAATGTATCTATGCCTTGTAATACTCCCCATAATAGTAGCAGTAAAAATAATAAGTTTTTTTAAGCACTGTCATGTGTCAGAGACTATCTAAAGCACTTTTTATGAATTTTTTAAAGTAATTCTCACAATGACTCCATGAAGAGGCAAATATTATTTTCTACTTTTCCAGTAGAAAGTTTACGAGTTCAAGTCAAATAATCACAATTCCTAAATCGGTAGTTTGGGAATTAATAAAACAATATCATATAGCTGAGCATGATAACTGAAAGGCATATTTGAGAGCTGTGTTGACTAGTGCAGCAGCTATTAGCTACATGTGGCTATTTAAATCTTGTTTAAATTTTTATTGAAGTATAGTTGACTTACAATGTTGTGTTAGTTTCATATGTACAGCAGAGTGAATCAGTTACACAGAGTGGTTACTTAAATTTAAAATGATTAAAATTAAATACAATTAAAAATGTAGTTAGGACTTCCCTGGAGGTGCAGTGGTTAAGAATCCACCTGCCAATGCAGGGGGCGCGGGTTTGATCCCTGGTCCAGGAAGATCCCACATGCCGCAGAGCAACTAAGCCCGTGGGCCACAGCTACTAAGCCTGCACTCTAGAGCCTGCAAGCTCCAACTATTGAGCCTTCACGCCACAACTACTGAAGCCCGTGAGCCTAGAGCCTGTGCTCCACAACAAGAGAAGCCACCGCACTGAGAAGCCCACACACCACAATGAAGAGTAACCCCCACTTGCCGTAACTAGAGAAAGCCCACACGCAGCAATGAACATCCAACGCAACCAAAAATAAATAAGTAAATAAAATAATAAATAAATCTTAAAAAATAAATAAATAAAAATGTAGTTAGTTGTGCCAGTGGTAACTGCATGGAATAGCACAGACACAGAACATTTCCATCATCACAGAAAGTTCTACCAGACAGTGCTATTCTAGAGAAAAAATGTATAATATGAATCAATTATCTTCATAGATAATTTAAAAACCTTACTTTTGCTGTGATTTCTTATTTTCCATATCTTTCTCAAAGTGTTCATCTAATAACATAACTGGCATGAACTTGAAGTCTTGCCTTCGCCTTGCTCTAGCTCTGGAGAAGGCACTAACCATGGGAAAAGCATGCCTAAAGGAAATAAGAGGGAAATCAGAAGCAAGAAGCAGGATAACGTACAAACTGTGCCATCAGCTTCTCTGAGATCAAAAATTTGTGTATAATACACTATAGATAAGTCATTTAGTCTTACAGCTTTTGTGAGCAAAAGTTTCCTGAAAGGAGCTATAATAGAACTATGGAGCACCACGTGACTCGGCAGTTGGGTGAACAGCCTGAAACCAAATAGTACAAATAGAAAAAGAAATTAGAAACAGCATATATAAAAAGGACATAGGTAAATTCCAAACCATTCAGTAACAATGTCACCCGACTGCTGCAGAGGATGGACTTTTTCCTTGAAGGCGTCCACACTCACGGGATTGGGATTCCTGCTGCTTTCTTCCTTTCAGCCATCAGCCCTTGAAGGGGTCTCTTGATGTCTAGGTTTTCAAGCACAACTCTTAGCTCTTCTTTAGATACTACCCTTCTACTCTGAACTTTTCAACCTAGGATTCCTTTCTCAAACCTAATCTTAAAAAATGACTGATTACATCCAAGGCAATGGCACAGTATCAGCTATTTAAATGTTCCAGAAAACTTCCTATTTCCATTACAAACAAATTCATTCCTAGCCTCCTGCTGACCCAGTTATGGTAGGTTCATTGTAATTAGATCTCTTATAGTTACCATCTTCTCTTTTTCAAGCAGCATTTTAACCTGTCTCTTTTTCAAACACAATGTAATAAATATTAGATTTCAAATATTCACAAAGACAAGCAAAAAGAAAAAGGTGTTTGCACATGAGCACGGACATAAATCACTGCAATGTTTAATCTTTATCTTTTTAAAATAAACTCTAGCTTTGGGAGGAATACTGCAGGAAACAGGAAAAGGAAACAATGCCTCACATGTTTCTAAATGTAGTTGAGTCATTTTAAATAAAATATTTAGCCATTCAACCAAAACTTTCACTTTTAATCACCAACCAATTCTGATAATATGAATTGTTCATACATTGCATTGTGTAAGATGCATCAATTTCATTTTGAGTAGAATGAATGCAGAATATTACAGGAGTATTTTTGGAAGTCCTGTTTTGGTGTCTTCTTTTGAACCAAGCAAAAATAATTAAAAATTATAACTTCTAATTGTACCTTCTTAGGCTGCTGTTTATAGTCACCTGCTAGTCATCCACCTGGCATAAGACATATGTAAGCCACACTGGGCCTACTCCAAAGAAGAACTTTGAGCTTCCTGGAGTTAGTTTCTGGCACAACTTTCTTTAATAGCAGGAGAGCTACAATATATTCTACAGGGAAGACTTACTGAGGTGTTAAGCTTGGGAGTATGGTAATTTTTCCAGAAAGTCAAAAAGTTATAGACTTGACTCAGAACTAGTACATGCTTCAATATTTTTACTAAAGTGGAGGAATGGATGAGATAATAAAATGACTGGAAGTCCACTTTTGAGCTATGCTTACTGCCAGAGTTCAGATATTTGCAGGAACATGTCTATAGATTGTTTGAAGTCTCTCTGAATGAAGAATTTAGAAATCTCCATAGAAAGACATTATCTTAAAGGAAAGAGAAATTTGGGTATGACACAATTATCCCCATAACAAAATCTTCACTATTGGAGTTTCAGTTTTGAATACAACCATGCTGGTCTGGCTCCAATTCAATTCCTGGGGGAGAATGAGGGACATGTTTTCTGCACCTCCAGTGTGCATTTTTTTTAAGCAATAAAAGTCTTTTCAGGGTTGCTGCTCCCTCAATTGAGGTCCAAAGAGTCAGTGTTGTACACTGTCAAAGGAGCAGACAGACTGACATTTAAGTGTAGATAATCTTCCAATTCCTTCTTTTTCATCCTTCAATCAAATCAGACACCATTCAAAGCCCTTGATCTGTTACAGAGAGCACAACAGACATAGTCTCTTCCTTGAGAACTGTTATGGTCTTGGAGGAGGCAGATCTCAAAAACAAGTACAACAGTAATTGCATAATTACAAGAAGGTGAGAGTTTATGACAGGGGATCTAATCTAACAAAGGACAGGTAAGGAAATCCTCTTAGAGTGAGATTTAAGTTGATAGCTGCAAGATGAGTCCCATTAATCAGGTCAAAGGCGTATGGAGAAAGCATTACAAGTACAAAGAAGAGCACATGCAAAGACTCTGGGGGCAAGAATGAATCTACTATGGTTGAAGAACAGAAAGAAGCTAGCGTAGCTGTTGCAAATAGATTGAAGAGGAGAACAGAAGGAGATGAGGCTGCAGAGGTAGGCAGGGACCAAATAATAGAGGGCTCTGCCATTCATGATAGGGCTTTCCATTTAATCCTAAGAGTAATGGGAAGTCCTAAGAGGGTTTGAGTAGGAAGTGACATGATTAGATTGCCTTATTACAAGTCCACTTTGGCTGTCTGTTGATAAATGGATTACAAGGTAGCCAGGATGGATGTGGGAGCCTATTGCAATAATCAAACCAAGAGACACCTGTGACTTTAGACTAGAGTGGTAGTTCTCAAAGTGTTGTCCATGGACCCCCGGCAGGCCCAGAGATGCTTTTATGAGGCCTACGAGGTAAAAATTATTTTCCTAATAAAACTAAGATATTATTAGCCCTTTAAATGGTTTTGACATTTGCACTGATGGTACAAAAGCAACAGTGGAGAAGCTTCTGGAAATTTAGCCCTAATTAAGGCTTATAGTCATTGAATTCTTCATCTTAACATATTCTCATTGAAAATTGCAAGTTTTATTTACAAATTTCCTTGATGAAGCAGAAATATTTACTAATTTTATTAAATCGCATCCCCTGGTACACGTTTTTTTAATATTGTGTGACAAAATGGTGAAACATATTGCAGAAGTAGCTCAAAGTTACTGCCAGCCTCCCATAGCAGAAGCTGTTTTTCTCTTTGTGGTAGCAGAGGTCAGTTGCTCTGTGTAGCAGAAGGCTAAAGAAAGACAGCATCTGAGATTGAATGCTCTAAAAGAAGAGAAAGACATGGTAGGCATATATATAAATATATCTATGGGCATTTATGAGTCACTCTGCAAAGCTATTTAACCTCCCCGTCCTGCCTCTTATGTAGTCATAGATAGGCTCTCAGAGCGACCCCGGAGAGTCACTGTTGAGTACTAACAATGTTGCGCTAGAGTGGGCTCACAACGGATCAGGAAGATGGATTATGTTTGTCTCTTCCTAACTCCACATTCAGTGATGTCAGATTGGTAGACTGAAATCAAACATGGTGGTGGTACTTACATCACATTAATTAACAAACACTACAAATGGGGCCTCCTTTTTTTTTTAAACCCTGGAGAGCCACTTGTTAAACATTTACCAGCACACCTCTGGTCTAGCCAGGTCTCTAAATTCTTTCTCCCTCTCATGTTCCCAAGACAAATAAATCATCTGCTCTCTCCATTAATCGCCATTTATTTAACAATCTTTGTTTTAAAAGAGAATTGGAGATAATAGTTGGCATTGTGAAATGGAAATACTTGGCATACAATATGTGCTCAACAAATATTTGTTGAATGCTGATAATTGAATAAAATGTGGGTCAAAAAAGGCTAAAAATATGTCTTGCTACTGATATAACTTATTTTCTCTCTTCCGTAGAGCATATTTTGAATATAGCACTTACATCATATTCGAGTTATTTGTTTAAATATAAATGCCAAAAATCTAGCCATTGAGACAAGCAATAAAGTCCCTGAGTTCTTTTATTTCCAATTCACTTTCATGAAAATATATTTAGAGAAGAAACTAAAATCTTAATTTCTTTTCTCAATGTTATATGACATATATTTCTAGTGTTAACATCCATTTAGGGAAAAAATAGGGACTTGAGCCTTTGAGAGAGCCTCTGTTCAATCATGACTTATGATGCTCTGCAAAGCCAGCCTTCTCTAGTCAATAATTGAAACCAAAAAAATGAGCTCACTAATAATCAATTCCCAGTCACTCAAGGATTAATGGGATAGTTTGTGGGGTTGTTTGTTATCTCCATCTTTGCTTTTCTTTATTCTCTTTTTGGCTTCATGCCACTGAGTTTTTGCATTATTCATTAGAACCCATACTAGTGCATGGCTGGGGAAATAAAAGACTCTGATATGCAAATCTTTCTTTTACTGTCTGTTAGCAGTTCTTCAAAAAGTGTTGCAGGAAGAGGCGGTCAAAACAATTAAATGAAACGTGTTTGTATTTATACGTTTCAAATAATCCATTTAAAATAAAGGTGGATCTGCTTAAATTTATATAATAAAGAGGGGCTGGAAATGCTACTTAAAATTAAGTTGTTGAAAATCTCGAAGCATCTTGTATTTTGTCCACTCATACAAGGGCTCAAAAATCTGAAAAAGTTAGATGATAACCCATCTTCCTCAAAAAAAGTCTTCATGTCTCACAATTGAAAAATGTATTTCCACAGCAGGTACTTTGTCATGATGAGTGCATTTGAGCACATTCCTTGGAAGATAAACAGTTGAAGATAAACAAATGTTGGGCTTCAGTTACAGTAGAGCTTTCCAAAAGAAATAAAGTGACTAGTTAATCCTCAGAGTACTGGAATTTGCTGGACTGTTAGCCAAATGAATATTTAGGAGATTGCCATGTGTTTCTGCGTACATATGCTCATATCTTGACAGTCTGGTCTGAGGAAAGAGCAGAAGGAAGACAAATGTGGGATCACTCACCTCCAAGCAGAAGGTGTTAAATAAGGATTGTAGAGAAATAGTTCCTGTTCATGAATATGTGTGGGTATACGGGTGGGGGTGGTGGCAGGTGAAGGTGAGGCATCGAGGGGGACAGCTAACTTTGATTAACATCACTGTCCCTGCTGACGCTTGGAGCTACGTAGCCAAAGCCTCCAGGAGACTTTTCCTGACTGTCTCCAAGGCTGCCATGATGAAGATCTCTGGCCTGGGTGAGGTTTCTGGCAGTCTGACGGTGAAGAGTATTTTTAATTGATGGTGATGCCATTTCTCTAGTTTGAAGATTAAGCTAAGCTTTACTACAGCTCAGTTGGTCTTTCTGCCTCTCCATTAAGTGTGTGTGGGTATATGTGTGTGTGTATTTTTCAGCAGTCTTTCAGGATATTGGAAAACACCTAGCCACATACAAATAAACACACAGTTACCATTAAATTTCTATTAAATTTACCATGCAGCATCTAAGAATGCAAAAATATATTGTTCTGGGCACAGAAGAGAAATCTGTCTCCCCAAATCCTCTCACAAGTCCAGTCTTGATTATTACACTTTAACTGAATCAACATCACCATGTTCCCCAATCTCTTACTTCTACAGCAGCCATTCTGGGGCTGCACTGGGACTAAGAAAAAAGTCTCTCCACTTGCACAGGTTTGGAGGGCATAGAAAAACAGGAGCTGAAAGAAGCAAACCAAGACACCATTGATGCAGTTATTAAGAGACATAAATGCTATAGGATTTCCTGGAGATCTGTTTTCTGCCCTGGTCAGGTCAACTTTTGGGGGTGATGTGTGATTTCTTTTCCTGAATTACTAAATAGTGAAGGTCAACCTCCTACTGTGGGGTAGGGGTCAGGAGAAGAGAAGAAATGGATTTTCTACACTGGTATTAGTTGCAGGCATTTTAATTTCATTTTTAATTTATATACTTTTCTCTGAATAAAATGCTATTTCAAATATTTAATTCAAGGCACACATTAGTGCCCAAATGCAGTAAGGTGCAACTTTCGATGTTTTATTTAGGCCCTAAGATGTTGTTATTCCTTATTCCTGAAATTTCCCTTGAATCCTTGGCATATTTCTGTTCCTTTGCCTGCTCTTTAGTTTCTTTTCTTACCAGTGGTTCCAGAGTTTGATTTTGTGAATCACACAAATTCACACTGAGTCAATGGAGTCAAGCATTTTGAAAACATCTTTGAGCTGCTATTGCACCATGTTATTTTTCCTGCATCAACCAACATCCTCTAATGGAGACTTCTTTCCCTTAACCTCATAAGACACAAAAATGTCTCAGAACATTTTTCAGAAAAATGTATGTATTAGAGATCAAAACTAACATAAGGCCGAAACAGCCTCTGTGAAAACAAAAGGGGGAACAATTAAGTACAGGTTTTAGTCAAAAAAAGACCTTATATGTATAACTAAAATCAGAATTCAGAATCCTGCAAAGGCTTTGCTGGAATTATATAAAAACATAGATGAAAAGGAACACAAAACAAAAATGATATTGAACTGCAGTATTTATTTTCACTTACTAAAAGGGCTAGGATAAGACTATTAAAGGAGTTACCTTAAATTGAAACATCAGAAATAATTCATGCTCAATCAACAAATAATTTTTTTGTATCTATCATGTCAGTCAATGTGCTGGGCCTAAAGCTTTTATGAAATTCTTCTTATTGATCAGGACAGAGGATTTAAGCTTCATCCTCTTCAAAATGACCTGTAAGTAATTTTATTTCGAATTTAGTAGATATTTAATAATCATTTTAATTTCTCTAATTACAAATGTTAATTACAGAAAGTGATTCCTAAAAATTCCGTTTGAATAATATTCCAAATTAGTAAGAGGTCAACAATTGCATCACTATTCCTACTGTTTCATAATCACATAGTTAACACTAACAAAACGATCTATTTTATCTGTCTTCCCTAACATGCACCTTTAAGTAAGTTCCACCTCGTGTACCTGACCCGTGAGGGCATACGATTCACACTCAGTAATCCCAGGACTTTGTTTTTGTTTTTAAACAAAAGACTGACAGTTTTAATTTTCACAGAAAATTATTTCTGTCACTTAAGGTATACATGCCAGCAAAGACAATTTTTTGTGGCTATGGTAGAACAAATTATTTGATATCAATTTTTAGTAATAAAATGTGCTTCTTTGTCAGATATACTTGTATCCCATATTGCATTGTATTTGTTTTATATATTTGTTAGTGACTTTTTTTTTGATCTTTATTAGCGTATAATAGCTTTACACTCTTGTGCCAGTTTTTGACGTACACCAAAGTGAATCAGCTGTATTTATACATATATCCCCATATCTCCTCCCTCTTGAGCCTCCCTCCCACCCTCCTTATCCCACCCCTCTAGGTCATCACCCATCATCGAGTTCATCTCCCTGTGTTAGGCAGTTGCTCCCCACTAGCTATCTGTTTTACATTTGGTAGTGTATAAATGTCAATGCTACTCTCTCACTTTGTTTCAGCTTCTCCTTTCCTACCACCCCGTGTCCTCAAGTCTGTTCTCTACCTCTGCATCTTTATTCTTCCTCTACCACCAAGTTCATCAATACCACTTTTTTAGATTCCGTATATATGTGTCAGCATAAGGTATTTGTTTTTCTCTTTCTGGCTTACTTTGCTTTGTATGACAGACTCTAGGTCCATCCACCTCACTAAAAATAACTCAATTTCATTCCTTTTTATGGCTGAGTAATATTCCATTGTATATATGTGCCACATCTTCTTTATCCATTCATCTGTCGATGGACATTTAGCTTGCTTCCAAGTCCTGGCTATTGTAAATAGTGCTGCAAGGAACACTGTGGTACATGTATTTTTTTGAACTATGGTTTTCTCCGGGCATATGCCCAGTAGTGGGACTGCTGGGTCATATGGTAGTTCTATTTTTGGTTTTTTAAGGAACCTCCATACTGTTTTCCATAGTGGCTGTACCAATTTACATTCCCACCAACAGTGCAGGAGAGTTCCCTTTTCTCCACAGCCTCTCCAGCATTTATTGTTCCTAGATTTTGTGATGATGGCCAATCTGATTGGTGTGAGGTGACACCTCATTGTGGTTTTGATTTGCATTTCTCTAATGATTAGTAATACTGAGCATCTTTTCATGTGTTTGTTGGCCATCTGTATGTCTTCTTTGGAGAAATGTCTGTTTAGGTCTTCTGCCCATTTTTGGATTGAATCCCAGGACTTTGGATCCTGTTCCACTCCCCTTGGATCTATTTGCTGCCCCCTTGGATCAGCTTCTCATGGTCAGCCCTGCTCTAGGCTGTAGTTCTATTATACATTCTTGGTTTCCCCAGCTATGACTCCTGTGCTTCTTCAGAACAATGATTTGCACCCTCCATTTCCTTTCTGGACTTTGGCTCCCTCTTGCTGAATTCCTAGCTGAGCATTAATACGTCAGGCTCTAGTCCCTAAGCTTTGTGATGTCTGGCCACTGCCCTTGCTGAACCCATTCAAGTTATAATGTAGTTATATATTCAAAAAAGTAAACTCAAGAGGATTGATAGTAGTTACGGTATATGCATTTTTATAGTTAAATGAAAAATCATTTTTCTGACATATTTGTTCATAACCTCCAGTTATTTCTTCCGGTTAAATGCTCTATTTTCTTATCAGTAGAGTACTAATAAAAGATACTTGAGATATAAATTTAGTTTTTTTTCCTACATTTTGACTAATCCAAAAAAATTTACTGAAGTCTGTAACTATTTGTGATTAAATGAAAAATGTTAATGTATGTAAAAGCACTTTAAATAGTGCACTTTAAAAAGCATTCTACAGGTGCTTATGGTTATATTTTCATTACACCTGATACTCTCAAGGTAAGCCAATGTCTCAGCTTATCACTAAATCTGTAGTTGAGTCAGATTTCTGTAATAAGTAACTTTTTCACTAAATGAAGTTTCATATAGGAATATCTCACTTAGGAAACAATTTTATAAATGAATATCTCACTTAGGAAATAATTTTATAAATGAATATCTCACTTAGGAAATAATTTTATAAATGCTCTACAGAGAATAGTATCAAAATGAATTATAAGAATAAATGTCACTTTCAAATATGCTTACCTTGCTTTCAGTTTTGCTAATGTGCTGAAAAAACCTGATTAAATATTAAGGATTTGGATGAGGATTTTTGTACTTTCAGAATCCCCTTCCCCATACCTCATATAAAAACAATTTCTTTTCAAGTAATATTGTATCTTGGTGAGTTCACAAGGTTAGCCAACTAAAGCAGTCACATGACAATTATCTGGAAGAATGACATGTAATTTACTCAGCAAAAGGAAGCTGAGTTTTTCTACATTTAAAAAAACTTAGGAAAGGCTATGGCTTCAAACTATACTACAAGGCCACAGTGATCAAGACAGTATGGTACTGGCACAAAAACAGAAAGAAAGATCAATGGAACAGAATAGAGAACTCAGAGGTAAACTCAAGCACATATGGGCACCTTTTCCTTGACAAAGGAGGCAAGAATATACAATGGAAAAAAGACAGCCTCTTCAATAGGTGGTACTGGGAAAATTGGACAGCAACATGTACAAGAATGAAATTAGAACACTTCCTAACACCATACACAAAAATAAACTCCAAATGGATTAAAGACCTACATGTAAGGTCAGACATTATAAAACTCCTCGAGGAAAACATAGGCAGAACACTCTATGACATCCATCAAAGCAAGATCCTTTTTGACCCACCTCCTAGAATCATGGAAATAAAATCAAGAATAAACAAATGGGACCTCATAAAACTTAAAAGCTTTTGCACAGCAAAAGAAACCATAAACAAGACAAGAAGACAACCCTCAGAATGGGAAAAAATACTTGCCAATGAAGCAACGGACAAAGGATTAATCTCCAAAATATACAAGCAGCTCATGCACCTTAATACCAAAAAAGCAAATAACCCAATCCACAAATGGGCAGAAGACCTAAACAGACATTTCTCCAAAGAAGACATGCAGATGGCCAACAAACACATGAAAAGATGCTCAACATCACTAATCATTAGAGAAATGCAAGTCAAAGCCACAATGAGGTGTCACCTCACACCAATCAGAATGGCCATCATCACAAAATCTAGAAACAATAAATGTTGGAGAGGCTGTGGAGAAAAGGGAACTCTCCTGCACTGTTGGTGGGAATGTAAGTTGGTACAACCACTATGGAAAACAGTATGGAGGTTCCTTAAAAAACCAAAAATAGAACTACCATATGATCCAGTAATCCCACTACTGGGCATATACCCAGAGAAAACCATAATCCAAAAAGAAACATGTATCACAATGTTCACTGCAGCACTATTTACAATAGCCAGGACATGGAAGCAACCTAAATGCCCACCAATAGACGAATGCATAAAGAAGATGTGGTACATATATACAATGGAATATTACTCAGCCATAAAAAGGAATGAAATGGAGCTTTATGTAATGAGGTGGATAGACCTAGAGTCTGTCATACAGAGTGAAGTAAGCCAGATAGAGAAAAACAAATACTGTATGTTAACTCATATATACGGAATCTAAAAAAAAAAAAAAAATGGTACTGATGAACCCAGTGACAGGGCAAGAATAAGGATGCAGATGCAAAGAATGGACTGGAAGACACAGGGTTGGGGGGGTGGGGGGCGAAGGGGAAGCTGGGATGAAGTGAGAGAGTAGCACAGACATATGTACACTACCAACTGTAAAACAGAGAGCTAGTGGGAAGTTGCTGTATAACAAAGGGAGATCAACTCGATGATGGGTGATGCCTTAGAGGGCCAGGACAGGGAGAGTGGGAGGGAGTCACGGGAGGGAGGGGATATGGAGATATATGCATAAATACAGCTGATTCACTTTGGTGTACCTCAGAAGCTGGTACAAGAGTGTAAAGCAATTATGTTCCAATAAAGAGCTTTAAAAAAAGTTAGGTAAGTCTAACACAACATTGTAAAGCAATCATACTCCAATAAAAATTAATAAAAAGTAAAGATAAAAATAAAAAGGTAAATGTGGGTTTGTGTGTGATTCATATTATTCCACAGGGAGAAATTTGGATGCTTTTCAAAATATGAGTTGAGTTCACTAAACATTTTGAAAATTATATAACTTCCTGACTTGCTTAAGATTTAAGGATCATTTCACTGTCTACAGAATTTAATTTATAACCCAAGTGGGAATGTAGTCAATAAATTTAGTTTTTGTTCTAAATAGTATACTCTTAAAAGAAAATAGCTCTCATTGGAAAAAGAAATTGTTCATAGCTATGTAGTTTCTAAACATAAGTGGACAAACATGATGAAATCAAGGTAACATCAGAGAAGCTGACCCAAAATAATTTGCTAGAGGGAAGTTCATGCATACTCAGAACTCATGGAACTCTAGCTCTGGCTGAAGACTTTGAAGACATCTTCCTTGCCCAGTAGTTACTCCACACTTAGGAGCCAACCCATTCACCAGCTACCATATACATACAGGTTCAGAAGGCATGAAATAGTTCTAGGAGTCAGAGGAAATACTATAAATTTCCCACTCCCTGGTGTCTTGACCCTCAGATTCCTGTGGAGGAGAACCTGGGGTGGGGGTGGGGGTGAAATTCAATTCAGTTCAATTAAATTATAAAGTACAATCTTTTTCAGAAGACCATCTGTTATGCCTCTAATTGTTCCTTTCTCCTTTCTTCAGGGTTAACTTGAAAAACGTGACCCATCACTTCCACTTTTGGAGACTTGTCTTCCCTAACCCCTGCCCATCTGAGACAAAGATAAGATGAGTGGTGCTTATACTAAATCTCCTCTTTCCGTTTAAGGCTTGACTCATCTGAAGCTCTGACTCTTTTTCTTTTGACTCCCTAGCCTGAGCAATCCTTCAGGAACCTATGACCCAGCAGAAAAAAGATGACAGAGCTGGGGCTGGCAAAGTGTGATATGTAGACAAGGGTGATTTTATCATCTTTGATGTAGCCTAATATGAATCATATCTGTGTCCATCTGGTTCAGTATTTTATTACCGATAGAAAATCTCAGGAATATGGCATGAAATTTAAAGTGTAGGTGCATCCCAGCTTCTTTCAGTAACATACAGTCATAGAAGTTTAGAGCTAAAAAGGACTTTTGTTTTTCCATTTAGTCCAATGCCCTCAATTACCTTAGAAAAAATAATAATAACTTCTGACACATGCCGAGTAAAGTATCAGGCTTTTTATATGCACATTCTCTATACATATATTTTATATTCTTTCAAATTATTATAGTAACCATCAGTGTAGAAATCATTATCTCCAATTTATAGTTGAAGACTCTGACATTTAAAGGATTTAGGGAGATTTTAAGATTTTTAATAGGGAGGGAAGCAGACATTTAAAGAAATTACTTCAAGTGTACCACATAAAAATTTTCAGGGTACAGAAGTGGACTTGAGGAAATCAGTTGTGGCTTACTGCATTAGTCTCATGATGTCAAGTCTGGACTAGAGATGGTGGGGATAGAGAAAAAGAGACAACAGGATCAACAGAAGAAATTCAGACTAAAGAACTAATGGGACTTGTGATAGATTTGTTTTGGAAGGTGAGAGGAAGAAGAAGGAAGAGCCAGATTTGACAACTAGCTTTTAGCTTGAACAATTGGCTGGATGGTGGAGAGACTTGCAAAGATGAAAAACCCTGACAAGAAGATTTGGGAATTAGGGGTGAATCAGGGAGCAGAGAAGGGGTGCAGGGGGCAAGGAGATCAGGAACTGATGACATGATACAGGCAATTTTTCATTTTCTGTTTTTTTTAATACTTTTTTCTGTTTCTGTAATTTAGTATTTTTTTTATTGAAGTATAGTTGATTTACAATATTTCAAGTGTGCAGCAAAGTGATACACACACATATTCTTTTTCAGATTCTGTTCCATTATAGGATATTACACGATATTGAATATAGTTCCCTGTGCTATATAGTAGGTCCTTGTTATCTCTTTTATATATAGTATTATCTGTTAATCCCAAATCTCTAATTTATCCCTCTCTCCTTTCGCCTTTGGTAACCATAAGTTTGTTTTCTATGTCCGTGAGTCTATTTCTGTTTTGTAGATAAGGTCATTTGCACCATTTTTTAAAAACTTTTTTCCATTAGTTTTTAAGATTGGAGACCTGAGAATACATTTTCTACCCAATGCTCTCTCAATCTTTTTCCCTCCCCTTATCCATGGGGCAGTCCAAAAGACACTTGGTCCTTGGGTTTGAAAATGCAGATGTTAACTGCATTTTTCTGGGAAACCACAGAGGTTTATCAACTCACCTGATCTAAGACCTTGTGATCCCCTTGGACTTAGCTAGAGTTTAGGTAAATTGAGAGAAAGGGTATATTGTCATAGAAGAATTACTAGTGCAACAGGGATCTCATCTCAACCTAAATTGGGATTTGGAATTTTGGTATGTGTTTGATGAAAAGGTGCAGCTAAAAGTTCAAAGAGGCTATTTTGGCGAAGTTGTGTACATAGAAGGAAAGTGTCTTCAAAGAGGAGTGTGTCTGGAGATAGAAATGGAAAGGGATACGAGTGGACAGGAGGCTGTCTCTTCTATTAATGGATCCCATGGTGTTAGTTGGAACCCTAATGAAGACATGGGCTGCAAGATGAATCTGTTTCCACTGGCACTGAGGCACCTATCATGTGGCTTAGGGGCCAAGGTGATGAAACAGGATAGAGGTTAGGGAAGAACATCATTTTCTCTCAACACTGTAAATATTTTCCTCCATTCTCTTCATACTTGAGTGGCCTCTGAGAAGTCGGCTGTGATTCTTATCTTTGTTCCTCTACAGATAAGGTGTTTTACTCCCCCTCTGGCTTTTTTCAGGGATATTTTCTTCATCTATGGTTTTCCGTAATTTGCAAATGATATGCCAAGGTGTAGGATTTTTGTTTTGTTTTGGATTTTTGTTTTGTTTTGGTTTTTTGGCATTTATCCTGCTTAGTGTCCTCTGAGCTTCCCAGATCTGTGGCTTGGCATATTACATTAATTTAGGGGGATGTCCAGTCATTATTATTTCAACCATTTCTTCTGTTCCTTTCTTTTTTCTCCTTCTGGTATTCCCATTATGCATATGTTTCACTTTTTGTAGTTGTCCTAAGTCCTTGGCTATTCTGCTCTGTTTCGTTCCATCTGTGTTCTCTTTGCTTTGGTTTCTGAGGGTTGCTCATCTGTCCTTGCATGCTGTCTGCTTTATTCATGATAGCCCTTAACACAGTACTCATAGGTGTTTTAAATTTCCGGTCTGATAATTCCAACATCCCCGCCACATCTGGTTCTGATGCTTGTTCTATCTCTTCAAACTTTGTTTTTTGCCATTTGGTATGCTTTGTAATTTTTCTTGCTTGGTGAACATGGATTTACTGGTAAGAGAAACTGCTATAAATAGACCTTTTTAATATGGTGGTGAGGTTTGTGCAGAGGGGAAGAGTTCTCTCGTTCTGTGATTAGGGCTCAGTCTTTCAGTGAGCTGGTGCCTCTGGACTGTGTAGGAGCATCCTTTCACCACCTCTAGGCATAACACAGCCTTGTTCTGAGATAACAAAGGCTGTTTGGGCTTGAGGGGTTTTACTTTGTGAGAACCAGAATAGGAGTCAGCACTCTAAGTAGGAAGCCAGTGTTAAGTACCACTCTCAAGTGGCTCTGCTAGCCAGGACGTCAGCAAGGGATGACAGGCAGAAAAATCTTGGGGCGGTGCTCTCCAACCCTCTGCTATGCATTTGGGGACTATGCAACTAGGTGGATGAGACCCTCAATTACATGTGGAGGGCCATGAGAGTTGTCATTGTGGTTTTGTTTGTAAACACACAGTGGTGAGGCCTGGGGGAAATGTGGACTACGTGAGAAATGTAGCTCTTAAGCTGAAGTGTGCTTCAGAGAAACTGGTGGAAACTTTTTGAAAAAGATCTCTGCCCACGTCCTACTTGCAGGGTTTCTGCTTTAAAAAGCCTAGGGTGGGGACTTCACTGGTGGCGCAGTGGTTAAGACTCTGTGCTCCCAACGCAGGGGGCCCAGGTTCGATCTCTGGTCAGAGAACTAGATCCCACATGCATGCCACAACTAAGAGTTTGCATGCCACAACGAAGGTGCTCGTGTGCCGCAACTAAGACCTGGTGCAACCAAATAAGTAAATAAATACATTTTTGAAAAGAAAAGATGGAGTCCTTCAGTATTTGAAAAAGAAAAGAAAAGAAGAGAAAACCTAGGGTGGTATCTTGGCAACTGCGTTATGAAAAAGCGCTGTGAGTAATTCTGATGCTTATGCTGGATTAAAAACTACTGCCTTAAATTTATTAGAGTTGAGTCACTTGATGCTAGTCAAATAGCTAGCAAAAGAGAAAGAATTTAGATTTGGGGGCATATTTCCCCTTTAGACTTTATTGATTTACATTCTTATCCCCTTCCCCCCAGCTTTCCACATTCCCACTGAAATAGCTTCCTTTCCCTAATATTGGTTTTCTTAATTCCTTACTGAAGGCTTCTCTGAAGGAGAATTATTGGGAGGTCCAGCCAGCTTTAGACTCTTAGATTCTCCATACTTGGACTCAGATAAAAAGAAAAATTAAGAATGTAAACATCCTTTTTTCTTCCTTAGAAGAAAATGGCTTACAAGTTTATTTTGTTTGATCAGTTCCATGTTAAACAATTGCGTGAATAGTTTTCTTGAAACATCCACTTTCTTCCACTGCTATTTCCACAGCTCACTCTACTGTTATGTTTGCTTAAAAGTTATCAGTGGAATTTAGACATCAAAGCGCCTTCACTTCATTTCTCCATCCTGGCTCCAGAGTTGTGAGCCACAGAAATGATCCCTCACCATACATAATTTCATTCATTACTGTGTAAGCTGGTGGAGAATGTTTTTCTTTTGTAGAATCTATACTATTTAAAATAAACTAGGTTCGTGACTTAATTCCTGGTTAACGAATCCTTTATTCCTCAATGCTACCCATAATTTTCAACCCAACAGAAGTCTCGTCTTCCTGAAATAAAGCTAAAATAACTGTGTAACAATTCTTCTCAGTGTAAAAATTTCAAATGTCCATTCTATTAAATGGAGGTCAAAGTTTCATCAGGAATTAAAGATATTTTTTCCATTTACTCCCCAGGAATTAAAGAAGGAAAAATAGATCAAGCTCCAGTTTGAAAGAGGCATAATTCAGCAGACTTTCTGGATTACTTCTCAGAGGAAGAAGCCTGAGTTTCTAAAGAGAGAAATGATGCATTAAGTGCTGGAGGGAAAAAAAGGAGGGTCTTCAGTCTTGGAAATGTAATAACCTGTGGTCAACTGAGGCAGACTGACCCAACCAGCTGCTGGGAAAGTAACATCACTGCTCTGCTACAGGGAGAGACACATTCTACTAAAAACATAGTCCACCATGCAGGGAGCTTTTGGTATCATGAGAAAAGGAAGTGCTGTTCCTGTCAACTGAGAAACTGTAGAATGTCTCACCCATCTTCCTTACTTTTTAAAAATGTTCTCTCCTCTTTTTTATTAACTTTGTAATAAAATTTTAATTAAAAAGTTGATTATACAAATTAGAAGTACTTAATAACCATGTGCTATTTAACACTGGCAGATGATGTTTCTCTCTCCATTTAAAAATTTTTAAAGAAAATATATCTAAATTAGAATTTTAATGCTTATTGCATATAAGATGAAATGGAAACTGAAACTCTTTACTGCATTTTTAAAAATTTCTTAACTTATTCAATTCATTTGGATTTACTATTAATAAGGTGAAAAGAAACTTCTTTGCCTTAAAACTTCTGTCCTTTGAGTGACTTCAGACAATTGATTTGCCCTATCCAAACCTCAGTATTTTACTTGAACGTTAGGAAAAATGTGAGTACCTACACATTACTATCATAGAATGGATTTTTCAAGTTAAAAAAGCTTTTTTAATTACTCAAATATATTCCTTGGAACTATTTAATCATAAAAACTAAAATAATATATGATTAAATTAATATTGCTGTTTGAATTAACTCACTTGACAACAGTTATAAGATGCAATTTAAAGACTTTTATTGGCCAAAGTTAAGGCTAGGCATACATTTTCTACCCTGAAATCTCTGGTATCCTCGTATTACCCAGCATATGCAGCAGGGTCAATGGATGTGTCTTTGAAAAAAATAGAAAAAAGAAAGAAAAGAAATGCCTTCTATTTCTCAATGCTTATAAACCTAAAATTCAAATTTTCTTTACATTTTTCAGTGGAGGGAGCATGTGGTTTAACATGTAAAGTAGCATATGAATAGTGGCTATGCCCCCCCCAAAAGGCTTGGGGGACCATCTTTTAGTGCCTTAACCCTCCCTCCAGTTACCGCCACAAATTTATTAATATGTTTACCAGCTAAACAACTGCCATTCTCTTAATCGCATGAAAATCATCTTTTGAAAAAGTATTTATTTTCATTGATTTGTGATTTGTAATTTAGATAAAAACAAATGAGACAAGTCTCCTAATTCCCCCCCGACTTCCTACCAGCCCTCAATCCCCCCATGTGCACACGCTGATCCCAGCAGATATGTGAGTGAATATGGAAACATTGAGTGTTCACTATCCTAGAATAGTGCCAGTATTCCATAAAGGCCCACACTGTCATGCAAATAAGTCCTTACTAAAGGAAAAGAAACAAAGATGGTTTTCTGGAGAACAGAAAGACTCAAATTAAATGGCTATATAGCATGTGTTCCATGGATGACTGGGATGAAGTCGTATCATTTAAACAGCTTTTATTGTATCATTTTTATATAGGCATGTTTATACTGAGAAATAAAGAAACGATAGGGATTGTCTGTGGATTTCCTTTTTTTTAATTCTTAAATTGACATGGGCTTAATTTTTGAGGGTTTCCATCCACAGCCTATTTCTACACATCTACATCCCACACACAGGAACTGGAGGAAAAGAGGAGTGCATTTTATAATTTTGGAGACTGGAGAATAGGAATAATTAAGTAGATATTTGCCTGGAGAAATATTTACTATAATGTTTAACATGTTCTTTTAGAATTATTTGACAAGAACCGCACATTCTTCTGTTTCTCAGAATTCAAAGGAAGGTAAGGACTGTAGCTGATTTTGAGACTGACGTATGTGTAAAATAAGGACACAACTGAAATACCAGTCTGAGATTTCCCCTGAGGTATAGCTTCAGTTTCTGTTTCATCAAAAGCATATCAAGAAGTCACTATGTGTAAAACACTGTAGTTTGGGGACAGATAGAAACAAGAATTAGACATGGCCCTTGCTTTCAGAGGAGATTTTAATCTGGTGAGGGTGACAGACTGAAGAGCATAGACAAAAAGGATTTAGGGCGTGAACAAAATGGAAGTTGTGGGGAAAATGCTGAAGGGGAGCTGAGAAGAAAAGTCTACAGCCTTGTGTGTTGTTGGGGAAGTCTTTTAATCCCCATCTCACTGAGTCAACAATGTTACACTACCTAGGTGAGAAGGGGGACTTGTAAATATATCTCACTTGAATCTGGAATCTGATCACAATCGTTAATCCTACCCATCATACCTACTATTTTAATAACATCTATAATCTCAGTGGTTCTTATACTTTGGAACAGTTTGTGTGCTTTAGAAAACATGAATGAGTTATGATTCTTTCCCATGGGAGGTGAGGGAGGAGGAAGCACATGATAAATTTCAGGGACTTCTTTCTAAAGTCTTGGGCAATCATTTCACCTCTCCCTGTCTCAGTTTCTCAGTCTGTAAAAAGGGAATGACAAGACCTACTACATAAAGTACTTGAGAAAATTAAATAAGATAATTATATAACATGGATCTATGGTCAACTAATTTATGACAAAGGAGGTGAGAGTATACAATGGAGAAAAAGTCTCTTCAATAAGTGGGGCTAGGAAAAAATGACAGCCACATATAAAAGAAAGAAATTAGAACATTCTCTAACACCATACACAAAAATAAACTCAATATGGATGAAAGATCTAAATGTAAAACTAGATGCTATAAAACTCCTAGAGGAAAACATAGGCAGAACACTCTTTGACATAAATTGCAGCAGTAGCTTTTGGATCTGTCTCCTAGGGAAATGGAAATAAAACCCAAAAATAAATGGGACCTAATTAAACTTAAAGGCTTTTGCACAGCAAAGGAAACCATAAACAAAATGAAAAGACAACCTACAGACAGGAAGAAAATATTTGCAAATGATACGACTGACAAGGATTAATCTTCAAAATATACAAACAGCTCATACAGCTCAAAATCAGAAGAAACAAATAATCCAATCAAAAAGTGGGAAAAAGATCTAAATAGACATTTCTCCAAAGAAGACATACAGATGGCCAACAAGCACATGAAAAGATGCTCAACATCACTAATTATTACAGAAATGCAAATCAAAACTACAATGAGGTATCACCTCACACCAGTCAGAATGCCATCATCAAAAAGTCTACAAATAACAAATGCTGGAGAAGGTGTAGAGAAAAAGGAACTCTCCTACACTGCTGGTGGGACTGTAAATTGGCATAGCCCCTATGAAGAACACTATGGAGTTTCCTTAAAAATACTAAAAACAGAGATAGCATACAATCCTGCAATTCCACTCCTGGGCATATATCGGGAGAAAACTATAATCCAAAAAATTACATGCATCCAAGGTTCATTGCAGCACTACTGACAATAGCCAAGACATGGAAGCAACCTAAACGTCCATCGACAGATAAATGGATAAAGAAGATGTGGTATATATACACAATGGAATATTACTCAGCCATAAAAAAGAATGAAATAATGTCATTTACAGCAACATGGATGGACCTAGGACTTCCTAGGTGGTGCAGTGGTTAAGAATCCACCTGCCAATGCAGGGGACACGGGTTCAATCCCTGTTCCAAGAAGATCCCACATGCCGCAGGGCAACTAAGCCCCTGAGCCACAACTACTGAGCTCATATGCCACAACTACTGAAGCTCACGAACCTAGAGCCTCTGCTCTGCAACAAGAGAAGCCACTGAAATGAGGAGTCCCCGCACCATGATGAAGAGTAACCCCCGCGCGTCGCAACTAGAGAAAGCCCACGTGCAACAACCAAGACCCAATGCAGCCAATAAATAAATAAATAAATTCATTAAAAAAAGAAACCAAAAAACCCTCCCCAAAACAAACATGGATGGACCTAGAAATTATCACACTAAGTGAAGTAAGTCAGAGAAAGACAAGTATCATGTGATATCACTTACATGTATAATCTAAAAAAAAATACAAAGAAAGTTATATACAAAACAGAAACAGACCCACAAACACAGAAAATAAACTTACAGTTACCAAAGGGGAAAGGAGGGGAGGGAGGATAAATTAGGAGTTTGGGATTGACATATATACACTACCATATATAAAACAGATAACCAACAAGGACCTACTGTATAGCACATACTCAATATTTTGTAATAACCTATAAGGGAAAAGAATCTGAAAAAGAATACACACACACACACACACACACACACACACACACACACACACATATATAGAGAACTCAATTACTTTGCTGTACACCTGAAACTAACATAACCTTGTAAGTCAACTATTCTTCAATAAAAAAAATAATTATATAATGTACTTAGCACTGATCCCAGAGCAAATACTCAATAAATGACAGGCATTATTTTATTCTTTCTTTCTTTTTCTAGGAGGCTGTGTTCTTTCCTTCACTGTGACTTGATGAGACAGTGACATGACTGGGGAATCAAATAAGGGACTGTTCACCAAGGAAGGTGGTGGAGATAAAGGGGATAGATGAGCCTCATGCCCAGGCACAAAGTAGGATAGAATAAGGAAATCTAGGAACTTTGCAGGAAGTTATCTGTGAGGCTGTCTAGGAGAATGCTGTAAAGGAACTATGAAGATGCTGCTCTAGGTGTACATACTTTGTGGATTTACTATAATAGTAATACCAACAATACTAACAATGACAAAGGCATGCTTACAGAGAACTTACTATGCGCCAGGCCTTGTGCTTAACTTAGCTTACAACACCTCATTTAATCCTCACAACAATATGAAACAATACAGTCCATAATATATCATCGGAAGTTCTAAAATAAAAATCCCTGAAAACTAAAAATTTGAAATAATTGATTCTACAGCAAAATTTAACCTAAACTGACATGAGGATACTTTGTTTTCATTTATCCCACTAAAAGTAAATATTGGTGCATTTTGCTATTGAAGCCTTAATGTTTGCTCAAGAGGTGTTTCTCAGACCCTACTAGGGTAATGTTTCATACTGCCATTCTAAAAAATGTCTCCAGATTCCAAAATTTGCCTGGCCTCCAGGATTTCAGATAAGGTAGGGTGGGCCTTTGAAAAGAGCTAACATTTATTGAGAACTTGCTATGTGCCACGTTTGGTCCAAGTCTCTACTTACCTCATAGTAATCCTCAGAGGCAGATACATTTACCATCCTTCCTGCTTTATAGTGGAGGCAAGTAAAATACAGAGAGCTCAAGGAACCCAAGGGGACCAGCTAGTAACTCAGAGACACAGGATCTGAACCCAGGCAGTCTGGATCTGGGAAGCTTTTGCTTAATTGCTACACATACTGCCTTATTTATATTATTACAACTATTATCCTCATTCTACAGATGAAAATCCTGAAAATGAAAGGTTAAGTGATTTTATCCAAGATATCGTGTCTATGTGCTCTTAGGCAAGTTACTTTACTTCTCTGTGCCTCAGCTTCCCTTTCTGCAAAATAGAGGTAATGATAATGCATACCACATAGGATTGTTATGGGGATTAAGTGAAATTAAAACACTTAGAGAAGTGCCTGACATACCACATGCAATCAGTACATTTTAGCTCTTACTATCATTACAACTAGGCCCTGTGGGTGCTAGAAGGGAGGAGAAGGATATGATGAAAGCTGATCCTCATGAAAAGATTTACTATAAAGAAGGTAAAAGGGATAGTATTTTTTCGGGTATTAAATCAGTGTTTTCTTTATTTTTTGTTAACTAGTCCCTGGGTGTTTAATGGCTGCCCTACCTGTTGAATCAATGGCATGTATTGCTTCAGAGAGTAGGTACAGAACAAAGAAGTCTTTTGTTCCTCTTTGAGTCTACGAGCTCACATTTTTTAATCCACTGCAAAACTTTAGTCATGAAGTCATCCTCTGTTAAAGAACAAGAGTGTTTTATAAATCCCCAAAGCTTCTCTTTACAAGTAAAAGTCTGGGCTTGGTCCCTTCAACTCCTGTTGTATTTATAAGAAGCCACAGCATGGAGAGAACAAGGACTATGCTGCAAGGAAAGTTCCCTTATAACAGGATGGGGAGTTCCTTTTCACTAAGAACAGGATTTGAAAACTAGAGAAAGAGAAGTGGGACAGTATAGATATGAGTGACACACTCATCTACTAGGGTGCTAATGCCCTGGGGAGTAGGCAGAGGAGATGCTGTAAGCTCTATAGCAAACCATGCATTCTGCCTTGTGTTGGTGCTATGTAGTCTCTGGGAAGAAGAGCAATGTCTGAGGCAATGTTTGAAGGCTGCCTCAAAGAATTCTGCATATTGTGGAATGGTGAGGAAAATCTGCTGATGGCTCTTGGGTCTCCCACAAAGGTCACAGATTTGAGACAATCAGTAAAACAGAAAAGAATCACCATAGGGACCTTAGGATAAGGGAACGTGATAAGATGGAGAGGCATCAATGGAAGATGAATCCATGGACAAAGATCAGACCGGTCATACAATAGCAGGCACTGGTGTGGGCTATTCAGTGATAAGGGAGGAAAGGAAAGATTGCAGAAGACAGCATGTAGACCAAAGATCTTTCCCTATACTACCATGTTGGCCTGGACCCACAAGCCAGCTGTAGAGGAAAGATATTTAGAGAAGACTCTGTCAGAGGGGAAAAACTGTTGTGACTACCCTTAACTGACTTATTTCTTCCCCCAAATATTTTACAATGAAAAGAAGCTGAGTTGATTTTATTTGTCCAATTTTATTTTTTTTTCTGCTTCTAGAAGGAATTAGACTCCAGAGGATGTATGAAATTAAATAATAAAGGTAGCTACCTTTTCTTTTTTTATAGCCAAATGTATGTTTTAATTCTCTTTCAAAGGTACTAAATCTCAGAATTTTCTACAACCAAACCCCATTCTAAGTTATGTCAGAATTTGCCCATGAGAGAGAACAAGGATATATAATTACCCTCCATTAAAAAACAACTCGAAAACTGGACAAATTTTAGTAAATAACTATTTTAAGATACTTGATGGTAGGCAACACAGGACAGTAATCCTGGATGAAAGAGAAACAAATGAGTTAGGTGAGCCCTACATTTGCCCAGGCTTTCTGCCTGGAAGTAATGTCCAGTGAAGTACAGAAAGTTGGGGGGAGGATACAAACAAAACTTGGTTATGTCAATGAATTGAGGAGACAGAAGTTATGACTTGGGGAAGCCAAGGCAACTAGAATTTGTGGAACACACTGCCTAAGGGGAAGGAGCTATGCAAAAGTGCTCCAGATATCTTCAGAGGTGTCCCATTGAATCTTTGACTGAATATCAATCCACAGATATATCACTGGACATGAATGATATCAGAGGACAGAACAATTATGAGGGAGCTGTAAGCTGTAAAAATTTCTGGAGTTCATAAAGGTCTGAGAATCATTCAAGTTTCCATAATCTAAAGGAAAGAGAACTCGTGAATATATGATGCATTTAGTAGAGACCTAAGAAGAGCCTCACCTTAAAAGTGGGGCTAAATAAGCACTATAGGTAATCCAGATTCACCCTAAAAGATATAACAAAATGCAGCACTCAAAAACATAAAACCATGATGTCCAGCCTCCAAACAAAATTACCGCATATTTGAAGAAGCAGAAAAATGTGACCCATAACTTGGAGAAAAGTCAGTCAATAAAGCAGATCTCAAATGAAAAAGACAGTAAAATTAATTAACAGACAAGAACTTTAAAACAGCACAAATCCAACATACATATTGAATAGTGGTAGAAAGTATTCATAACGAAGCACAGAGTAAAAGAGACTAAATAAAGTTAGTTCTCACTGACCTGTGAGACAATAACAAATGATTTAACATATTTACAATTGGATTTCCAGAAAAGAAGACAGGAAGAGAAAAATATTTGAAGAAACAATGGCCAAAAGTTTTACAAATTTGATTAAAAAAAAAACTATAAACCCTCAGATTCAAAAGGCAAAATGAAGCCCAAGTAAAATAAACATAAATAAAATCTCTCGTTTCACTATAATCAAATTGCTGAAAAGGTGTTAAAGAGGGAGTCTTGAAAGCATCAAGAAAGGAAAGACACACTGCATCCAGAGAAACAAAGATAACAATAACAGCAGACTTCTTGTCATAAATTATGCAATTCCAGAGACAATGGACTTATCTCTCTAAAATGCTGACAGAAAAAAGGATCTACTGAAAATTCTATACCCAGTAAATATATCTTTCATAAATGAGCATAAGTAGTAATTGACAAGTTTATTGTATAATTTGAGGGAAATTCAAGGCATCTAGAATTTCCATATGTTTTTTTAAAATACAGTTGACCCTCTGTATCCATGGGTTCTACATCCACAGATTCAACCAATTGTGGATCAAAAAAAACCCTGCCTCCTGCCCACCAAACGAATTTGACACGCACCAGCAACTACTTACATAGCATTTACAACCACTTACATAGCATTATATTGTATTAGGTATTATAATTAACCTAGATATGATGTAAAGTATACCAGAGGACTGTGAAGGTTATATGCAAATGCTATGCCATTTTATATAAGCACCTTGAGCACGCATGGATTTTAGTATCTGTGGGTGCAGGGGTCATGGAACCAATTCCTTATGGATACCTAGGGACAACTGTAACAAAATTGGAGGATTTATATCATCTGATTTCAAGGTTTATAAAGCTACTGCAATCAAGGCCATATAATAATGGTGAAGAACAGACATGGATCAACGGAACAGAAATGATAATGCAGAAATAGATCAACACATATAATCAATTGATTTTCAACAGAGGTATCAAAAAATCAGAGGGAAGGGATAGTTTTTTCAGGAAACTGTGCTAGTATAACTGGATATCAGTATGGGAAAAAATGAATCTCAGCTCTTTCATTATACCATATACACACACACACAAATAATTCAAAATAGGTCATATATATAAATATAGGCGCTAAATCCATACATCTTTTAGAGGAAAACATAGGAGAAAACCTTTATGATCTTGGGTTTGGCAAAGATTTCTTAGATAAGACAATCATAAGCAATACATGAAAAATCTGATAAACTGGACTTCATCAAAATCAAAACTTTCACTTGTCAAAAGACTGTTCATGAAAAGGCAAGCTGCAAAATGGGAGAATATATTTGCAGAACATATATCTGACAAAGGGTTTATACACACACATATACACAAAATACATAAAGAACTCTCATAACTCAATAATAAGACTGTCCCAATAAAGAAATGGAGAAAAGAAAAAGATTTGGACACTTCATGGCCTACAAACTCAAGAAAAAATACCCAATATCATTAATCATTTCGAAAATGCAAGTTTAAATCATCATTAAATACCACGATACACCCATTGAAATGGCTTGAAAATGCTAACAATTCCAAGTGTTGGCAGAGACGTAGAGAAACTGGAGCCTTCATATATTGCTGAATGTAAAATGTCACACTCATTTTGGATAAAAATAACAGTTCCGCAGTTTCTTAAAAAGTTACATATAAACTTACCATGGGAGCCACTGTGTCTGAAGAAACAATTAGTGATATATTGAAGAAATAAACTGCATTAAAATTATGGCACAAAAATTCAGAGAGAAAAATGGAAGTTCTTAAAATTCATATATTATATGGAATTCGTGTAATACTGTTTGAAAGAAGACTGCGATAATTTTAAAAGTATTGCTTCTAGGTACCTGGGAAAAGAGGAAAGTATCCCAGGGTCTTTCCTCTCCAGTTCCACAAATAATTTCCTTTCTTGGATCTGCAGAGAAAGCTCTTCTCGTGTTACTGCCCCAGCCTCCTCCCTATACCTCTGTCCCTAAGCAGCAAGCCCAGCTGTTGCTGGCATCACTATCATCTTCCTCTCCCCCAGCCCGCTGGGCCAGACCGCGTGGAATGTTTCCTGACCTCTGTTCTCCTAGGGGATGGGACGTCGTGGGTACCAAGTTCTCTAGCCTTTTCTTCCTGTTCTCCCAAGGAGAGATTCCCATTCCTCCTGGGCCCTCGTCCCTAGCTGCGTTTCCGTGGACCACTGGATACAGGGACTGAGCGTTAGGTATGAGGAAGAATCTTGGCAGGGAGGGACGCACACAGGTAGTGCGAAAACCGTTCCCTCAGCTGGGCCCCATTGAATATGTGAATAAATGTGATGTTTACGGCAGTGGCCTCCACACACACACACATCCAAATATATACATATAAAAAGGTTCCACTCTCTCTACATCCCAGGTAAGGCAAGAAGGGGTCCGGCTCAAGCTATCCCCCCAGCTGCGCTGGTCAATGGATAGAAGGGGTTTAGGGGGTGGGGTGTAGCTCCTGTATGAGGCTCACCTGTGCCGAGCCAGACTCTGGTCCAATAGGTTCTGACAGGATCTGACTGGTACAGGCCGGTTCTGGGAAGCAGCCTGCACATGCGCAACAGAGACTCTCAGCAGCCTGGCGCCCCTGTGCGGCGGGTGGGTAGAGAGCGCAGCAGGCGCTCAGGTGCGCCTGCCAGGGAACAAGGTCTCAGCAGCAGGAAGGCCACCGTTCCTTCCCAGTATCAGAAACTTAGGGGCTCGGGGGCAGGAGGCCACCGGGATGGAGCCTGTCTGAACGTCGTCGGCGCTGTCTGCTTTTACAGCCCTCCCGCCCCTGACCCAGGCCGCTGCTCTCGGCCTCCTCCTCCTTGTGCTGCTTACCCGAGGCGGGCTCCCTCCAAACACCACCCGCTCCTGTGCTCTCAGAAACCACTGTCCCTGCTACACTCACCTGGGACCAAAGTAAGTCTAGTGTCCTAGCCCTGCCTGCCGCGGGGCGCGGATGGGGGGGGGGGGGGGGGTTACAGATATGGGAAGAGTCTTTGGAGCAACAAGAGAGGGTTGTAATAAACTTGGTGATGGAATGTTCCAGAGAAGGAGGGAAGGTGGGTAAGTTTGATGATCCGAATGTTTTTTTGCAAGAGACTTTTAAAAGTTCAGGCTGTAAGCATGAATTGAGATAGAAAGTGCATACATTTTTAGAAGGAGTAAGTTTACCTCGGAAGTCCGTCACGTGTTTAGGAAAATAGAAGGGAAAACTGAACTTCTGGCGGAGCACCAGTTGGCCCTTCCTGCTGGATTCTGGCAAACAGCAGTGCATTCTACAGCATCCTCCTCCCTTTCAGGGCCCTCAGATACAGCCACAGGCACGGGGGTGCTGCAGCACTGTCTGTAATGGTTCCACACTCGATCGGAATTGGATCATTTTCAGGACTTTTCCTTCCGTGGTTGTTTAAGTCACTCGTGAAGAGGGAATGGCGGGGTCGGGGGAGCGGGGTGGTGGTGGTTCAGATTCCTGTGGTCAAATACAAAGAAAATTCACAGAGACCAGGAGGATAAAACAAAGCAAAACAAACAACAAACAAAACAACAACAAAACCTGGGACTCAGAGGTCCTTCAAAAGAGCAAAAATAAAGAAATCGGAGGAGTTTCAGGACTTGAAAGATGACTTGGTGAGGGAGGAATGGGGGGTCGTTAAGGGAACAGGCTCACTCTGGTCAACTAGGAGGGTCGCAGAAGGAGCAGAAGCCATGCCTGGCAAAGCCAGTGAGAAGACCACCTGGGTCATTAGACACCTGCGATCCTGGTTCAGCTCAATATCAGTTACATACCGTGTTGTGACAGAGAACAAAGAAAGGGAAATAAATGTTACTAAGGCAGAGTGAAATTTAGAAGTAATTGTAAGCGAGGTAAGAGAAGGGGATATTTTAACAATGAATTTAACCAAATTAGGACTTTTATGGACTAACTCTCATTTGGTCCATAAACCAACTGTTTATAAACAAATTATCACTTCCTGTTATGCTTTGCATTCTTAGCTTTTAGAAATCTTACCAACAAATAAGTCGGGGTATGTTCTTCCTATTGCTTTAATGATGACTTTGTGTTTGTGCTTTTTTCCCCATCCATTGGGCTTAAAGTACCAGAACTAGGTCGAATGGAAATAATTTCCGAAGTGTGTGTGAAGTGAGAGAGTATGTGTTGCTTTGTGTTTCACAATCTAGGTATTTGTTGTTATTGTTTGTTCTATCACGTGTTGATATTTGGAATTATAAAAATAATACAGATTCTTTTGTTTTCTGTATTCTGGAACTCCACATGCTTGGCTTATAGTGTTGGTGAAATGCTCTCCATAAATCACAAAATGTCTTCTTAGTTTAAACCAACAAAGTAAATGTTTGTCAGTGAATTTGCTTGCTCAGTGACCTCTGTGGACAGAGGAGTCTGAGGCAGAAGAACCAGGAGGGCTTAAGATGCTGGGATCTGTAAGATGCTTTATGAACACAGGAGGCTGTTCACTGTGGCTCCATGACAACAGTTGATATTGGTGATGGGGAGATTTCAGCTTTTCCCCAACCTAAGAAGAAAGATTTAAATAAAGGTATGTGGAATATTGGTTACTAGCAGACAATAAATCTTAGAATGAGACTTGGAAAATTTCCTACCCTGTATTTTGTTTTGGAATGGAAGCCAGATAAACTGCAAGAGTCACTGTTTATCTGAAGGGTATCTTATTATGGGACAGTCTGAATTTGCTGTGGTCAGGGTCTGTGGGAGTGTTCATGGAGCCATGTGCTTTAGAGGATGGGAAGGGCCTTCCAGAAGTAAGCTAGGTGAGATAGGGTCTGATCTCCAATAGGATCTCACCTTCCGTTCCAAAAATCAAAGTAGCAAAATTAACAGATTCGTACACACGTATGGAAAATAGCCTTTGCCTCACTTTCCCTTCATTTTGTGAAAGACCAAAATGATCTTTCAGATTCCAAGGCCTCAATACTTTATATAAATGAAAATGTACATAAACCACCATCTTACCTGTCTGAAACAGGAAGTGCTGTTAAATGCTTTGTAGAGAGAAAAGATAAAGGTCAGTAGCTTGTCTGTGTCTTTAGCTGCTTTCCCAATATCTAGTCTATCCCATTCAGGAAGAATCCAGAGCAATGTACTAAATCAAGGTAAGTGGTGGGTTTAAGCTAGATGGTAATTTGAAAATTTAGAGAGTTTGACTCATACGGTTGTTGTGTGTGTAAATGGTGTGTTTTATGAACCTTAACGATAGGTGACAAAATCTCATAAACATCTACAGAAGCACTCAAATCACCTTAGATTAGTACGCTTTTAATTAAAATTTTCCTACATTTTCTCTTAGACTTTCTGGTTGATTTCTTAGAATCCTGGAAGCTTCTAAGCAATAGTTTTCCCAAGACTCTGAGGCAGCAGTTATGTCATTTAAGAATCCATCAGTAATTTTATCTTTATTCTGCTTACATTTCCACCATAAACAGTTTAAACATGTATACACACACAAGTTTATACATAAAAGACTCCATCTCTCATGAAGTGTTTTTGCCTCATTCAGAAGCCAAGACCGTGTACTATCAAGGATCAGATAGTTCTCCGAAAAGCTATTAGGGAAAAACTTTGGATTTAAAGGGAAAGAATTATTCATTAAACATTTAGAAAATTCTCAAGCTACAATTCACCCCTAAGTTTAAAGAATGGCAAAATCTAATACCACCAGTTTTTAATCTTATTTTTTTCTCTGTTCATTGTGAAAAAAATGCAATAGAATTTATCTGGTGGTGTTTTGCTTATTCTAATAAGTTTACTTTGGTAGCATCACTTATGTTCCTGTTCTCGTATACTACATTTCTGAGTTGTTCATTTACAATATATGTCTGTTGTGATTTCTCACAATTTCTTTATGGAGTGTGTTATTTTATTTCTAGATATCGGATCATATTTAAATGCTTTAATCTTTCTGTTCAAGTAGTAACTTTTTTTTCTTCAATGTTCTGTGGAGAAAGTAAGCAGATTCCCACAAGCGGAAATGTTTAAATGTGTCTTCAAAACATTCTTGGGAAAAAGAAGGTATAACTGTCACATTTTTAGCACCAAAATACTTGAAATAAGTAGGTCAACAAAACTACTTGCTGTGAAGCCCACTAAGAGATACTTCCATGCTAAATTACTCAACATATAACTATATTCTTAGGAAACAGAGTGAAACATAACAGGAAGGTAAGATAAGTGTCTCTGAAACATGTCAGGTCCTGATATATATTAACAAGTATCAGTCAGTTTCTAATTTAGACTTTTAAATTATACAAAAGAAAATTTGAGAGCTTTCTGTGTTGTATTTGGAAAACTTAGAGTAGTTTTAGGATAGGTTATATTCAGAATAGGTTTTTGTTTCCTGGTTTGAGGAAATAGTTGGGAAAAATAAATAGTAATGGTCTGCATAGCTACCCCTTCACCAGCTGGGTCTCAGAAATAGTGCTGCATCCACACCAAGCTTTCTGTACTTTCTGCTGCTGGTTAGGTGCTAAGGATGGACAGTGAGAGACAGAAGGAAGAGAATGCACCAACTTCTCTTCTTATTGTAGTCCTCTTATCACCCATCAGCCACTGAATGACCAAGCCTTGTTTCCTCCCACCTACAGCACCCTGAAAGGAAGCTGTAGGAGACAGCTCCCCCATTATTCACAGACTAATAGCCTACAGATAATATTGGAGTGTTTTTTTTAAGCTCTTTATTGGAATTTAATTGATTTACACTATTGTGCGAGTTTCTGCTGTACAACAAAGTAAATCAGCTGTACTTATACGTATATCCCCATATCCCCTCCCTCCCGTGACTCCTTCCCACCCTTCCCTGTCTCACCCATCATCGAGTTGATCTCCCTGTGTTATGCAGCAGCTTCCCAGTAGCTATCTGTTTTACATTTGGTAGTGTATAAATGTCAATGCTACTCTCTCACTTTGTTTCAGCTTCTCCTTTCCTACCACCCCGTGTCCTCAAGTCTGTTCTCTACCTCTGCATCTTTATTCTTCCTCTACCACCGAGTTCATCAATACCACTTTTTTAGATTCCGTATATATGTGTTAGCATAAGGTATTTGTTTTTCTCTTTCTGGCTTACTTTGCTGTATATGACAGACTCTAGGTCCATCCACCTCGCTAAAAATAACTCAATTTCATTCCTTTTTATTGCTGAGTAATATTCCCTTGTATATATGTACCACATCTTCTTTATCCATTCATTTGTTGATGGGCATTTAGGTTGCTTCCATGTCCTGGCTGTTGTAAATAGTGCTGCAATAAACATGATGGTACATGTTTCTTTTGGGATTATGGTTTTCTTTGGGTATATGCTCAGTAGTGGGATTACTGGATCATATGGTAGTTCTAGTTGTAGTTTTTTAAGGAACCTCCAAATTGTTTTCCATCGTGGTTGTACCAACTTACAATCCCACGAATAGTGCAGGAGAGTTCCCTTTTCTCCACACCCTCTCCAACATTTGTTGTTTCCAGATTTTGTGATGATGGCCATTCTGACCGGTGTGAGGTGACATCTCATTGTGGATTTGACTTGCATTTCTCTAATGATTAGTGATGTTGAGCATCTTTTCATGTGTTTGTTGGCCATCTGTTTGTCTTCTATGGAGAAGTGTCTATTTAGGTCTTCCGCCCATTTGTGGATTGGGTTATTTGCTTTTTTGGTATTAAGCTGCATGAGCTGCTTGTATATTTTGGAGGTTAATCCTTTGTCTGTTGTTTCATAGGCAACTATTTTTTTCCCATTCTGAGGGTTGCCTTTTAGTCTTGTTTATGGTTTTTTTCGCTGTGCAGAAGCTCATAAGTTTTATGAGGTCCCATTTGTTTATTCTTGATTTTATTTCCGTGATTCTAGGAGGTGGGTCAGAAAGGACCTTGCTTTGATGGATGTCATAGAGTGTTCTGCCTATGTTTTCCTCTAGGAGTTTGATAGTGTCTGGCCTTCCATGTAGGTCTTTAATCCATTTGGAGTTTATTTTTGTGTATGGTGTTAGGAAGTGTTCTAAGTTCATTCTTTTACAAGTTGCTGTCCAATTTTCCCAGCACCACTTATTGAAGAGGCTGTCTTTTTTCCATTGTATATTCGTGCTTCCTTTGTCAAAGATAAGCTGCCCATATATGCTTGGGTTTACCTCTGAGTTCTTTATTCTGTTCTATTGATCTCACTTTCTATTTTTGTGCCAGTACCATACTGTCTTGATCATGGTGGCCTTGTAGTATAGTTTGAAGTCAGGAAGCCTAATTCCACCAACTCCGTCTTTCCTTCTCAAGATTGCTTTGGCTCTTTGGGGTCTTTTGTGTTTCCATACAAATCGTAAGATTTCTTGTTCTAGTTCTGTGAAAAATGCCGTTGGTAATTTGATCGGGATTGCGTTGAATCTGTACATTGTTTTGGGTAAGATAGTCATTTTCACAATATTGATTCTTCCAATCCAAGAACATGGTATGTCCCTCCATCTGTTTGTGTCGTCTTTGATTTCTTTCATCAGTGTCTTATAGTTTTCTGCATACAGATCTTTTGCCTCCTTAGGCAGATTTATTCCTAGGTATTTTCTTCTTTTGGTTGCAATGGTAAATGGGAGAGTTTCCTTAATTTCTCTTTCTGCTCTTTCGTTGTTAGTGTATAGGAATGCAAGAGATTTCTGTGCATTAATTTTGTATCCTGCTACTTTACTAAATTCATCGATTAGTGCTAGCAGTTTTCTGGTAGCATCTTTAGGGTTTTCTATATATAATATCATGTCATCTGCAAAGAGTGACAATTTGACTTCTTCTTTTCCAATTTGGATTCCTTTTATTTCTTTGTCTTCTCTGATTGCAGTGGCTCAAACTTCTAAAACTATGTTGAATCTTCGCCCTTTTTTTCCTGATGAGTCTGGCTAATGGTTTATCAATTTTGTTATCTTCTCAAAGAACCAGCTTTTAGTTTTATTGATCTTTGATGTTGTTTCCTTCATTTCTTTTGCATTTATTTCTGATATGATCTTTCTGATTTCTTTCCTTCTGCTCACTTTGGGGTTTTTTTGTTCTTTCTGTAATTGTTTTAGGTGTTAAGGTTAGGTTGTTTATTTGATATTTTTCTTGTTGCTTGAGGTAGGACTGTATTGCTATCAACTTCCCTCTTAGAACTGTTTTTGCTGCATCCCATAGATTTTGGGTTGTTGTGTTTTCATTGTCATTTGTTTCTAGGTATTTTTTGATTTCCTCTTTGATTTCTTGAGTGATTTCTTGGTTGTTTAATAGCATATTGTTTAGTCGCCATGTGTTTGTATTTTTTACAGTTTTTTTTGCTGTAATTGATATGTAGTCTCATGTCATTGTGGTCAGAGACAATGCTTGATACGATGTCAATTTTTTTGAATTTACTGAGGCTTGATTTGTGAACCAAGATGTGATCTCTCCTAGAAAATTTTCCATGTGCACTTGAGAAGAAAGTGTATTCTGTCGTTTTGGGATGGAATGTCCTATAAATATTCATTAAGTTGAGATGGCCTAATGTGTCATTTAAAGGTTGCATGTCCTTATTTATTTTCTGTTTGGATGATCTGTCCATTGATGTAAATGGGGTGTTCAAGTCTCCTCCTATTATTGTGTTACTGTCAATTTCCCCTTTTATGGCTGTTAGCATTTGACTTATTTATTGAGGTGCTCCTATGTTGGGTGCACAGATATTTACAGTTGTTCTATGTTCTTCTTGGATGGATATACATATTAATGAGGATGTAGGGAAATTGGAACCCTCATGCATAGATCATGGGAATGTAAAATTGTGCAATCACTTTGGAAGACAGTTTGTCAGTGCCTTAAAAAGTTAAACAGAAGAGAATTGAAAACATACGTCCACACAAAACATAGGTCCACACAAAACATACAATAATATTCACAGAAGCATTATTCACGATAGGTAAAAGTAGAAAAATCCAAAAGTCCATCTATCATAGAAGGGGTAAACAAGACATGGTATATCCGTACAGTGGAATATTATTCACTAATAAAAAGGAATGATTCATGCTACAACCTGGATGAACCTTGAAAACATTATGCTAATTGAAAGAACCCAGACAGAAAAGGCCATATTTTATATAATTCCACTTATATTGAATGGTCAGAGTAGGCACCTGTAGAGGTGGAAAATAGATTAGTTTGTCTGGAGAGGGGATGGGGTTGGGGAGTGACAGGGAATGGGGTCAGAGTTTCTTTGGTAATGAATGTGTTCTAGGATTAGAAATGTTTTGGAATCACGTAGTGGTGATGGTTGTACAACTTTGAGAATATAGTTAAACCCAGTGAATTGTATACTTTAGAAGGGTGAGTTTTATGATAGGTGAATTATATGTCAATTTAAAAACTATATACGTGAGTAGCTAATATTAGGGAAATAGTTATTGTATTTTAGAACAAAAAATGTTTTATCTAAAGTAAACTTCTGCAATTTAAAAATATTCATTAAAAGGACAATGCACATCAGCTGTTCCTTCTTCTTTAGAACAGATGAAATAAAAATAATGGACAGCAATGATAGGATTAATTATACAAGGTCTCTGCCTACAGAGACTTCCCTGTACAGTGGAATAGACGACATGCAGATAAATAATTACACTACATGAAATACATGGGAAAAAATGAGAGATCTATACAAGGTAATATAATACAGAAGAGAGACGGTCTATCTCTGGGCGGCATCAGTGCTTAAGGAGCTTCAAAGTTAGTATACATTGATCTGAGTCTTTATGGAAGAGTGCATCTTCCACAGATACACAGGGTGTGGAAACACATGCAGATACAAAGAGCACGTTGGTTTCATGGGTCTGCAAGTCATTCTGTTGGGCCAGAACTTGCAGAGTTTTTGCAGAAGAAGAGCTGATGAGGCTCACAAGGTTTTGTTTTTAACAAGGAATGAGACGATGAGCTTTATTCCATAGGAGATGGAGAGCCATCAAAGATAATACTCAAGAAAGTGAATTATTCAGATTTCATTTTAAGCAGATCATGCTGGCAGCAATGGGGGTCAAGCATCGGAAGACGACACGACTAGTCGCCGAGAGATTCTTAGAGAGTAAATGGTTAAGGCAACTAAATGACGAAGCAGTATTAGCAGAAATAGAAATAAATTAACCAGGTAGGGACATACTTAGGGAAGAGGAGGAACTGAGAATGACTCATCTCTGGCTTAGGCATGGAGACATTTGTTTATGTTGTTTCTATTTCTAACAGAATTATATTTAGATTGTAATGTTGAATTTGAAGCGTTTGTTCCAAGTTAGAAATCTAGTTGGTAGAATTTTGCATTTTCAGCAAGGGGGAGAATGTCTGGGTTGGAGATATATATTTGAGGGGTCATTAGAACATTCCTGGACTGATGGGAATGGATAAGATTGAGCAAGAGGAACTGATAGAAAAAAAGAAAAGAGGGCAAAGGCCAGAAACCATTAGAAGCCTAGATTTTGAATAAGGGAGCTTAGAGCCCAGCACATATTGCTCAATAACTATTTGTCAAATGAGTGGACAAGTGAACTTCATATTTGCTCCCAAGGAGAGCAAGTAAGATGAAGGGTTGAATATGGAATCAAGAAAGAAGGATGCTTCTTACCTAATTGTTAGTAGATCACAATGAAAAATAAAAATCAGTCCTCTACATTGGCTGAGCATATAATTTTGGTAATTTTAAGCACAGAGATGAGATTGCTGAGTAGAGAAGAAGGCTGAAGACTAAGTTCTAATCAGGAAGAGGAGGTAGATCCAGCAACTAAGAGAGACAAGCAGCCAGTGAGATGGGGGTAAAGGGAGGTGGGAGTGATGTCTTGGAGACCAAGTGAAGAAAAGGGAGAAAGGGTAGTCATTGCTCCAAATGCTGCCTATAAGTCAAGTTAGATGAGGACTGAGGATTTTATATTGGATATGGCAAGGTAAAGGTCATGAGTGACTTTAACAAGTGCTCTTCTATGAAGCCAAAATGGGAGAAAACCTAACTGCAGTGGGTGTAAGAGACAGTGCTGTGGAGGAGTCAGATATGTCGGTTCAAATAAAAGATCCAGGCAGAGAATGAGGAGGTGAAGAAAATAGAAACAAGTATGGAGTTCTAGCATGAAAGGGAGTAGAGAAATGGGCAGAGCTAGTGTGGGATGAGGAGTCGAGCGAGGGATTCTTTGTAATGAGATGGGAGATATTCCACATGCTTTTAACTGATGGGGATAATTCAGTGCAGAAAGAAAGGATGATGCAGAAGAGAAATGGGATCAGCCCAGCCTCAGAGAAGTTAAGGAGGAACAGGACCCAGAACACAAATTGGGGGTAGGCGGAGGGAGTTGGTAGGAGAATGCTACTGCAGGAACAGCAGAGGATGTGGGTCCAGATGTAGGAAACTCATTAGATTTGGTAGAATTTAATTTTGCAGATAAGATAAAAGTGGTAGTACATAACTTCCCAAGAACCAGGAAGCCAGGATAGTTAATTTAATTTCTGTCTAAAAATTGTGACATGTTAAATGTTGGCCCAAATGGGACCTAGTATTTTTCCTTAAAAATGATACTATTATTTTCATAAAGTAATTTGTCTCTTAGTAAGTGTAAGAATAAAATTCTATAGAAGTTTGAATATAGAAGGCAGCTGGGTTTTACATATCAAATATGAGAGTGAGTCACAAATTATCTGCACTCTGGCCTTAGAATTTATTTTCATTAACTTTTAGAAAAGACAAATACATCATTTTTCAACATAATCTCCCTTCTTTTCAATACACTGTGTCCATCTGTCAATGAGCTTTCGTATTCCCTCATTAAAAAATGTTTTAGGCTGAGCTGCGAGCCACAAATGCACTGCCTCCTTCACTTCTTCATCAGAAGTGAATCTTTGTCCTCGTAGGGCTGCTTTCAGGGGACCAAACAGGTGAAAGTCCGATGGAGCAAGATCAGGACTACAGGGAGGATGCTTTAACACCTCAAAGCGAAGTTTTTGCAGAGTGTCAACAGTGTGGGCAGAAGTGTGCAGATGTGCATTGTCACACCAGATCACAAAGCCCTTGGATAGTAGTCCTCTGCGTTTAATCCAAAGTTTAGGCTTCAGCACAAACATTTCGAAACCTAAGTCTGTCATGGATTATTTCATAGGCAGAGCCGTGGTTGATTTGCAAACGATTTGCCACACAATCCACTGTCACTCATCTATTCGACAGAGTCATTTCACATGTACACTCAATGTTGTCATCAGCCGTGGTCATGGACAGGCGTCCGGCTCCCTCTTGACGGCTAACACTTGTGCAACCTTCCTTGAACTTCTCTATCCATTCATATACACTTCTTTGCGACAAAACACCTTCTCCATACAGTGCACAAAGTCTTTGATAAATGACGGCACCGGGTGCACCCTCAGAGCACAAAAAATGAGTCACTGCATGCTGCTCTTCTTTCGTGCAGATCACAAGTGGGGCATCCATTTTTGCTCGCACCTCAGTTACCAATGAACGGATGTAACACATTCACACCTGCACAGCAGTGACTGGGGAGACAGTAGCCTTGAATGGAAAGCGTTGATAAGACAGTGCGGGCAACAGAAGTTTTAATATAACCGGAGTGCAGATAATTTTTGACTCACTTGTAATATGACAGCAAGTACATTGGAATCCATGTAAAGAAAACTTTAACACAACTGGAAGATTTCTAGGGTCACTTAACTAGCCTGACATTAAACAGGAAGCCATCAATAGCAATATTTACTTTAGGAATACATGTGCAAATCAAACTCTGAGGGGTACATTTCCTGGTAAAATAAACAGAAAATAAATGCCCTAATAGCTGTCTTCCCAGTAACAGTGTATTTTCACAAAACACTTGTAAATAATTAGAATTTATTTTACATAGGAGGCATTCAGAAAAACCCTTTTTAATGAATACACAGATGGATGAATAAACTTTGAAGAAACATTGAGGAGCTTTCTGGATCCTGTGAATAGTCGAATTATTCTTCAAAACATGAGTTACCTTCCCTTGTAGGCAATAGAACATTGCCTGTTGGATCCTAGAGCAAAAGAAAAAAGTATTACAAGCTCTAAGTCAATTAGCTTTTGTAGAACAGATAATATAAGGGATACATTTATCTGAATAGAGTCATATTTTTATTAGACAGTGGGGAAAGTCTTGAGCAGACAAGGTGATAGAGATTTCAGAAGGCACTAGGAAACATTTATTTTCTAAATTCAACACAATGAATGTTGGCTATGATTATAATGATCACTATTCATGTTTTCACTAACTTGTTTTGCAACTAGCGTTTCTTTACAGCTAGTGATTATTTTCTGTAAATAAAGCAGTTGGGATACTGTCTGCACCTTATCGGGTGATAATGTGACTTAAACAACATGAATTTTTATGTCCAACAGGGGAAATGATAATATTTAAATATAACATTTTGCATATAGTTATATTCAATAAATATTTGTTAATTTGATTTAAAGATTATACCTATTTTACGTGAAGTAATAAATGTTTAACATAATAAACCATCAGTCCAAGAAAAGGTTGGAAAATAGTTACTATAAGATCAGTTGGGGACAAGAGTGTGATTACACGTGAACAAATTCTGACCAACAGAACAGATATCTTGCTACCTAAAAAAAAAAAAGAATAGAATTATTGCTTTTCCCAAAATACATAAATACAAAGTATATGTCGAATACAAAGAAGAAATCTCTTTGGGATTCCAAAAGTCAGTTCTCTAGCTCACATAAAAGCTGGATTGTTTTTATCCCTTTACACCAAATAAATGTACCATAAATGCTAGTTGGGAAGGAAAGCAAGAAAACTTAATAAATAATCTTTTTTACATAAAAAGTAAATGCTTTTTTAAAAAAGTTAATAATTTGATTGTAGGCCATAAATAGTCACTTAACAAATAAAATCATTTAAATTTTAAAAGTAAATCTGAGTCCTATTTTATACTCAAGAGCATTATTCAAGTCACGAGTGTAGTTTTAAATTTGAGTGTAAGTGAAATGGTATTTCATAACTGCCAACTAGACTTCTCTGCTATACCTTTAAACGAAATGGACACATTATTTTAGGTTAATTGCTTGAGATAGTCTCACTTTGAAATCCCATATCAATAGTTCTGTGATCATTTCAATTCAGAATGTTTGCTAAAAATTATATATATCGTTGTCACCTACTCAAAGGTCAAATATTCTTTTTAAGGTACCATTACAACTTGAAACAAATTCTGATGGCTCTGATTGTAGCGATTCTCTTTAACTGTACCTGAAAAGTAACTCATGGCCTTTTCTTAATTTGTTGGATTTTAAAATCAGTTAATTTTTAAAATTTTAATCATGTCATGTGGTATTAAAAATATGCAGAGGTTCTACAGCAATTCATACACAAGTTATATACCCATCTTCACTCTTCACTTTTCTTTGCCAGGTAAATTATTACTTGAGCTTCTTGCTATCATAGGAAACTTGTAATTTCACAAAACACGCAATGTACAATGTTAGGGAACTGAAACTTGGTGACTTCAGATGAGTGGGTATATTTGAATTGGCAAGTTTTAAACTAACGTAGTCTCTAGAAAGTGTTTATTTGATTTTGCAGGCCTCTAAGTACAGACTTCTGAGTTAGCATGAGTCTTAACATTTTGATACCATGAGCAAGGACTATCTTTTTTACTTGTTTTATTGACTCAGCACCAGAATAAAATGTTGATAGTGCATAGATTCGAATACTTTCAGCAGCAAGTGACAGGAAACCCAACTCAAGCTAGCTTAAATAATCACATATTTATTGGCTTACTTAGCTAGAAAAAGAGAAGGCAGAGAGGTGTTAGAGGTGACAATCCTGTCACCTGCCAGAGTTCTTTTTCCTACTCTAAATAGAAGCTTCATTTTCAGGGTAATAGCAAAAGAGTTGCAGAAGAATCATGACAATGTCTAGAGAGAAGGTTGCTCTGAGAATCGCTCTCATTGTGATGATGTCTTTCTCAGATGCCCCTTGAAAACCCCTTTCACATTAGCTGGGTCACATGGCATCTCCTGCATCCATGACTTGCTCTAGAGATGGGGTTAGCTTTAGATGCACCAGAACCACCCAATAGAGCTGACCTGGAGTGATTGAGGTCAGGTTCTCCTGAGGCCCATGAAAGGTATGGCGAAGGGGCAGATGCTTGAGTACAGTTTAGGTATTATCGGAAGGAAGAGAGAAATGAATGCTTGTAGGCAGCAGAAATGTCTGTTTCAAGTAGTGGTTGGTGATCATGTATGAAATATAGCCCTCCAAAAATCAAAAGCAAATAAAAAAATTGAGGGAGCAATACTCTTCCATATATACAGAATTTTTATTCTGCAGCTTTAGAATTTTTCGGTCAGGAGATTTTTGCAATCCTGTCTTTCAAATTCATGGTGTGTTTTCAGCCTCTTTGCAGAAAAGAATTATATACCAGCTTGGTCACTCTGTGGCTGCTGTTTTTTAAGTCAGGCTATAACTTTGGAAATAGTATCAGATATTTTATTTGCCTCCCGCATTTGTTACTGTTCATTTCAGATTATGTTTTTTTCTAATGTGTTCTTCAGCCAGACTTTAACAAGCACTATCCTTACGCAAGGTACTTTTTACACATCTTTCATATATTATTGGCACATATGTAGTTCATGAATTTGGTGGAGGAGATAGAGTTTAAGGCGAATATGCTGGGCTATCTGATAAAACGATTTGTTTGGAGTGAGGGATTAATTAGAACAAAATAGGAGCTATGCAAACCCTTGTTATATTACATTTTCCATTTATATTAAATCTTGACTGTGTTCCTAGACTAGCTATATTCAAGCATCTGACTAATATTCTTGCTTCACTTGCCATTTGATTCAAATGTGATCATAATTGATGCTTATAAACCCAATAATGTGGTTAGAGACTCATCTCTTATAACCAGCTAGGAAAAATTCCTGAGCCTTATAAAGCTATCTCCTCATTTATAAAAAAGAAAGAAAAACTACCTCACTGAATTGTGGGAAGATTTAAATGCGATGAACTGTGTAAAATCATGGAGCAATGTTTGACATAAAGTAGGCCGTCCATAAAGGTTAAGCAACTTCTGGAAAAGGCCTGTTGCTGGAGTGTCCCAATTAAAGAAGTTAACCTTCAAAGGAAATGAAGCGTATAAATACAAATCCTTTAATCTTATAGTATTGCAAGATTGTTTGTTTTAGTGACGGGCAAGAGTAAAGAATATATAAATTGGTATAGTTTCAAATTCCCAAAAATACATAAAGAGAAAGGTAGACATCTTTAAAAATTTTTTCTAACCGAACACAAACATGTGTATCTACTATGGCCTACTCCACAAACCCAGAGGGAAAGAAAATTATGCATATCTCTTATTTGGTTCCTGTTAATCCAGTGGGTCGTCTTTGGTTACCTGCATCCCTCCCTAAATGCCACAGCTCTTGTCAGACACCCTCTACAAATAGCCACCCTCAGAGTTCTGGTCCCTTCTCCCTTTCCTTCAGACCGGGAACAGGTAATGGTTTTCTGCTGTTGCTAGTTCTGAAGTTCTACATAATCCTTATTTTTGGTTTCTTTAAACACTCCCACAGTTTTAAAAATAATCCTTTGAATCAGTTGGAGTTTACCCTCTATTTTCTTCAGAGATCCTGACTGAAACAAGTAAATAAGGACGCAAGCCAGGTTCTCCAAAATAGGAACTCCTACAGGTGAAACCACATTTCATTTTGTGGGTAGCATTTCCTCTAAGCACCCCTGGAACCAGAAGGAGGATAGGGAGCTGTGAAGGGTATTCCAGGCTACAGACCCACTAGGCCCACATAGGAGTGAACGAGCCTTCACGTGGTTCCCACCCCGGCCTCCATGTCTTCCACCTGGGACTCCAGGTGTAGTGGATTAGAGACCCTGCTGTACCCCATCTGAATTCCTGACCCACAGAAACCATGAGACAGAAACACTTATTATTGTTGCTTTAAGCCACTGCACTTCGAAGCACCCTGTTACACAGCAACAGATAACTACTGCGCTTGTCCTCTCCGGCGTCTGTCCTCTGAGGAGCTCCCAACCTCTTCCTCTTTTTCACTGTCCATCATCTCTGACACCTGTGAGAATAGGCAGCACCAGCGCTCACTGACCCTAATGACACAGCAGACCAGGGTGACTCATTTCTCCTGTTCTCTAAGCCTTTCCTGACAACACTTCACAGCATAACACAGTGGTAAAGAGTGCACACCCTCTAGCTGAACTGTGTGCCTTCAAGTATGAGCTCTGCCACTTACTAGCAGTAAGCCCTTGAACCAATAATATAACCTCTACATACCCCAGTGTCTGCATCTGTAAAATGGCGATAATAATAGCACATGGTTGATAAGGTTATTAGGATTAAACAAATTATTATTTGTATATTGTTCCAGAGTGCCTGGAATATAGAAAGTGTATATTTTATAGAATATAAAATAATATAAAACTTATATACTATATAATATAAATATGTTATAGATATAATTATATCTATATATAGATTACATACATATATGGATTCTATCAATATAATATTATATAGATACGTAGTCTATATAGACTATATAATATCTATCTAATTAGATATATCTAATATATATATCTAATCTATAGATTATATTGATAGAATCTATATATAGATATAATTATATCTATAATTATATATTAAAGATATATAATATAAATAAAAGAATATAAAATAAGACAGTATGCCAGAAAATGACCAATTTCCTCACAAAGCAACAATGGGAAGACTCACTGAATCCAGAAAACCTAAATAAAGGATGGCCTGAAAAACCTGGTCTCTTCTAAAATATTCTAAAGTATTTTGTTAAGGGTAACATGCTAATTACCTGATATGAATACACACACATATGCTTGTGCTAATTTGTCTCTGGCTTTCTAAAGCATAATTTTGGACGTCCTTAACATAGACTGTTAGCTTTCTCCTCTGTTCTTTAATAAATCTTGAGATATGTACATCAGGTCTGGTATATAAGCCAAGATCCTGACAGGAAACAGATGACATGCTCAAACTGGGTAATTCAGGAGAATTTAATTAAGGGACATTTTTGAAAGGTGGACAAGATTTCTGAAAGTCAATAACAAAAGACAGTACAGTTAGAAATGGCAGGGAGCCATTACCTCCCATAGGCGGTAAGGCAAGAGTAGTTCTCTGGAGAGGGCTGTCTTGAAGAGATTTTGGCAGAGGGACACAGCCAACCAGGGCTGACCCAGTTGGGAGGTTACCAGGTGTTTGGTTATTTATTGCTGTGAAACAATAATCATGTATTGTACTCACAATATTGTGGGTCACTAACTCTGGCAGGGCACAGCAGAAATGGATTATTTTTGCTTCACAAAAGCCTGGAGTCTCAGCTGGGGTGGTTTGAACAGCTGGAGATGTTTGAGACAGCTCAACAAGGGTCATATATCTGGGGCCTCAGTACGGTTGTTGGCTGAGTTCCTTCATTCTTCTCTATGATATATCTGCTGGGATTGCAGCGTCCTCCAAGATGTTGTCTTCACTCACGTATCTGCCTTGGAAGGCTGGAACAGCTAGGGGATGGCCAGCATCGCTCTCTCTCCATGATCTCTCCCTATGGCTTCCTCCAGCAGGGAAGTCTCAGGGTAGTCGACTTCTGACAAGACAGCTCAGAGCTCCAAGAGTGAGGGCTCCAGGAGACCTAGGTAGTAGGGGCTGCAAGGCTTCTTGTGATGCCCTAGCCTTAGAAGTCTCAAAATGTTACTTCCACTACATGCAATTGTTCAAGCAAGTTACTTAGGCCAGCTCTGATTAAAGGGGAGAGGGGAATTAGACTCCACTCCTCAAATCTTCAACTGGAGAAATAGCAAAAAAACCCTTGACAGCATGTTTAGTTTAGCATATCCGGTTATTAAAGATTCTGAGCTCATTTCCTCCTGGCCTGCCATCTCTTGCTGATGCTCTCTATAAACCAAGTCAACCAATACCCAGAGAGCAAAGGAGCTTGTTTTTTTTAATCCTACTAAAATTTAAAAATTTGAGAAAATTTACAAATTTATAAATATACAAATTTATATTATTCTACTTTTATAATCACATGTCATATATTTATTGTTTGTTAATATTGGGTTGGTCAAAACATTCATTCGGTTAGTGAATATGTTGTTCAATAAAGTGCTTTGTGAAAATGAAAAATGTCTTTTAGTTTTACTTAAAACCAAATGAACTTTTTGGCCAACACAATACATTCTTATATTCATATTATTTTCTTCATTGAAATACAGTTAATTGACAATGTTGTGTTAGTTTCGGGTGTACAGCAAAGTGATTCAGTTTTATATATATATGTGTATACAAACACACACACATATATATTCTTTTTTCAGATTCTTTTCCCTTATAGGTTATTACAAAATACTGAGTATAGTTCCCTGTGCTACACAGTAGGTCCTTGTTGGTTATCTATTTTATATACAGCAGTGTGTATATGTTAATCCCAGATTCCTAATTTATCCCACCCTCCCCCCTTTCCACTTTGGTAACCATCAGTTTGCTTTCCATGTCTGTGGGTCTATTTCTGTTTTGTCAATAAATTCCTTTGTACCATTTTTTTAGATTCCACATATAAGTAATAGCATATATTCATCTTTGTCTGACTTAGTTCACTTAGTATGATCATCTCTAGGTCCATCCATGTTGCTTCAAATGGTATTATTTCATTCTATTTTATGGCTAATATTCCATTGTGTATATGTACCACATCTTTATCCATTCATCTGTCGATGGACATTTAGGTAGTTTCCATGTCTTGGCTATTGTAAATAATGCTGCAGTGAACATTGGGGTGCATGTACCTTTTTGGATTATAGTTTTCTCCAGATATATGCTCAGGAGTGGGATTGCAGGATCATATGGTAGCTCTGTTTTTAGTTTTTTAAGGAACTTCCATACTGTTCTCCACAGTGACTGTACCAATTTTCATTCCCATGAACAGTGTAGGAGGGTTCCTTTTTCTCCACATTCTCTCCAGCATTTATTGTTTGTAGACTTTTTGATGATGGCCATTCTGACCGGAGTGAAGTGGTACCTCATTGTAGTTTTCATTTGCATTTCTCTAATAATTAGCAAAGATGCTGAGCATCTTTTCATGTGCCTGTTGGCCATCTGTATGTCTTCTTTGGAGAAATTTCTATTTAGGCCTTCTGCCCATTTTTTGATTGGGTTGTTTGTTTTTTTGATATTGAGCTGTATGAGCTGTTTGTGTATTTTGGAAATTAATTTCTTGTTGGTCTCATTGTTTGCAAATATTTTCTCTCATTCTGTGGGTTGTCTTTTTGTTTTGTTTATGGTTTTCTTTGCTGTGCAAAAGCTTTTAAGTTTAATTAGGTCCCATTTGTTTATTATTGTTATCTCCGTTACTCTAGGAGACAGATCCAAAAAGATATTGCTGCAATTTATGTCAGAGTGTCCTGCCTGTGTTTTTCTCTAGGAGTTTTATAGTATCCGGTCTGACATTTAGGTCTTTGGTCCATTTTGAGTTTATTTTTTGTATATGGTGTTAGAGAATGTTCTAATTTCATTCTTTTACATGTAACTGTCCAGTTTTCCCAACACCACTTATTGACGAGACTGTCTGTTCTCCAGTGTATATTCTTGGCTCCAGAGGAGCTTATTTATGTAGTCTTTATAGGTCAGCCTTCTGGGAACAGAGTAGGACCTGGAGGAACAAACAGAAGATATCCAGCATATCCAATGACTCTCCAAACCCTCAAAAAGGCTTTCAAGCACTGTGCTAGAGTTATATAGGAGTTTGTTCTTGAGAACATGGGAATGACCAAGAGGAGAGAATCATATAAGCCCTTCATTGCATTTGTATTTCCTATAATTGTACCTTTCATTCTTCCAGTCTTAATCTGTGTTCATATAGAAGTGTTCTTTGGTGTGGGCTAGAATTTCATTCCCTACATACCGTCAATTATGGTACTGCAATTTCCCATCTACAGGGAAAAAATAGACTTACCTCCAACTGGAATCCCACCATTGGAATATTCTTGCAAATCATTCTTACACAGGGTGGGTAGCAACATGTTAGTCTGTGTGTGCTAGCATGCTGAGGCTTGGGATGCAGTACATTTGTGCCTCAGGAGTCTAGCAACATTAGATACTGTGTCCCCTTCCATCGTGAGGTTCTATTTAAAAAAATGTTTTTTGGACGGAAGGCAGGGAACGGTAGAGTATCAGGTGAAGGCCTTAAACTCATACTGTACATCATTTTCTGTTTGGTTTATCTTCAGAATCAAATAGTTACTTCCTTTTTCAGCAAAGACTAGTAAAGGAGCATTCTCCTTCTATACCTTCCAGAATGTTTTGCTGTCCAGTAATTTTTAAATATATTATAGTTTCCTTTTAAACTAAGTCTTATCACAGTTTTCCAGATTCCCCAAGTCAGAAAGAGCTTTTTCCTCCTGAACTATCCACACACTTCCAGTAACAAGTAATGTAAGGCATATTCATTTCGCAACACGATGTCTGACCCTTTTCATCCTGGAATTAGGTGATTCTGAAGAATGTGTGGTAGGAATATTCATGTAAGTCTCTCCCACACCAGGGCAGCGAGCAAAAACTTCACAATGAAAAGAATTGACTTTGAACCAGATAAAGATATCTCCCTTAAACCAAACTAAATGTATTCCTAACTGAACGTCCTCTTCGCTGAATCCCCAAAATGCCTTCAGCCACTCCAGTGATATTGCTGACGTCTGAGGAGGAAATTTTGGGTGTAAAGAGTCCGTTGTCTTAAACAGTCAGCAGTTAAATAATTGCAGCGATGTGGCCATGTTGCTAGAAACCCACTCACAGATTCAGAAGGGGCCCTATAAAGGAATGATCCGGAAGCTTCTGTAACGTTGGGGTACATCCACCTCTGCCCTTTTTTGCAGATGATGTTTCCTCAGGAGGAGCCGTTGCTCTTCTCTGCCTCTGTGTCTAGATCAGGGACATCCTGAGTCAGCTTGGCACACAGTACACCCCAGCCCCTGCCACCCCCGCTGCCTCCCAGTGCTGGATTACAGCTCATAAAGAGACGTGGTTTCGTTCCTCTCTTCCAGAAGCTCCAAATTCCTTATGAAAATTAATCTAACTCCATCCTAGGGACCTTGTGTGTGATGAAGGGGTCCCAGGGAATGGCAGCCTTTTGTTTCAACTGTCATTCCCCCTTCAAACAAGGGAACCCTTCCTATACCCCATGTACATAACTAAAGGGAAAATGTCACGTGATTTGTAGCAGACGATCTGATTCAAAGAAACTGTCTGTCTCCTTTCTTACAGGTTGGAAGTGCTCACTTAATTTTTAATTCCCCCTGCCCCCCCCCAAAGGCTATCTACAGGTAGTGTCTGCCTCAAGAGGCACCCTGTTCCTTGTTTTTAGGTGACTAAAACAAATACATGTACATATATTTATCAATTATATGCTATAACATTTTAGGTTATGATGTGGATATACGCAATTTACTGTTCTCAAGGACCTTATAACCTGGTATTCAATGCTTAACATTTAGCACCTAGCATGTACCAGAGAGTATTGTGGGAGCTGGCGACCCAGTGGTGAATAAAACAAACTCAACTTTATGGAGCTTACAGACATCTGGAATAAACAAGCAAATAATATAGACTATAATGTCCAGAGTAGATAAGTGTATCAAGAAAAATACAGCTGTGTTTGGCAGTGGTCTGATTGTGTGTCCTATTTACTTACTCAGAAGACCCTTCTGAGATGATACGTGAGCAAAGATCCACATTAATTGAGATATGGAGCTATGCTACTATTTGGGTTTGTTTTTTTTTTTAAGTCAGAGTGAGCAATCTCCCCAATTTGGGAGATTTTTTTTAATCTTAATAACAATAAAAACTGTTAATGAGTCACAAGAATAGTAAATAAGACATAAGAAACCTTACTCATTCATTCATTCATTTATGTTGCTAGGGATACAGATATGAACACAAGGTCTTAGAAGGGTGTGACTAAGACTAGCATGAATAAGACACAGGGCCTGCCCTCCAGGAGCTCATATCCTGATGTGGAAATAAATTTCAAGTAGAGGATTACAGTACACTGCAAAGGTTGGGCATGTGCTATGAGATTACTTAAGAGGTATACTAAATGAGCCTTGGGTGAGAAGTGGGGCCTGTTAAGGCCTGGGAGTATGAGTTTGCTGGAGAACTTAATCTCTAAATGAAATTCAGAGGAAACAGTAGGAGTTAGCAAGAAGCCAAAGAGAGCACATTTCAGCCTTGTGCAAAGTCCTGGGAAACTGAGAATATGCTACATTTAAAGAACTGTGGCACTGATGCTTCTGCCAGTGTGAACCCGGTTCAGGCCACACATGGCTTTATATGTCCCACTGAGAAGATTGTCCTCTGGTTAGAGGGGATAACGGGGAAACACCAAAATGTTTTAAGACGGAAGTGACTCCAGCAGGCTTACACTTTGGAAAGATCACTCTGCCTGTGACATAGAGAACGCATGGCTTCAGGATTGAAGACAGGAAGTGGGTTGGAGAAAGGGGATGGATTTAAGAGCTATGATATAAGATCAGTCTTTAGGCCTCCATGATTGGCTGGAAAAAGAGAAAATTACAAAATAAATTATTTACACCAAAAAGGTGGCTTCAGAGAATGGATTTGGAGTCAGTTTTGAACCATATGCTGGATTTGAATAGATGGAGTAAGGAGTTTAATAGAAGGGAGAGGGCTAGAAGTCCCTTCATGTAGTTATTCTCCAGGTAAGAACTACTGAGCTCTAACTGAGTGCTGGGCACTCTGACTACTAAGGTATATTTATTATATCACATAATAGTCAGGACAAGTCTATGTGAGCCATTGTTATTCCTGTTACAGAGAAGGAAGCTGAGGCACTGGGCAGTCACCCAGCTGGAAAACAGGATGATACAAACTTCCAATCTAGACTATAAAAACCAGAGCCATTATTTTATAACCATTTCTTATTTTACCAAAAAAAAAAAATGTATTTCCCACCAGACCATAGGTGAAGTAACTTTTGACTGTTTAAGATATACAAAAAACCAAATTCACTCTCAGCATAAACTAAACAAACCAGAATATTGTTACTACTGAAGAGATGCAAAAAGTCTGCTGCAGACTCTGAAAGCATTCAAAGAAGAATTTCCCAAAATGCTTTGAGCAATGGCAATACCATTCGTAAAATCATATGGCCTTCCAAGGTAACTATTGCAGAGAGAAAATCACTTGCATTGATCAATTCTAGAATTTTAAGACATTATTGAAATGTTTTTCGGTTTCGCAGACCTAATATGAAAGAAATTTTGCTGGTTTTACTCTCATGCTAGAATAGCTTGCACAATACTTCTAATATGTGCACCACCTCAGTGATTTCATGGACAGGGAAGAATGAAAACAAATGAACTGAAGGAATTGGGGCCTGTTCTGTGGAGTATTTCCTTCTTTCAATTGATTTATTGATTACTCTTCTTGGAAGTGCTATTATTTAAAGAGAACATTTTATGTAAGCATAGCTGGAAATTTTATCCTAGAACTTCCAGATTGGAACGGCTGCACATCATCTCCTGTCAATATATTATTCATTTCCCTGTAAGAAAGGAATGGGAAAATTCAGTCACTGTGACTATATCTATTAATATAAAGAATGAACTTCTGGCTTCATCTAGATCTTCATACAGCCTTTGTTTACTTAAAAAATGGAGTATTTTCAAGGCATCTATCAAAGTTGAGTAAAAATTTTGCACACTTATTATCCCTAATTTGGGGGTCTTGTTTGAGTTTTAATTGATTTTATTAAATTGTAAAATGTTGATTTTTGTTTTCAAAGAATTGAGTCAAAGAAGTTTATCCACAAGCTACTCCTGAAAGATGAAAGTTATCTCCAGTCATGAGGTTCTTTCTTTTTCTCTGGCATAATAATTAAACCACACCTTGCCTTACACATTTGGAAAGAGGCAGGCTTCACAACAGTGTCTATGCAGCCATCCGAGGTTTTCCAAATGAGACTGAGCATCAAGTAAAAAATGTTCATCTGTAACTTATAAAGGAAAAACAAATGATTCTGTAGGCTAGACTCAAGATCAACAAACCTATCTTTTTTTTAATACACATTTTGTTCCTTTAACCTTTAAAGAGTCTATTTTAAATGACCTACTTTTAAACTGGTTTTCAGTTAAGTGTGTCACACCTGGATGCAGTTAACTTAAAAGTGTTTCACTCCTTGCTATTTCTTTCTAAACTAATTATTTTATTTTTAGTCACTCTGACTAGCGCAGGATATCTTCTCTAGAGAATGAAATCTTTTCTGTAATATGAAAGTGGATGAAAAGAGTACAGATTTGTTCTGGATATAGGTGTTTTAGGTTATTTTACGCTTCTGTGAATGGTTACTATTACTATTTATCAATTAAAATGACATCATTCCTCTGTTTAACACATTCTCCAGATGCAGGTGAAAGGGCAGTGAGGAGCCTCGAGAGTTCCTGAGGTTGATCTGCCCTGAGACAGGACTTCAAAGCATTATCAGAAGATGGTCGTCCACCTCATTTGTAAAAGTCTCTAGGGAAAAATTCCACAGTTGGTTTTCATCACGAGTCCATCTGTGTTGCATCCTTCTGTCAGGAAAGTGTGTCTAGTATCTGTCCGGAATCTCTCCTGTTTTAATGTAAGTCCATTTCCTCTACGTGTGACCTTCCTTGATACAGAGAACAGCTGCTTGCCATCCTCTGTGTAGTATCCTTTCACATGGATCAGCCTTTGTATATCAAACTGAATTCTTGGCTGCTTCAAGGGACTTAGGTAGAAAACCCTAGGTTTGATTTGAGGGGAAAATGCTGTGTACTGATTGGAATCATTGCACTGCACTATAACATAGTTTTATTATTCATAGTTTGGCTCTGTCCTTGAAAGTTAGAATTATGATCTGATTTAAATTCACGCATTTAAGATATTAGGCTGATCTCTACTGTGTGACAACTTGAAACATGTACTCCAACACTGTCCTCAGAAAACTGCTATGTCACATGAGCTTAGTGCTGCTAAGAATAAACGGTGATGTTATTAAGCGTGATATGACTTCCAAAGACTACTAAAAGAAATAACCCTTCCCCAGAGATCAATTGCTGACATATTTACATACATACAATGAGCAAAAGTATTTCCAAAGTACTCTAAGGAAAAGCCCAGGACTTCCCTGGTGGCGCAGTGGGTAAGAATCCACCTGCCAATGCAGGGGACATGGGTTTGACCCCTGGTCTGGGAAGATCCCACATGCTGTGGAGCAACTAAGCCCATGTGCCACAACTACTGAGCCTGCACTCTAGAGCCCACAAGCCACAACTATGGAGCCCGCATGCCTAGAGCTGTGCTCTGCAACAAGAGAAGCCACCCCACTGAGAAGCCTGCACACTGCAACGAAGGGCACCCCCCGCTTGCCACAACTAGAGAAAGTCCATGCACAGCAACGAAGACCCAACCAACCAAAAATAAATTAAAAAAAAGAAAAAGCCCACATTTCTTTTTAAAATGACCCAACAAATATCTACTGAACCCATGCTATGTCCCAATCACTGTGCTTTATTATACAATATTATTCTAGATGGATTCCTGAGGTGGTCTCCATGATCCCCTCATCCTGCTGTTTACACTCAGGTATGATCCCTTCCCCTTATGTGAGGGCAAAACCTTGACTTGCTTCTTTCAACTGAAAAAAAATGTTCAACCTAAAAGTTGAGAATTATGTTTTAATCAGTGGCCTTATGGAGGACTATAGGATACATCCTCTCAAACAGCTCTGAGGAACTATTCCAGAGAGGTAAGGGAGGAGCCAGGACATAGAGGATTTTCTGCTGGGAAAACAAAACAAAACAAAACCATGCAGTCAAACATCAAAAGACTACTGCTAATCACCCCCACCCAAAAAAAAACAAACAAAACCCCCAGACATTTCAACTTAATGACTTTAAGTGCTTTGCTATATATGGGAAGATGCAAGAGTCTGGGCTTATAGAAATTATTCCTTTGTTATGCATCTTAACTATCAATATCTAGGGCCAGTATTCTGCTTTTCTCCACGCTGTATTCCCCTCTGGGCACACTGCTGGGGCAGCTGCAGTGGCTCATGGCTTGATGGCAGGCAACATTCATTGTTTACTGAAATGGCAGGCAACTTTTTTCTGTCCACACTTCCACAAATATAATATGGCAAAGGTACGTATGCATGTATGTATGTGATTGTGTATATGTGACTGTTTGATTATATTATTATAAGTTTATACTGCTCATCTTGCTGGAGGCTCTCTCCCTTGCTGGCTTTGAGGAAGCAAAGCAACTGGACATGTTGGGAAACTCCATGTGGCAAGGCACTGACAGTGGTTTTGAGAAGCAGAGAGGGGCCTCCAGCCAATAATCTAAAAAGGCCTTCAGGAAGCAGCCAGCAAGAAAAAGAATTTCTCAGTTCTACAATCACAAGAAATTGAATTCTGCCAACAGCCTGAGTAATCTTAGAAGAGGATCCTTCTCCAGTTGAGCCTCAGATGAGACTGAAGCTCTGGCTAACACCTTAATGCCTTGTGAGACACCTCTGAGCAGAGGAGCCAGCTCAACCAACCCAAACTTCAAATTCACAGAAACGGAGGTAACAAATGTGTGTTGCTTTAAGCCACTAATATTGTGGTAATATCGTTGCATAGCAATAAATAATAAGGAGCTCCTCGGTCTTTGTCTTTCTTGACCTTGAAATCTTTGAAGCATAGAGGCCAGTTATTTTGTAGAATGTCTCTCAGTCTAGGTGTGTTTTATATAAATCCCTCCATCTCATCCTCGTGATTAGATTCATGCTTTTGGCAGTAATGACATAGAAGGAATGTTGTGTCCTTCTCAGTATATTCTATTAAAAGGTGTATACTGTTAGTCTGTCCCAGTATAAGTGATACTAAATCAAACCACTTGGTTAGAGAGGTATCCAACAGGTCTCTTTGTTGTAAAGATACTATTTTCCCACGATAAATAATAAGCAACCTGTGAAGAGATACTTTTATTTTAATTTTTATTTGGAGTATAATTGATTTACAATTTTTATTTGGAGTATAATTGATTTACAATGTTGTGTTAATTTCTGCTGTACAGCAAAGTGAATCAGTTATATGTATACATACATCCACTCCTTTTTAGATTCTGTTCTCATATAGGTCATTACAGAGTATTAATTAGAGTTCCCTGTGCTATACAGTAGGTTCTTATTAGTTATCTTTTATATATAGTAGTGTGTATATATCAACCCCAACCACCCAATTTATCCCTCCCCCCCCTTACCCCCTGGTAACTATAAGTTTGCTTTATGCATCTGTGACTTGTAGATAAGTTCATTTGTACCTTTTTTAGATTCCACATATGTGATATCATATGATATTTGTCTTTTTTCTGTCTGACTTACTTCACTCAGTATGATAGTCTCTAGGTCCATCCATGTTGCTGCAGATGGCATTATTTTATTCTTTTTTATGGTTGAGTAATATTCCACTGTATGTATGTGTGTATACACACACACACACCCCCCCCCCCCCCACATCTTCTTATCCATTCCTCTGTCAAAGGACATTTAGGTTGCTTCCACATCCTGGCTAAATAGTGCTGCAGTGAACATTGGGGTGCATGTATTTTTTTGAATTATAGTTTTCTCCAGATATATGCCCAGGAGTGGGATTGCTGGATCATATGGTAGCTCTGTTTTTAGTTTTTTAAGGAACCTCCATACTGGTTGTACCAATTTACATTCTCACCTACAGTGTAAGAGGGTTCCCTTTTCTCTACACCCTCTCCAGCAATGGTTTGTAGAGTTTTTGATGATGGTCATTCTGACTAGTGTGTGAGGCGATACCTCATTGTCATTTTGATTTGCATTTCTCTAATAATTAGTGATGTTGAGCATCTTTCCGTGTGCCTGTTGGCCATCTGTATGTCTTCTTTGGAGAAATGTCTATTTAGATCTTTTTCCCATTTTTTGATTGGGTTGTTTGTTTGCTATTGAGCTGATGAGCTGTTTATATATTTTGGAGATCAATCTCTTGTCAGTCACTTTGTTTGCAAATATTTTCTCCCAATCTGTGGGCTGCCTTTTTGTTTTGTTTGTGGTTTCCTTTGCTGTGCTAAAGCTTTTAAGTTTCATGAGGTCCCATTTGTTTATTTTTGTTTTTATTTTCATTGCTCTAGGAGGTGGATGAAAAAAGATCTTCCTGCAATTTATGTCAGAGAGTGTTCTGCCTATGTTTTTCTCTAAGAGTTTTATAGTATCTGGCCTTACATTTAGATCTTTAATCCATTTTGAGTTTATTTTTGTGTATGGTATTACAGTGTCCTACTTTCATTCTTTTACATGTAGTTGTCCAGTTTTCCTAGCTCCACTTTTGTTTTAAATTTTTTATTTTTTACAATAAACTGCATATAGAGTGTACAATTTGTTATCCCAATCTCCCAATTCATCCCCCCCCCCAACCCTCCCCACTTTCCCCACTTGGTGTCCATATGTTTGTTCTCTACATCTGTGTCTCTATTTCTGCCTTGCAAACTGGTTGATTTGTACCATTTTTCTGTAGTCCACATATATGTGTTATTTGTTTTTCTCTTTCTAACTCACTTCACTCTGTATGACAGTCTCTAGGTTCATCCATGTCTCTAAAAATGTCGCAGTTTCATTGCTTTTTACAGCTGAGTATATTCCATTGTATGTATGTACCACATCTTCTTTATCCATTCATCTGTTGATGGACATTTAGGTTGCTTCCATGTCCTGGCTATTGTAAATAGTCCTAGCACCACTTTTTGAAGTGACTGTCTTTTCTCAATTGTATATTCTTGCCTCCTTTGTCATAGATTAGGTGACCATAGGTGTGGGGGTTTATCACTGGACTTTCTATCCTGTTCCATTGATCTATATTTCTGTTTTTATGCCTGTATCATACTGTTTTGATTACTGTAGCTTTGTTGTATAGTCTGAAGTCAGGGTGTCTGATTCCTCCAGTTCCATTTTTCTTTCTCAAGATTGCTTTGGCTATTTGGGGCCTTTTGTGTTTCGATATAAAGTGTAAAATTTTTTGTTCTGATTCTGTGAAAAATGCTGTTGGTAATTTGATAGGGATTGCATTGAATCTGTAGATTGCTTTGGGCAGTCATTTTGTAGTCATTTTGGGTAGTCATTTTGTAGTCATTTTGTAGTCATTTTGACAATATTGATTCTTATGTGAGGAGATGCTGTAAGCTATGAAAATATCCCATCCATCATCAGTCTCATTAATTAGTTTTAGCAACCATTAATATTTTTCTAATTACGTGATTCTTTTTATATTTATTTGTTGGTGTTCTACTGTAAGAAACATCCCTTTCTCTTCTGTTTATTTGGTTATCTAGTTATTTATTTATATCAGTATGGAATCACAGTTTCTTATGTTAGTCAATGGTTTAAAATTTGTTGCAATCAATATATATTTTGATATTCCAATTGCTTTAGATATGTACATTGGAAGCCCCTTTCAGATATGTTCTCTGTTCTGATATGTTGGCATCATTTTTATTTTCTTATTTTCTGTCAAAACAAGATTTTCCAGGCACATTTTGTACTTTTCCTGACACAAACCTGGAATCTTTTCTCCAAAGACTCCTGGTTTCTTTTAAAGTGAATAATGGTATTTAGAAACCAAATCTGGGACGAAGTGTACTCATTGCCACATGAATGTCATTGCTTCTAGTATCTCTCAGTGACAGTGAAGTATATACTGAGATAAGTTTAACAAAATACATGCAAGACATGCACTAAAAACTACAAGACATTGCTGGGAGAAATTTAAAAGATTGGAATAAATGAATAAATATACTATGTTACTAGATTCTAGGACCCAGTGTTATTAAGATGCCAATTATGAAGCTGTCTTCTGCTTAGCATCTCAGAAGGCTGCAACCAGTTTATTGGCTGGCATCGTGGTCTTATCTAGGCTTGACTGGGGAAATATCTGCTCTGCACTCACTCCAGTTGTTGGTGGAATTCAGTTCCTTGCAGTTATAAGATTGAGGAATTCATTTTGTTGCTGGATGTAGCTCCGTGTAGGCTGTCAGCTGGAGGCTGTCCACAGCTCTTAGAAACTGCCTGCATTTCCTTGTCATGTGGGATTTCCCCACATGACACATGCACACACACATTTAATTTTTAACCTCCAATTCCATTTCAACACCACAATGTACCTTCTAGGCTTCCCCTTCAACAATGAGAAACCTAGATCGCATTATATGTGCAAATGTGTTTACTCAGTTTTCTCAAGCCTAGAGTATATAGGTTCGCTGCAAGGACACAGAAGCTGCTATGTGGTATTTGAACAAAACAAAACAAAAGGCAGGAAAGATGTCATGACTTTTATAATTTGTGTTCTCTTTTTTGGAAAAGGAATTTGATTATCCATGGTTTTGTTCGTTTTTTCTAGTTGTATGAATAAAACCTTTAGCAGCAGAGGTCGGTAAAAATCATGCAGAACCTTTTAAGCCATGGTAGAGAGTTTGGGTTTTATTCAATGGGAATGCATTGGAGGGCTTTCTGTTAAGTTGTTGCATGTTTGTTTGTTGTAAGTAGTATTAATATCGTTTTCCAAGTTATTTCCTAGTAATGTTTATCACTTATTCTTCAGCTTACTCTACAACAAGATAGACATGCTTAGAGCAATCCATACCACAAAGTGAGAAAATACATAAAATAATGGAGCAAATAAATGGGATAAAGAATTAATGGAGCTGGAGAACAAAAGGCCAGGGTGAGGCCAGTTCAAAATATGCTTAACTTTAAGTACTTTAAAGTTACAAGACGTACTGTTTTCTCTGAGTTTTCTAGAGACTAGAACAGTTTGAAATGCCTCATCCCCCATCCCTTGAGATATACTCACTCAGGTAACAGGCCTTCACAGTAACCCTCAACCCAGCATCTATGCCACGCAGAATTGAGACTCACTGATGGGAGAGTCCATGGATTGTTTTTCTTGCACAAATTTTTCGGAAGCCTTCCTGGTTGCTGATAATTTAACCCTTTGAGGTTAGGAAAGAAAATGGACATTTGGATAACGCCTGTTTAGTTAATCATGGTAGCCAACCAAGGCAAGAAATTCAAGCCAAAAATTCACTCCATCTTTAGTAGGACATAGACTTTTAAATTATAATTGACCTCTTGAGAGGAGAAATGCATGGCTTTCCACAGGGAAAAACTGAGCACTGAGGAGAAAGTCTTTATTCCATGAGCACCATAATCTCTATCATAGTAACAAATTAGAAGAGAACTTTCATTTTAAAATCGGATATAATTTATCATGCATTACTTCATGCTATACTCCTTTGCTTGTTATTGGTTTGTGGCTACTTGCATACAATAATGAAGTTTCAAAGAAACAAGTTACAAAAGGACAATTATTTAATGCAGGAAGTATAAACCATTGCATTGGGGGACTGGAAGACATTTTTTAAAGTTCTCATATTATCTGTTGAATTATGTGTTTCTACACAGTGAGTAATGTCTTACATTCTTGCCAAGAGTGTTTTGAAAGGAGTTTGTTAAAAGTATGTCAGCTAAATCACTTTTAGGATATCACTGCTAATGGTGTCGTTCACACGTTGTGAAACACACAGCTCCAATTTAATTCTGCCCAAAAAATTAGGTCATTGCAAAATACCATATGAAAACTGCAGGGAGACAGGGATGAGGATAAAGCAAAGGAAGACACCAGTTCTTTTTTGTAAAGCGTAATAGGGATAGGACAAAACCGGGTAGGAAGGCTGAGCCCTTTTAAACAGATACTTTTTTCCGTGGGGTGTGTGTGTGTGTGTGTGTGTGTGTGTGTGTGTGTGTTAATTCCAGTTGAGTACAGATGATGAATTAATTTAAAATTGGGCTAACTGGCTGTTCTGCACTGTACCTGGGTAGTTCCCGTACCTTCAAGTTCACCTAATGGTACAGAGATGCCCTTGTTTTCTGACTTCATACAGAAACCATCGTGATTATTGTATCTCAATTTACTTTTTTCTTTTTCCAGTCAAGAAAGGGGGCTTAATGCAAATTAAGCCTTTGATGCGAAGGCACATAATTTATAATCATGATTGTTATTATTAACATTAAATCGCGGGAATGGCTTTGTTGGAAGTTACCCACCAGGACCCGCAAATCTATTTCGGTGACACACGCCCCAACTCTCCTCACCGAGGCGTGGTGCTTGGCTGGGGCGCTCTGAGCCACTGCGCTGGCTGAGCTCCGAAGGAGGTGGTCCCCGCTCCTCCCGAACCCACGCGCTGGGCTGGGAGAAAGCGAGGCGGGACAGTCATTGTTCTCCCTGGCCCGGGCTACCAGCACCTCTCACTTTCGGGAGAAACTTCCCCCGGCTGCCGCTCTCTGGGCTTGGAATGGGTCTCCACAGCGCGCCCTTCCCTGTCCTGGAGTGGGACGCTCAGCGAACACACACCCCCACAGTCACCTTTGCGCGCTCGTCCGGGGCCGGCCGGCACACAGCGCACCCCAGCGGCCGCGTGGCTGCCTTCTCGTCCTGGCCACTAGGCTTCCGCAGAGCTCGCCAGTCGCCGCCGCGCGCGCCTCGGAATCTGGGGACTCGAGAGCCTGCGAGAGCCAGTCTCAGCCAGACCCCAGGGAGAGCGCGGGGCTGCGGCACCCCGCCCCGCCCGCCACACCTGGGAGCGGTGAGGACCGGGAGAGGTGGGGCGCGGCAGGAGGCTGGCCCGGTGCCTGAGCAGCGCCGCCGAAAGCCGGCCGGACTGGAGCGGGGCGAAGGGGGAGGGTCTCGAGGCCGAGTCCAGCTCCTCCGAGGGAGGGACCCCAGCTGGGGTGGAAAACCTGCACCGGGGAGCCGCAGAGACGCGCCGCGCTGATCATGGAGTGGGCCGGCCCCGGCTCCGCGCGGCCGCAGCAGCAGTGGGACCAGGAATCGGTCGAAGCGTGGCTGGACGATCACTGGGACTTTACCTTCTCTTACTTTGTTAGGAAAGGCACCAGGTAAGAAGAGGACCCGTGGAAGACCCGGCCGGGGCATGGAGCGTAACCTGGGGCTGATCTCTGTCCCTTATTGAATTTTCCCCTTCGTTAACCATTAAACAGTCTCCACTGTCAGGCCCTTTGCCTTTGAAGTAGGGCCGTGATCCTGTTACGGTGTAGAGACCGCGACTTTAAGGCGAGTACAGCCGAAAACCCCAAGCGTCGGATTCGATCCAACTTGCACAAAGTTCAAATCCAAAATTGAACGTGCCGGACCCCCCTCTCCCTCCCTCCCTCCCCCCAACACGCTGGCAGCCCTGGTATTCCCTGGGAGCAAGACTATTTTCCTATGCCTGCGCTCACGGGCCTTCCTCTAGCCCTTCTCTAGCCTCCTGGTTCCCCTAAATCTCCTTAGCGAAACCAAAAACAGTTTTTGAGCCCCTTCTCTGCCGCTCCGGAAGCACCATTTCCAATGCTCCTCCCCCGTCCCCCTTCGCCCCGGCCCTGGCGGGGCGGGGAAGCCCGGGTAGGGCACGAGACCACGAAGAAGCCCCAAGGGCAGCAACATGCCGGAACCTTCCCAGAGTGAGTGCTGTCGTTTTTTTGCCCCCTTCCAGTCCCCTGGTTGTCCCGCGCTCCTCCTCTCGGCCGCTTTTGCGCGCAAGGCGGCGCCGCCGAACGGGCTCTGTGGAGGGGTTCGCGGCGCGCACACAAAGGACGGCGCGGAGGCGCGGCGGGGAGCGGACCCTGGGGCGGGGTGACAGGTCCCGCGGCCCGGGACAACCCCAAAGGCCAGCTCTTCCTGATCCGGAGCCAAGCGCCAGGGCGGCTGCTGCGGAGGGCGGGGAGGAGAGAGAGACTATCCTTCGGGAGGCGGCTGCTCAGCGGGCAGTCGGGGCGCGCGTGGGAAGCGCTCGCGGGAGACTTGGAGAGGAATCGCGGCTGAAGCCGAGGGGCTAGGAGGGCGAAACGCAGAGTGCCCGGCGGCCGGGTGCCCCGAAGCCGGGGGAGTTGGTGCGAAGCCCGGCCGGCCGCTGCGCGCGGCGCGGGGCTGACTCCAGACGCACCCCTTTGAAGGAGGGGCCGGGATCTCGGCGTCGCCGGCTCCCGGCAGCGGCCCTCGGGCAGCTGGCGCTGGCCGCCTCTCCGGGAGGGAGACGCGAGCGGGGCGGTGATGCTGAAGGGGCCGGCCGGGGCTGGACGCTGGGCTCCCACCCGCCGGTGCACCGCCGCGACTCGGCCGGGCGCTCCCCGCCAGGGGGCGGCGCAGCGCGGGGCGAGCGGGCGGCGGCGGGCGGCGGCGCGACGGCGGGGGCGGTAGGGGAGCCGGCTTGGAGTCGCTGGCCTCCCCTGGGCACGTCGTCGGCCCCCAGCCCCCACCCCCACGGCGCCTCCTCGAGTCCAGGGTCCGCCGACGCCGCCTCATCTGCATCTCCAACTCGCCACGTTTGCTATGTTGCCTTTTGGAGACAAAACAAGGTACTTCCTTAAGCATCCTCCCCCTCTTTCCCCACTTTCCCCGGGGGCGCGGTGGGGGCCGGGTGCAGGGTGCTTGCACCCAGGTCACACCGGCGGGGCGATGCTTCGTTGAAAATGTGCTCTGTGACATTTCTGTCTTCCTCTACCTTCCTGCAGATGTAATACTTTGAGGTCTTAGATGGGGCGCTTTTTAACTCCGTTGCTCCTAACGAATGTTCAGTGGGTGTCGAGTTGATCACTTTTGGGGGGTTTTAACAGAGGCGATGGCTTCGGGACAGATCTTATCTCCTCTGTTTAATTACTCAGCCTGCCTTTTAAAATCCTCTTCCCGCTTTCGCCTTCTATCAAAATAGTAAATCTGGAGCGAGCCAGGGGATAAATCCTGAATGGAAAGTGGTTCCCTTTCGAAGGGCACTTTTCTGCGGGGTTGGGGTGAGGCACTAAGACCATCTAGGTCTGGAATTATCGATTGCTGGGAGCCAGCAGTTTTGAGAGGTCTCCTCCTCCAAGGCCATCTGTCCCCGTTTTCCTTTCACTCTTGCATACTTCCACCCTTCCGCCCTTAATGAATTATAGCGCATAGTATAATGCGGAGTGGGCAGGAGAACGGGGCTGATATTTTAAAGGTGTAGAGGGGTGTTCTTTAGGCAGATTATTAAGAAAGAACAAAATTATTTATTTTAAACTCAGCGTAAATGTCCTTTTTCTTTTTTTCTCCCCTCTCCCTTTAAAGACATAAACTTGGGATTGTTTGGTGGCAGCTTTTAACTCATACATAACAACACTTCACTATGAGAGCCCGCCAAAAGTTTGAGTAACGTTTTTTTGGTTTTTTTTGTTGGTTTTTTTCCGGAAAATAAATTGAACGAGTTGTTACATTTCTTTTCACATTACTTTTTTCTCCCAAATAGCATAGGATTAAAATCCCAGTTCTCAAAATTACACTGCTTAGCGTAAAATGTAGATCATCTGAGACTTTGTTAAAGGTTTTCTCTTCAGTTAGGGTTTTTATATCATAGTTGATGTGGACAATATGCTGAAACGCTTTCTGTGGTATATATATGTGTGTGTGTGTAATCTTGGGAGAAGAGTTTATGTTGAGTTCAAGTTGAAAAACGAAAGTGTAAGATAATCAAGAGTAGTGTAGGCCCTCAATTTTAGGAGTTATACATAAAGCGCTGAAAGTAGTCAGTGTGAAGAATATAATCTGTCTTGTCTGTAGCCAGAGATTTTTCACGGAACAGTACTCCAGTTTGGGCTTCTATTTGATGGCATGACCTGGAGACACAGAATGAGAGGTTGAACATTAGCAAATTATAAAAATGCCAACCTGCTGAACACAGTGTGATTCACATGGTTGTGGTAAAAGCTTATTGGAGACACTTTGTTTACAGCTGTTTTTTGTTGTGGTTTTTGGTTTTTGGTTTTTAACGAAAAGCTCACATTACTTTGCTTTTTCCCCTTTTGTTAGACTATGTATAAAATGAACACTGTATGTGATTTGGGAAACCCTTGAAAGAGAATAGTTCTGTAGAGGCATTTGGTGTGTTTTAAGATTTAAAATAAATTTGCATTCACTTAGAATGGCCAGCTGTGCCTGTAAACAGGCTGGTTGGTAGAATTGTTTCTACCTTATTTGATTTAATTGTTGTTTGACATTCATGCATGCTTCTCTGTTCTCTCCCCAAACTGAATGGTCTGCACTCAATAGTAAGTCATTGAATAGAAGGAAGGTTCTGGCCCTCCTTAACTCTCATGTAAACACCTGTGAATTTTGGTTGACCTTGAAAGCAATTATCGCTGCTATATTTTACATTATTTCCTATAATTATCTTTCCTTAAAAGCTATAGCTTGTAGCACACAAATAGATGCTTTTTAGCAATCAAAACCTGTTTCAGTGAATTTTGAGAGTGTCAGTTGAACATTTCATAATATAATCTATTGGCATAAAAATTAACTTGAGACTAGTAACTAAAACCTATGGAAAACTTCCACCCTCGCTATTATAGAAAACTTTGCAGTCCTGCAGGTTTGGGATGCTGTGTTCATTAAGGGCTTTAATGCTTGTACATTCACAGATGGAGCCTTTTTGGTGCTAATGCCACTTTAACAGCTGTTGTTATTCTTGACAGCATATTAGAATAATTTATCTTTCATTAGTTACTAATCAGCTCTGTGATTGTGGGGGATGTTTTTGATCCTTTAGTATTGTAGGGGTAATATGATTGACTTTTATTGCTTTGTTTTGCACTAGGCCAAAGCTTGAGAATATTTGGCATATACTGGAAATAGGAGATATTAAGTGAGGACAACTTTTTATGACTACTTGGATCAAAGTCCAGAAACAGAAGTTTTACACTCCCATGTAGTTTTCTATGATAGACTTTTTATTTGACATTGCAAAGCTGTGGTGAATTAGTTGATGTTTCAGGTCCTGTGTTTGGGATTTTCTTTTTCTCTTTCTTTCTTTTTCTTTTTTCTTTCTTTCTTTCTTTCTTTCTTTCTTTCTTTCTTTCTTTCTTTCTTTCTTTCTTTCTCTTTCTCTTTTTCTTCCTTCCTTCCTTTCTCTCTCTCTTTCTTTCTTTTTTTCTTTCTTTCTTTTTCTTTCTCTTCCTTCCTTCCTTCCTTCCTTCCTGTGTCTGTCTCTCTCTGTGTGTGTGTCTCTAAAAGCTATAACCTTTTATTTGCATGATATTTATCTTCAAGTCAGATGATGGGTGTAAAATAAATCTTGCTGTTCGATCTTAAAAATGATTGTTTCTGTGATCATATAGGAATATAAACTTTTCACAAGTTTCAAACGAGTTGCTAAGCATATTTTGTTAAGCAGTCACTAATACTGAAGATAATAAAGTCCTGTGGGCATTGACTCAGTCTGGCTTTGATATTATTTCTATTTTCATTATGGTAATTCTGGTGTAATAATGTCCTTTTATCCGTGTATTGCTTATGACCAGGGTCCTTATAGCCAGCTCTAAGACACCTTTTAGTGCCCTAAAAGTACTCATGTGGATTGAATTTGCATAGGATTGAATCTGGAAGAATCCATAGGAGCCCCTGAAATGTTTCTCATTGCTCTTCTATCACCAGTGTTCTCAGGGTTTCATATTCAGTTCCATTTTGAAAGCCCCCAATACAAGATCATGATTCCTAAAACTGTGGCAGAACTAATCAGTGGCAATTAGTCATTCAAATCTATTTGCTTAGTGTAACACTTAAATAGGCTTGTAGTACAATTCAGTAGCTTTTTTTTGTTTTTGATCTGGAGATCTATAGAGATTGCCAGTATTTTCTTAATATTGTTTTCAGTACCTAAAGATGAGCAGTTTTTAGCATTTTGATTATGTTGTGCAACCCAATTTCCTTTCTAAATAGTTCCACCTGAAGAAATGACTTGAGTCTGGTTTCTGATACGATTTCTTTTAAAATATATGAAAATGCTTTCAAGTTGTATGGGTAAAGTTTGTACCTTCACCCTTATCTGATTACAGAGAGTATGTCTTACTAAGATGCATGCTTCCCTTCTTCTAGATTTGAAAACACGAATTAACCTAAACATGCTTGAACTTCCTAATACTTTTTAATAATGCTTGGGAAAGAGTTCTTTCGTACGAGAAAAGTCTTTAAAAAAACTGCTTGGTATTTATTAGTTTGTCCCTCAAATATTTTTCAAACTAACAATTTATTAAACCCCTAACTGTTGCGTTAAGTTAGATTTTTTCTTTGTTCTCAGGGCTAATTGTAGGATAAAAACTCTTGCTTTGGTAAGGGCTTCAGGGCAATTAAATAAATCACTGAGTTGATTGATAGTGGATGGTTGAAAAATGACTAATTTTTGAATTTAGACTGCACACTAGCTACTGACTTTGCAGGACTTCCTATGAGATTACTTTAGCTGGACAGATGTTGATTCAGTTGATCAATGTTACAGCTGATTGATGTGGCCTTGGAAATATCTGTTAAATCAGATTCTCAGTAAAAAAAAAAAAAAAAAAAAAAGTGCCTTTGAATTACAACCTACGAATAAAAATTGAAGAAACTCTTTCCACATGAGTCATTCGTTTGATATTTAGCTCTGTAATCTTATTTACTGACTTGGTATTCTCACTTTATTTTGAATCATATTTTTTTTCATGGTGTGAGTGCTTTATTCATTTTCTCTAACTGGTAGGAATTTCTACTTATTGCCAACTAAATATTTAAGGCAGGTAAGGTAAACTAAGTGTTACGTTCATAAGAATCATCCTGATGAATAGTCTAAAAAGCTTTATAAAAAGCCTTCTGTATATGGATGTATACATAGATGTATATATACACATACCCCATTTGTAGTTTGTAGTGAACATGCTTTTTAAAGTCTTAGGTGCCATTGTTAGCTTCTGTATTCTTTGAGACCTTTCCCTTATTTCTGAATTGTAAAGTAAAATTAACTTTTTGCAAATTGTCTTCTCGGAATAATTTTATTATATCTAAACTTGAGAAAGAAAAGATCCCTGTCTGATCTCATATCCCTGGTAATAATTATTTTTTAAAAAGTCATCATTTCTACTTTCTGTTGAATAAGTATACTGAGGTTATAAGAAGAGAAAAAACCCTAATTTTTTAAGCTGATGAAATAATTAAAACACACAGGATCTTTGAACTGTAGAGTTAGAGGAGATCATGTCCAGTGTTCCTCAAATTTAAGTAATGTTTACCTTGTAAGAAAGACATTCTTATTGATCCCCAGTATCTTCGTTAAAAAGCTTTTGGTCACAAGTGACAGAAACTCATCTTAAACTCATACAAAATTAACTGACAATTGACATTCCTGGAGTTTGGTTTGGGTGTGAAATTCACCTGATGAAATAATCTTGTCAACATTCTTTTTGTCTGTATATCTGTCTAATCAATCTTCCTTCCTTCATTCCTTCTCTCCTTCCCTCCCTCCCTCCCTCCATCCCTGCTTCCCTCCATCCCTTTGGCCCTATGCAGCTTTGGCTTTATTCTCAGGCAGGCTTTCTTTGTGCCCTGGAAAAGTTTCTTCTTGGCAAGTTTATGTGGGTCTTAAGCTTCTGATGTTTGAGAAGTACCTTCTTATCCATATCAGTCATCTCAAGATTACTTGGCCTTGCTTGCATGACTTGCCTGCTCTGGACCTGTCACTGTGTCAGGAAGAATAGGGGTGTCTCACTACTTTGTTGGGGCAGGTCGCCCATAGTGTGATACGTCAGTGGGGGAGGAGAAATTCCCCAAAGAAAGTGATGTCAGCACCTCCAGAGGTTCCAGAGATCTGCCATACTAGTACTGACTTTCTCTTATTTTACTGTTAGTTAAATGTGGAATTCTTAAGAGTAGGTATAAGTTAATCCTAGTTATAGCAATTATACAGCTAATACCAAAAAAAGTGTATAAGTTAATTATAAATTAAATGATAAAACTCTAGCCAAATGTAAATTGACAGGCTTCATTAAATCATCCTGGTAAGGGTGACTGTGGCCCTGATTCCCCTGCAGGGGTCTGGTGAGGTCCGCTTGCCTTGGCTGCAGTTGCCTCCTGATGATTGTTTCTCCCAATGGGGCCCTCTTAACAGTCGTGCAACTTTTAGTGCCATAGCACAGTACACCAGCTTTGGGGTTTTATTTGGCTTGAAAGCATATTTGCATATTAAATCTACTTTTTTTTCTCTTTACCCCCGAACCATTGGGCTGCAGTGTGATTGTAAACAGAAATATAAACTTGACTGCTAAAATTGCAGGATAGTATTTGGTTATAAGGTGGTCATCCCAATCATTTAAAGTATATGTCTTGTACTTTTTTTTTTTTAGGTTTTAATTGTCATTAGTGTGAAAACGCAAAACTGAAGCATTTCCATAGAAAAACTACAGATCTTCAAAACATACTTGCTTTGGACTGTCCCGGCTTCTCGTACCTTAGATTGAGACATGCCAATCTAGTCCAGTCTTTCCCATATCTAAGCTGCAAAACAAATCGGTTTACATATTTACAGTATAGATTTTGCTTATTAGGTTTTCTTTCAGATGTAAGCAGGTTTTCCAGGAAAGAACATTTTTCATATATGTGATTGTGAATGCATGGAAAATTATAAAACATGTCTCTTCCAACTCTTGGTCAAATTTGAATGTAAAAATATGAAGCAGTTGTGCATTTTATTTATATTTGGTCCCAGTAAGCGTCTCAGATGTTTTCATAGCTGGAGAACACTTGGGAACATCAAATAACTTTAGGCAGCATTTGTTTCTAAACCATGCCAGAAGCAAAGGAACTACTCACTGTAACATCAGAGTAGAGATTATTGGAGGAATCACTTGGAGGTGTCCCAGATCGCCCCTGTTTCATTTAATACCCTGTTATAGTATGTGAATCTTTTATTCATCCAAACCATTGCTTTTTTTTCTTTCCTTTTTTTTTTTTAATTGAAGTATAGTTGATTTACAGTGTTGTGTTAGTTTCAGGTTTACAGCGAAGTGATTCATCTTTTTCAGATTCTTTTTCATTGTAGTCAACCATTGCTTCTTAAAGGGGATGCTGTTTGGCATTCGGTAGTGATACTTTTTGTTGTTGTGAGAAACTGTTCAGCGTGTTGCAGGATGTTTAACATCCCTGGGCCCCAGAAACTAAATGTCAGGAGCACCCCGATGATTGTGACACACATTTCCACATGACCCCCAAAGGCTGGCACCACTACTTGGTTAGGAGCCACTGTTCTGAACCCTTTAAAATTTACCTCTATTTATGGTGGTTAAGGGCCCCAGATAAGATAGATTTAAGCTTCAACCCCAGAACTACCGCTTTCTTAAAAGTACCTTTAGGTACTTTATTTGCTTTCTCTGCAAAATGGGAATAATAGCATTGACTTCTAGTGTTCTTAAGGAATTTAAAGGAACTAATACATATTTCCTTATCTTTTTTAGACTGATTTTCAGTAGGTTACTGTTTATTTTACTGAGAATCCTCAGTGCCTTAATTATAATTGCAAACTTTGAGAGTCACCCCCTTATTCTGATAAGTGGGAATTAGAACAACAGAACAGGGACTTAATAGACTTTGTGTCCTTCTCATTTTTTAGATGAGTTTTTATTAATGGTTGGAACAGAACCTTTTGTGGATTGTGTAAGGTACTGGAAAGGGAATTGAAATGGGAGTCCAGACCTCCTGCCTGTGTTCCCAGCTTTGTGACTGGCCCAGGTTAATAAATCTTGGCTTTAAAATGGGAGATAGGAGGGGGTGAGAAATCAAAGCAGAGAAATTCATAAATGAGTTTAACAATCTCTTTCAGCTCTAAGCTTTCTTGATTCTCACCAGGAGAGCAGAATATCAACTTCTCAGATTGAATAGTTTCCTTCTTTAAGTATTTTCCAAGTATGAGTGGTGGATCTAGGTCAATTATGCAAACAACACAACTAGAACTGTGTAAAATTAGGATCCAAGAGCAGAAGAAATATCTAACATTATATTTTATGTGTTATTTTTATGTTTTTCCTACAGATCATTTTATCACATTTCCCTATGTTATCAACCATCCCTTTTTAGACAGGAAATTAGTGTACTCTTTGTAATTCTGGTTTTAAGTGGTTAATTCCCATCAGTGATGGAGAAAGGCACTGGAGAGAAAGAGAAAGGGGTCATGTTTTAATAGTAGACTTAAAAACATGATTGTGCACTGTGTTTGTGGATCATTCAGGGCCTGTAACTGTTTCCTTTGTTTTGTTTGAGGCACCCTGCAGATCTCTGTAATGTTACTCAAGGGTAACATCCTTGAGGCCCAGATATCAGCCTACCTATAGAATTCCCCCAAGTAAGCCCCCTTGGGTGGGAACTAAAGTGGACCAATTTTAATCCCCAAATCTCCTGTAGCAGAGTGTTAAAGCATTGTTTTTATCAAGTGTTGATATTTAAAACCATTCTCCAGTTTAGAGGTATGGTTGTTATGAAATATTGCTATGGTTTTTATCATAAGTAATTAGTTGTATATTTTATCACATTTGTTGTCAAACAGTTTTATTATATCTGTGATGTTTTGAAAAACTTATCACCGAAATTCTATAACTTATTTTTAAAAATTAAATTCTGAGTAGTAATAGAAAGACTGATTTTTCTCAAGAAACAAAACACAACACTGTTCAGCTCTTAATCTTTGTGCATTATTCAGGAAATTATGTCATATGTAAGTGTAGTTATTGGTCTAGGGAGTCTATGTTTTTTCAGTTCTAATTTGAGAAAATACCAACATTGAAACAATTGTTTTTTTTTGCACAAGTGTTTCTATAGAGAAATTAGTGCTTTTAAACTAGGAGCTTAAAAAGAAACAAATGGGTAACATCTCATTATTCTGTAGAAACCCATGAATACATTATTTTTATTTTTACAAAATAAATTTTGAAAATATATTTCAGTTAATGTTCGATTAACTTGGGAATTTCCTGGTGGTCCGGTGTTTAGGACTCAGTGCTTTCAGTGCCAATGGCCTGGGTTCGATCCTTGGTCAGGGAACTAAGATCCCACAGGCTGCATGGCGTGGCCAGAAACAAAAAATTCAGTTAACTTAAAAACAGTAATGACCACATATTAAACACTGTGTACTAGACTCTATGCTATTACTTTATAGGCATCATTTCCCTTAATTTTCTGAAGAACGCGATGAGGGTTAATGCCATTATCTCCATTTTATAGAGAGTGAATAATGCACCTGAGGTCTTATCTCAGAAGCAGCTCTGGGGTTGAAGCCTCAGTCTGTCCCACCAAGAGCCCTTACCCACCAATCTCTACTGAAGTTCAATATTCAATATTAACGGAAGCAAAGCAAAGACTCATAGATTTAATGTCGTGAGGAATTTAACTCAGGAAGAGACTAAAGTTTCTCCTAGGGCCTCTTAATGTGCAAGCACGTTACTAAATGAGGTGCCTAAAGACTTTGCCCAAGTGGGTTTCGTTTCCATATATAATTTTAGAGTATGAAAAGTGGGACCTCGCCAATGACATTTTAAAATAGAACGGCTGAAAACTTGGGTACTAGACTGTTACCATTGTATTTTTAGTATTAGAACACAAATACCCTAAGTACAGTATATTTTCAAAGAATTTTTATCCTCTGATACATTATTTTAGGCAAGAGTACGAAACACATTAAACTAGTTGCTCTACAAGTAGATTTCATCTAATTATATTTTTAACCCGTGAGAATTATGTTCACATCAGAATTTTACACTGCTTTGTAAATTTTTCTTTGCCTTACTTTTCTAGATGCCAGGAAATAGTCTATAAAACCTAGACAAAGTATTTAAATTATTTTTCCCTTTCAAGGCATCTGGAATACTGAATATGTACTTTAAGGTATTTCTGTCTTTTTAAGATGAGTGAGCACAGTAAAAGCTATTGCTTCGTGGAGCCCCTTTGTACACAGTTGCGAGTGCATGTGTGTTTGTGTGTGTGTGTGTGTCTCCCTTTTGCTAACCGTATTTGAAATGGTATGTGAGAATTTGCATCCCACTATGCAGTAAGTTTTGCATATTCTATTTAATACTTCTAGATAGTAAGCATTTGGAAGAAGCTATGACTTGTTTAGATTAGTGGGAAATTTCTAGAACACAAATTATAAACTGTAGTTTTCCTCCCTGGGATAGGTAATAATATTGAGTGAAAATTAGAAATTGCAAAAGGGGGAAAGTTGTCATTCATAACAGAGTATGTGCCATCATCTGGTGACATTCCATTTTTTCAGTGGATATTACTAATCAGTTTATAAAATTTTTGTAGAATATGAGATGAAGCATAGCTCATATCTAAAACTTAAACCTATTTAAATATCCCGTAAAAAGATATTCTTAGCTTGGTACCATTAAATTTAATCATTAACTTAATTGAATCTATCATTTTAAGAATGATACACTTTTCATCTTCTTTAAAAATATGAGCACACAGGATGTGTAGGAATGAAATATGTAGCACTTTGTTTCTACCATGTGTGTAATTTTGATGAGATAACTCTTTGTTACAACCGTTGTAAAAATGACAATTTACCTCCTAGGCTTTCTACCCCCCAGAATTTCTTCGATGCTTTTTTCTTATCATTCACGAATGAATTTATTCTTTCCATTTCTCTGTGTATTACCAAAGATCCCAAATGCCCGACACTGGAAATGTCAAGCTCAGCCTTTTCCTGCAGCAGCTGCTAGAACCTGGCCGCCTGGCCTTTTGAGTGCATGAACTCATTTAGTTTTGTAGGGTGCTCCAGCCACAATGAACATTGTCTTGAAGGATGCAGTGCCGTTGGGGCTTTACAGAAGCCTCCTGAAATCAAAATATGTTAAACGTTATTCCTCATGACACTGATGTTTGTATTAAATCATCATTGCACGGGTGGGACTCTTGAGCTGCAAGCGTCTTCAGTAAAGTAGAATACTAAGATAGTAGACTTCTGATTGGATTCATTGTTTTAAGAGATTGGGGGTTTAAAATCCAAGTCACATTTGTGATAACTCATGGCACGTTTTGATCAGCTTCCAGTGGCTGTATTTCCGGCTCTCTAATTAATTTCAATCTTTGGGGTTCTTTACTTGCTCAGGAAGGGAAAGGATCCCTTCGTGAGCCCTGAGCAGCATCTCTGGTACCTGTACGTTTGAAAGCACAGATGGTATTCACATTCATGTTACCTGAGTGAAGTAACTCCCAACATTGATTTTGGCACCCTCCAGGGTTTCTCCAGTTATTTTAAGACATATTGTAGAAGTTTAAAAACAAAACTACGTCGAATTTACCCATTTTAAAAAGGTGTATAATGCAACTCATTTATGAGGTGAGAAATTTTGTGTGTAATAAAATGTGGAAGGAAATAACTGACTGGAGAATAAGAAAACAGATTTCGGTGAGGAGAGAAGGAATGACTTAGATGGGGTGTTAAACATCGGGATCTTGTCATCGATGATAAATTCTTGGCGTTAATTTTTATTGCATTTCCCTTGCCTGTGGGTTTTTTTCAAGGGTCCAGGGCCTGTTGTCCTTCATTAACCAGGGCCTGTTGTCTTTCATTAACAGCCTTGTAAAAGTTAAATCAACTCAAAGACTTCAAGAGGTCTGTTCTGCTTTCGATTGCAGGGCAGTTAGCAAGGACTTGCTGATACCTGAAAGCAGAGTCACTAAGTTATCAGTGCTTGTAGGAGAGGGTGGAATACCTTTGTGGAACGTGCATCCATTTTGTTCTTTTCGTTCAAGTGGCGAGGATGTAACTTATGTAGAGTTATGATGTAACTCTTCTTTTTAGAGGGAGAACTCAGTGGGATTCTGTAATGAGTGACAATCTGCAGTATCTGCTTTGGACAAGTACTCTGGATGCTCAGGGTGCAGGTAGTCAGCCTGTTTCCAAACCCTCTTAGGCCCACTCAGCCTGTGGGCCTGTACCACCAGGAATACAACCTTTTTCTCCCTCACTTTCTCTGATTCTCTTGGCTGGACTTTAGGAGGGAGTGAACAGCCATGGCTCCTTACCCCAGCCCTACGTCTCCACTGGAATGAATCCTAAGGGTCTAGGAGACAGCAACATCTTCAATATATGGAAGAGATTTTGAAATGCTTCCACGTGCGTTTTCTAACTTGACTCGCACACCAACCCTGTGCGGTGAGTGAAGGAGGAAGACGTCTTTTGCCTGTTTAAAAATGAGGAAGCTGAGGGGCAAAAGGAGATGACAAGAGTTGACCAACCTAATCCTCATCACCTACTGGCCCGTTCATCATGTAAGCAGGCTTCATGACCTGTTCATATGGCTGACCGTGTGTACAATGAAGAACTTGTACTCTGGAGACAATGAACTCCAGAGAAGTTGTGATTGGTTCAGCCTCACATCTGTGTATTCTTATAGTTGGAACTAGAGTTCTCTCGTGATGGCCAGTTTGGTATTCTTGGCTTCATACTCTGCTGAAGAAAGTCAGCACCTTGCGCTTCATGAAGAAGTTAGAATAGGCAGTATTTCCCCTATTATACAGAGGATGAAATCGAAACTCAGAAGAAGAAAATTGTTTGCCACTGGTCACAAATCCCATTGGTAGCAAAAGCTAAGAAACAGATTGGAATTTAGGATTTATGGCTGAAAAACACAGCTTCCCGGGGTGTGGTTGTAAGTCCCAAGAGTTTTTAGCACTTAGTCAGCCTCCCTTTTATAAGTAGATTGCAGTTTGTTTTTTCTCTATTAAATATATGGTATAGTTTGGACAGTAAAATGAAAAACTTGATTTAAGGAAGACTTTTATGCCACAAATTATTAATCCAAGAGCTTTCAAAAGGTTCAGTTATCTTACACAGGATCCTTTGTGCTCTTTCAATGATAAAATTAGTATTAGTGATTTGATAGCCTGGAGCTCATTAGCATGCTGCATAGAACCTGCTTTTTTCTTTGTTGTCTACCTGCCAACAGTGTCACTTGGGAAAAATAGAATATCGAGTGACTAGTGTGGCCAGCTAAAATATAGGACACCCAGTAAAATTTGAATTTTAGATACTGCTGATATTAAAAAATTATTCATTGTTTACCTGAAACTGAGTTTTAACTGGATATCCAGGATTTGTATTTGCTAAATCTAGCAGCCCTGAGAATTATTCTTCTCTTGAACACATTTATTATATATTCTTTTCAGTGAATCATTTTCGGTTTGTAAAACATTTTATGCTTTCAGAGAAACATAGGCATGGGATTCAGTCAGATTTTTTTTCAGGACACTATCCTTAAGAATCTTTGTTCTCTGAATCCCTTGAGGCAGTGTTTTTACCTCAGTGGTTAAGTGTGCTGTCCTTTTATGATCTGGATGGAAAGAATTTAGTTAGAGGATGTGTATTATAGGTGATTTTATTTTCTCTATGCCTTGTGTGTTTAAATTTGATCTTTGACTCTTTCAGATGCAGCTAGACATTATGAAGTGTCTTCGTGACAAACATTGATGTTCTGGGAACTTTTAGGTTCTTGTAGGCCAGAAGACTTGGATTAGGAGACCCAGATTTGATTCCAGGTTTTGTTACCAGCTTGCAGAATGTGTTTGGTTCAGCCATTTAATTTAGCTTCATAATTTAGAAACTGGGATTGTGCATGCCTGCTTCACGAGGTTTAAATAAAATGGTGCTTTTTTTTCCCTTCCAATATCACTAATGTAAATACTTTTCAAAATCTCAGAGACTCAAGGAAGAGAAAGAAGGGAAAACAGAGATCCTATCTCAGGCCAAAGAAGTGATTTGCCCCATCAGAGCTACCAGCCAGGTTTCTTGAATCCCATCTGGTATATTACCCTCATATTTGACATGTTCATCTTTCCATCTTTATTCATTCACATGCAGTTACATATAACTTCATATGACAGCAAATTCAGTGTGTGTGTAAATTAGCTGCTGGACACAATATAAGCTTCAGTTTGGGGAGGAGAGGTCTGGGCTTGCTCACTCCTGTATCCCTAGTGCCTGACACACTCAAGGACCTTCATGAGAATAATTTATTCTAGAAAAAAAAGGACACAAAAGTGAATCCAATTAAAACGGAAAAATATCAGTGAAAAGGCTTTGATTGGAACTTTATCTTGAAAAATGGAACCACGGGTTATAAGAGTAAATTTACCTTATTTTAGATTTAAGAAGATTTAGATTATAATGAAAACGCCAAGCTGTTAAAATAAACAATTTTCTGGCAAGGCTGTATCGTAAACACAAGTATCTTTACTTCTTATTTGGCATTCGCAGCAGGATCCTAAAGAGAGTCTTTTTTCCTCAAATATAGTTTTTTAAAATTAATATTTGACGTTTTTCCAGCAGCCTTTCTTAATCTAGAATGCAGTTATTTTCACATGTTTGTTATATCATGATCCTTGTTGATTTTTTTCCAGTTGTTAGCTGTTTTTTAATTGGACTTAACCCTTAATTATCAGTGGCTTTATGTAATATTAGAATAGTTCTCCAATATCACCTTGGTTTCCTTCTAGAAATTCTATATCTTACATAAGAGTGTAAAATTGCAGTCTGCAGGTGATTTGTATTTGCAGAGATTAAAGTATTAAAAAACAATCAACAGGAGATGATAGATATTAGTCTTAGGAAGGAAGGCCCACTTCATACAGCCACATAGGTCATGCACTGCAAAACCTCAAGGGATGCCTAAAGGGAGAGAGGTGTGAGAGAGGATTTAATTTCATTTATGCTTGGTTTATAAGTGATTGTTTTGATGTTATGATAACATATGTTTTCCTACGCAGGGACATATCTACAGGGACTCAGATAATCAATAATGTGGTCGTGAGAAAACCCTTCCCTCCATGACTGGTAGTTAATAAAAATTGTTGATTGAGTCACTGAATATACCAGATCTATTTTTCCTGAGTCATTTAATACTGAGTTCATCTCTCCAAGAAAATATCTAGAAGTAAAACACTTGTGACACAATACAAATATAATACAAAACACCTAACAAAGAATTTTTGGACACTGGCTTAGTTTAAGACATATATTAGGCCCTATAGGATATCCTATAGGGTAAATTAGCCATGGTCAGTTATGAGACTCACATCCAAAGGAAGATGAACATTAATAGCTAAAACACAATGTTGATTTTCTGTAACAAATATACCAGCATTCAGATTTTCAAAGGACTATTGTCCCTTTTAATGCAGTTAATTTAGGAGGCTTCATTTATTTATTCATTCACACAAATAGTTATCAAGGACTTAGTATGTGCAAGGCATTTTCTAAGTACAGACATGCAGCCGTGAACAAGACAGACAAGTATGACATTTACATCTCCTCGGAGGAGGCAGACAATAAACCAACAGATTGGTAAACAAGAAAAATAGACGATAGTAAGAATTCAGATAGCGTGGGGGGAGAACATAGTGTGTCGAGGCCACTTGAGGTGGAGTGATCAGGGAAGACCTGTCTGCGCAGGGGATGAGGAGCTGCAGTCAGCCGGGTGCAGGTGAGTAGAGTGGTCCAGACTGGGGGCAGTTAGAGTTTGATGTGATGAGGAGTATCAAGGGGCCGGCATGGGCGAGAGGGGCTATGGTAGGGATAGAAAGAGTTTGAGTTTGAGTCTCAATTCAGTGAGAAGCCAAGTAGGGTAGTTAAGATGTTAAGGTTTTCTTTGTTCAAAGATGACTCTGGCTGCTGTGTGGAGAATGGATTGAAGGGAGGCTAGTATAATATCAGAGAGACCAGTTAAGGGGCTGTGGCCACAGTCCCAGGTGAGAGGTGGTGGGCTTGGATCAGGGAGGTAGTACAGGAGATAGAAATGAACAGACTAGAATATAGGGTTTTGAAAGTCATGTAGACAAGACTTGGCTGCTGGATTGGACGTGTGAGTTGAAAGAAACAGAAATTCAGAGTAACTCCTAGATGTTTGGTTGAGTAGCTAGGGAGATCATGGTGCTACTTATTAATATGAAGAAAACTGTCAAGGAGTGAGGTTGAAGCAAGATGAAGGATGGGCCATTAGGAATTCTGATTTCACGATTTTAAGGTGTCTGTTTAGATGTTCACATGGAGTTGTCAAGTAGGTGGTTTGATTAAAAAATTTAAAAGTCGACCACCATTTTTCAATGAGAGGATAAGAAATAAGTTGAGGCTGTGTTTCAGGTTTGTAGCTGAAATAGTTAAAATGCCTATTTTTGTATACATTTGAGAATTTAAGTTACATGTACACACTTTTAAATCACATGAGACGTTAAGTTAAATGTATTGCTCTTTTCTGTCTTACATTTTATGAAACAGCTTATATTCAAATGCTTCCTGTGCATTTTTCACATACATGTCTGACATCAGTGTCTTTGGCACTACTGCTGTGATTCTGGAGGTAATGCACGCATTTCCCAAAGTATGTCCCCCTCATTTCTGTCGAAGTTTTTGAGATACAGCATTATTTTATTATCAGCGTATGTTCTCATTGCTGAAAATTTTGTCCTAAGCCTTGTCATGAATTTATAAAACATTAGGCAATTATATTTTAAAAGATTCTGTGCTGTAGGTATACACCGGGGATCTGTACAGTATACTTACTACATTGCTTTTCTAAAAATAAATTTATTTATTTATTTATTTATTTATTTATTTATTTATTTATTGGCTGCGTTAGGTCTTCATTGCTACGTGCGGGCTTTCTCTAGTTGCGGAAAGCAGAGGCTACTCTTTGTTGTGGTGCTTGGGCTTTTCAGTACAGTGGCTTCTCTTGTGGCAGAGCATGGGCTCTAGGTGCATGGGCTTCAGTAGTTGTGGTGCACAGGCTTAGTTGCTCCATGGCATGTGGGATCTTCCCAGACCAGGAATTGAACCCATCTGTGTTCCCTGCACTAGCAGGCGGATTCTTTTTTTTTTTTTTTTTTTTAATTTTTTAGTTATCTTTGTGTCATTTTTTAAAATTTAAGCTCTTTTTTGGAATATAATTGCTTTACAGTGCTGTGCCAATTTTTAAGGTACATCAAAATGAATCAGCTGTATTTATACACATATCCCCACCCTCCCGTGACTCCCTCCAACCCTCCCTATCCCGGCCCTCTAAGTCATCACCCATCATCGAGTTTGTCTCCTTACGTTATGCAGGAACTTCTCATGAGCTATATATTTTACATTTGGTTGTGTATATATTTCAAAGCTACTCTCTCACTTCGTCCCAGCTTCCCCATTCCTTCCCCCTCCCCCAACCCTGTGTGCTCAAGTCCATACTCTACATCTGCATCTTTATTCTTTCCCTGTCACTGGGTTCATCAGTACCATTTTTTTTTTTTTTTTTTTTTAGATTCCATATATATGAGTTAGCATACAGTATTTGTTTTTCTCTTTCTGGCTTACTTTGCTCTGCATGACCGACTCTAGGTCTATCCACCTCATTACAAATAACTCAATTTCATTCTTTTTTATGGCTGAGTAATATTCCATTGTATATATGTGCCACAACTTCTTTATTCATCTGTTGATGGGCATTTAGGTTGCTTCCACGTCCTGGCTGTTGTAAGCAGTGCTGCAATGAACATTATGGTACATGTTTCTTTTGGGATTATGGTTTGCTTTGGGTATATGCCTAGTATTGGAATTGCTGGGTCATATGTTAGTTCCATTTTTAGTTTTTTAAGGAACCTCCAAACTGTTTTCCATCGTGGCTGTACCCCAACTTACATTCCCACCAGCAGTGCAGGAGAGTTCCCTTTTCTCCACACCCTCTCCAGCATTTATTGTTTTTAGTTGTTTTGATGATGGCCATTCTGATTGGTGTGAGGTGATACCTCATTGTGGCTTTGACTTGCATTTCTCTAATGAGTAGTGATGTTGAGCATCTTTTCATGTGTTTGTTGGCCATCTGCAGGTCTTCTTTGGAGAAATGTCTATTTAGGTCTTCTGCCCATTTGTGGATTGGGTTATTTGCTTTTTTGGTATTAAGCTGCATGAGCTGCTTGTATATTTTGAAGATTAATCCTTTGTCCGTTGCTTCATTGGCAAATATTTTCTCCCATTCTGAGGGTTGTCTTCTAGTCCTGTTTATGGTTTCTTTCGCTGTGCAATGGCGGGCAGATTCTTAACCACTGCACCACCAGGAAGCCCTATATTGCTTTTTTAAAAACTAATTATTATTATTATTATTATTATTATTATTACTATTTTGGCCCATGCTGCGTCACATGCAGGATCTTAGTTCCCCAATCAGGGATCAAACCTGTGCCCCCTGCACTTGAGGGCATGCAGTCTTAACCGCTGGACCACGGGCGAAGTCCCTACATTGCTTTTTAAAGAGAACTTTAAAATTTATAACTGTATCTAACACTTGGAATTATGGGGTAATCCTGATCATATCTGTGTTATCTTTTTTTTGACCCATTTCATTCTAGACTGGTGTCATTTCAGGGTAGTGCAGTATTTACCAAACAATAGTTGCTGTTCAAAATAAAATAATTAAGGGAACATTCTATAAGTGAAAGACTTAGTAGAGACTCAGAAAAAAGGCTAACTCTTCTTTCTCCCTTCTGGATCTTCTTTTTTCACTTAATAAATTGTGATAACTATTCACATCAGTACCTATGACCATTTTTAAATGTCTGCCTAGTGTTCCCTTTATAAATGTGCCATGATGTGTTTTTTTTTTTTTTTTTTGGCACACGGGCTTAGTTGCTCCATGGCATGTGGGATCTTCCTGGAGCTTGGATCGAACCCGTGACCTCTGCATTGTCAGGCGGATTCTTAACCACTGCGCCACCTAGGAAGTCCGCCATGATGTGTTTTTGCCAGGCTTCTGTTTGTGGTATTAGGTTGCTTCTTATCTTCGCTATAACAAAAAGTACCACAGTAAATAAATACCCTGGTACTTCTTTTCCCACATGCGTAAAATCTGTGGAACAAAGGATAAATGCATTTTAAAAGTTGCTAGCTATTGCCTACTTGCCCTCTGAAGAGGTGTTATCAATTTCTATTGCATTCAGAAGGATTAGAGAGTGCCTGTTTCCCTGCACTCTCCAAAATGATACACTGTCAAACTTTTTTATCCTGGCTCCTTGGTGAAGATAATCAGTAAGTCATTGTCAAGTGGAGATTGCATTGCTTTTATAGGGCAGTTCTTTTAAGTATCCTCAGTGGTAGCAAGTTTCTGTCTCTTGAAAGTGAATTTGAGTTTCAGAAAAAGTCAAGTCTAATGCATAAGATATACATTAAGTTAGCTTTTACTCTAGGTTTTTGTGGTTTTACTTGCTTGTTTTGAGAGGAAGGCTTACTGAAAAACAAGATCTAACTTTAAGATAAAACAAATATTCTTTCTACTCAATACTCTGTAATGGCTTACATGGGAAAAGAATCAAAAAAAGAGTGGATATATGTATAACTGATTCACTTTGCTGTACAGCGGAAACTCACACAACATTGTAAATCAACTGTACTCCAAAAAAATTAATTTAAAAAACTAATATTCTTATGTGGCTCTTGAAAATTTTTAGAAGTTAGTTTCAAAAGAAGAGTTCCAAAAATGTCTAAAGTAATGGCACCATCCGTTGGCATGAGAATGCAGCTTCCCAAGAGGAATTATTTGACCTGAACAACAATCATTTGGATGTGTATGATCTGGCATATTTGTTTAAAAAAATCACCCACTGTGAAGGCTTTAGCCCAAATGGGTTTTTTTCATGGGATGGCACATTAATAACATAAATAACTTAAGTTTTCTTGGACTGAATTTTCTATATGTTATTACCTACCTTTTTTGTTTTCTCCTTTATACAAGGAGTAGATACTCTAGAAGAAGAGATCATCTTTACCATTAATTGAACAAATCTTATTAGGATGATTTTAATGGAAATCTATAATCTTTCTACCACATACCAGATCAAATGGTTTATATTTTCCATTTCCCTTTCTAAATCTAATCTATATGTAGCGATATAGATTAAAACAACTATCTACAATTAAGCATATTAGCTAGCCAATTTTATATAAATTTTTAAAAATTTTTAAATATTTAACTTCAGAAAAAGTTGTATGTTTTAAATAGCAGATAAATTTCCATATTTATATTTTCCTAAGACTCTTGTCAAATTTAGTGTCTTTTACTTTAACACAAACTGATTTGAGAGGAGCAGACTTGACAATGTGTTATAAATCAGATATCTGAAAATACACGTTATAGGAGTTAGGCTTTATTCAAATGTTCACTGAAGCAATTGTCCTCTAGAGTTTTTCAAAATAAAACTGTCTTAAATAAACCATCTTGTTTTTATTTTCTATGACAAATCAATCATTACCACATCAGTTTACCATGAGCGGCTTTTTAGAAGCTTTCGGGGGTAGCAGTATTTAAGAAGGGGTGTTCCTCAAACATTTACTGTGTCTACATGTTCTTTTCTGCAGAGAAATGGTCAATGCATGGTTTGCTGAGAGAGTTCACACCATCCCTGTGTGCAAGGAAGGCGTCAGAGGCCACACGGAAGCTTGCTCTTTCCCCTCACAGCAGAGTCCCCATGCAGAGAGCAGCGTCCCTGGAACACCAACCAGGAAAATTTCCGCCTCCGAATTTGATTGGCCTCTTAGACCCATTGTCGTCAAGGATTCTGAGGGAACTGTGAGCTTCCTCTCTGACTCAGAAAAGAAGGAACAGATGCCTCTAACCCCCCCAAGGTTTGATAATGATGAAGGGGACCAGTGCTCAAGACTCTTGGAATTAGTGAAAGATATTTCTAGTCACTTGGATGTCACAGCCTTATGTCACAAAATTTTCTTGCACATCCATGGACTCATCTCCGCTGACCGCTATTCCCTGTTCCTTGTCTGTGAGGACAGCTCCAATGACAAGTTTCTTATCAGCCGCCTCTTTGATGTTGCAGAAGGTTCAACACTGGAAGAAGCTTCAAATAACTGTATCTGCTTAGAGTGGAACAAAGGCATCGTGGGACATGTGGCTGCTCTTGGTGAGCCCTTGAACATCAAAGATGCATATGAGGTAAATAAGAAACAGAGGCGGGGTGGGAGGTGGAGCGTGGGTGGGGCCTTGGACAACTACTGTGAATTGTGGGGATATTTGAAACTGAGATGTAAAAATGTGCATACTTGTTAAAAATGGGACTGTATGGTAAGGACCTCCCCATCTTTTAAATGCCAGAGTTTCTTCACTGGGGGCTGAATCAAGGATAGAGGCCTGAGGGAAATATTGTCTTGTTTTCCTGCTTAATGATAATTTAACATAGCTCATCTCACAGTTGTATTCTTTCATCTTTTTACCTGATCACTATACATATCCCCTATCTATGTTATCTCCACGTGAACTTCTGGGGACTTTACTAAGATTCTAAAATGATAGGTCCAAAAAGTGTCAGAAAACCAAACCCATAGTCTTTTTAAATTCATTCACTCGATACATCATATTCATTCATTTGAAGTCCCTTTGACACCAAAGTCTGAGTTTCCTTCTTCCCACTCTTTCATTTCATTAAACAAATAAATGTGTGGATAGCTCTAGAAAATGGACATTTTTGCCCTACAATATTTCAGTGGAAAGATTTGATATTTCTTCCACTTTTGCTTCCATTATGAACAGATCTTTATTATGGACTTAAAGTTTACACTGTATGATTTTTCAAATTTCCCATTTAAAATGATTCTTTTATTAATTGAATTAGAGGTTTTAAACAAATCATCTTAATTGAATGACACTTACAATGTTTATGAATTATGTTCTGGCATCATGCTAGAACAATTATGCTAGTTACTTATCATGTGGTACACTTTGAAGATTCCATAATAATACCAGCTTGAGGCTCCTCTGTGTCATTTGAGGGGTCATAGATGTTTTATTCATTCCTGTACTCCTGATGCCTAATACAGTGCCTGGAACATAGATAAGTGTTAATAAATATTGATTGGGAGAAAATTATAGTAGATGAGATAAATAAGTAGACTAGATAGCAGGTCATAATTGATCCAGGGAAAATGTGTTAGGTTCAGGGAAGCAGGAGATCACATACAATTGGGGAGATGGAGAGAGGTTTCTTTGAGGAAGCAATGATTGATATGGACCCTGGAAGATGGATAAGATTTCAGTAGATTGAGTCATGTGCATATTGAGATCCAGTTGCAAAAAGAAGTTTGAGGAAGAAACCGGAAGTTGGACCATGGGGTGCTTGTAAGGAAATGTGTGGGTGATAGTATAGACGTTGAGGAGCTACTGGAGATTACTGGGGTCTTAAATGCCAAGCTGAGGAGTATTTATTTGATTCAGAGCCATGAGGACTAATTAAAGATGGTTTGAAAGGGGGACTGGCATGATTCAGACTGTGCTTTAGAAAGATGAATATTATGGTGGCCATAAAATGAATTAGAGGGAAAAATACTGGAAACTGGGAGGACAGGTTAAATAGTCTGAGGGAGTAAGCACCTGAACCAGAGCACTGGCCTTTGAGACCAAAAGGAGGGACTGGATTAAAGATGAAGAAGCTGAATCTGCTAGACTTGGCAGCTAACAGGAGGTGGAAGTGAGGAGAAAAGAGGAGTTGGAGAAGACTCAGGTTTTGAAGTTGGGTGAATAAGTAATAGTAACTGGTGAGAAATCCTGAGGGCAGGTATCTGGGGGAAGATGTGATAGTTCAGATTGGCTAAATCCTGAGATAGCTTTCAGAATCCACTCTATACCAGCAGTGTTTTCAATTTTGATTCTTCACGGAGCTATCTCCATGACCTCTTTGAGCTCTGTAAGTAATGTCACAGCATAGCAGACTCCAAGAGGGGTATTAAGGACACAGCTGAAGGATGGCTGCCAAATTTGCAGAATTCCCGTCCTGTCTTAGGTGACAGCTGGGTTTCCGCTTTTCAATGGCACTATAGTCCCAAGTACAGTAGGACCATAAATATGCTACAGCTTTGCTGAGAAAGCCTTCATCTGTTTGCATGGTCCTAAATTTCTCCAGCCCTGAGAATTTCTTCACTTATATGCACGTTATTTAATCTGTTTACCATCTTTAGAGTTTTGATGGTGTAATCTTTGTTTTGCAGTTAGTAATGATTTAATGCTTGTACTGCCATCTAAAATAGGCTCAGTGTCCTTGATTTGCAGTGACCCCAGACTGAAGCCTCTTAGTCTGTGGATTTCTCATGTTGCTGCTTCACCCTTGACACCCTTGATCTGTGTTTATAGAGGCCTTGCAGAAGTTATTCCCATCCCAGGAATTTCATTAGAAGTTGTGGGATTGATCTGGGCCATAATTTACATTGGTATTAACAGTGGAAATCAGTTGGCTAGTGGGTAATTCATCACTTAGCCCACTCATAATTTGAATAGTCAAAATACTGTCTCATAGCCGTTTATGAAAATCGTCAGAATATGAAAGTACGTTCTATGTTTTCTGAGTCCTACTTCTTTAAATACGTGTCTGTGAAAATGACACATTTCTTCAGCTTATGAGACCACAGAACACTTAAAAATTAATAATGTAGCAGTAGAAATCCAAGAAGTGGCCGTGAAACAAAGTAGTGCTCAGATTGAAGCTAAGAGTAAAAAAATAGTCTGCTAGATAGATTAATTGTAAGAAATGGTCAACTTTTGATTCGCTTTTTAAAACTTTGTAACAGAATGATATAAATGTAGGGATTCAACTATTATATTATTAATAAAATAACACATTCATATGTTTAAAATAGAAGACAAGGTCCACAGTTTAGACCAGTGAGTTTCAATTAGACCACATATACCAATGGTGTTCAGTCACACATCATCTCCTCCTTCATCAGCCCCATCATTCGTGCAAATTTCTTGAATGTGGCACAGTATTTATTAATAATAAGATATTAACACATAATAATCAGAACAACTATATAAATGTGTTGGCATTATCCTCATATGTGAAAACTAGATATCATCCAATATCGAGATTGAATTGTGTATTAGTCAGTGTTCTTCAGAGAAACAGAACCAGTAGGATATCCAGAGATAAATAAGTGATTTATTGTAGGGATTAGCTCACTTGGATATGGAGGCCTAGAAGTTCCACAATCTGCCCACCATCTGCACAATCTGGAGAACCAGATAAATTGATGGTATAATCAACTGAAGGCCTAAGAATCAGGGAGGGGTCAATTGTGTAACTCTGGTTTGAGTCCAAAAGCTTTAGTTCCAAGAGCTCTGATGGACAGCAGGAGGGCAAGAGAAGATGGATGTCTTAGCTCCGAAAGCAAATTCGTCCTCCCTCTCCCTTTTTGTTCTGTTCAGGTACTCAAGGGATTGGGTGATGCCCACTGCGTTGATGAAGATCTTCTTTACTCATTCTCCTGATTCAAATGCTCATCTCTTCTGGAGACGTCCTCATAGACACACCTAGAAATTACATTTTATCAGCCACTTGGGTATCCCTTCGCCTAGTCAAGGTGACACAGAAAATTAACCATCACAAATTGCTTTGAACCCCTGGTTCCATGACCTGTGGAAGCCATAAGCCTCCCCAAGATTTCCTATGTCAAAGGATTTACATTGTCTAAACAACCCTTTTTCCTAAGTCAACTGGAATGCAAAACTTGTACTCTTCTCTTGTTTCCTGGAGACAGCCTCTCCATGGATACCATGATTTCTAGGGAGGAAACTTGGAAGGTCTTAGGGAAGGGTCACATTGCCACTCATGTGGCCTTCACCCACCCCTACTTTATTCCTCCCTTTTCAGTCCTTCTCCAGATAAACAAATCTTCACCAGCTCTCATCCTACAGGTCTCACTTGCTACTCAAGTGAATTTCTGATGAATGAAATTATTTCTAAAATGAATTTTCAGAGGAAAGAAAGAACAACAGCAACTGTTTTAATTTTGATAAGTCTTTAATTTATCAAAATTATTAATTGTGATAAATTTGATAAATTTGTCATGGCATAATTGTACTCCAGGAAACACAGTTCGGGAACTGCTCTATCTTTGTTCAATGTTCTAATAATCTTTAGGTATTCCACTTTGCGGAAGAAAACCGACATATAATTTGGCAAGTCTACTGTGTTATTTCCGTTTTCGTTTTCTTTTATCTTTTATTTTTATATTATTTCAAGCTTACAGAAAGGTTGCAAGACCAGCATCACAAACTTGTGTATACCCTTTACGCAGATTCTCCAATTGTTTATATTTTGTGCCATTGCTTTATTATTTTCTTTTTCTATATATAATGCATGTAAGTAATATATGCATATTATTTTTTTCTGAACCATTTGGAGACTTTTTTATGAGTATATATTTTCTAACAAGAATATTCTCTTACACAATTGTGATACATTAATCAAAATCTGGAAATTTTATGATACAGTACTCTTATCTGACATTCTATAGTCAAATTTGGTCAGTTGTTCCATGATGTCCTTTATAGTTGTTTTTTCCCTCTGATCAAGGCTCTAATTCAGGACTGCATGTTGCATATACTTGTTCTATCTCTTTAGTCTCCATTAAATCTGGAATAGTTTCTCAGTGTTTATCTTTCTTAACATGTATTTTGGAAGAATACAGGGCAGTTATCTTGTAGAATGTTTTCCTTGAATAGATACAAGTTAGGCACTTTTGGCAGGAATACCACAGATGTTGACCTTGAGACCTTGTTTGGTTTTACAAACAACAGTCAGTTCTTCACTTCTCCTGCACCCGCTTTGAGCTACATTCCAGCTCAATTCAGACACTAGCTACCTGGAGTTAGTGCAGACCCCACAGGTTAAGGACTCAGTGCCACAGTATTGTCCCCGCTTCAGATGCCAGCCATAAATAGGATCCCCACATCCATGTCTGGCTAGCTACAGATTCAGGAGTTCCCTGCTCAGATTTAATGATTTCTTAAAATGACTCAGAACTCAGGAAAGCACTATAATTAACACTACAGTTTTATTATAAAGGATACAATTCAGAAATAGCCAAACAGAAGAGATGCATAGGGCAAGGAACGAGGTGGGGGACACAAAACTTCCATGCTCTCTCGAGTGGGAGGAGGGGCAGTGCATCACCATCCCAGCACACAGATGCCGTCATAACCCAAATCTCTGACAAACGGGGCAAGAATATACAATGGATAAAAGACAGTCTCTTCAGTAAATGGCGCTGGGAAAACTGAACAGCCACATGTAAAAGAATGAAATTAGAACATTCTCTAACACCATACACAAAAATAAACTCAAAATGGATTAAAGACCTAAATGTAAGACCAGACACTATAAAACTCCTAGAGGAAAACAGAAAACACTATAAAACTCCTTAACATAAATCCTAGCAATATCTTTCTGGATTCATTTCCTTATTCTTTATATATGTGTGCATGTGCTCAAGCCATGTTCCAAGCTCTTTACTCCTCTCTGTAGAATCTCTTATCTTTCTCTTCAAGCTGAAGAGCTTTCATTAACTCTTCTTTAGTACCCGTGTGGTGGTGACCAATTCTCTGATTTCGTTTATCTGAAAATGCCTTTATTTTGACTGTAATCCTAAAAGATATTTTCACTGCCTGGACAATTCTTAGTTAATAGTAGTTTCCTTTCAACACTTAAAATGTTCTCCCACGTTTTTCTGGTTTTAATTTTTCTTATGAGAAGTCAGCCAGCCTTCATTTTTCACCTTATGAGTTTCACAATATATGTCATTTTCACACTATGTGTGTATGTTTAAGGTTTTCACTAATGTTGGGAAATTTTTGGTCATGTGTTTAAATATTTTTTCTGCCCCATTCACTTCTCTTTGAACTCCAATTGTATATATGTTAGACCATTTGATGTTGGACTCAGAGAACACTGAGGCTCTGTTAACTTTTTTATAGATTTTTTTTTTGTCCTCTCAGTCCTTTTGACTAGATATTTTCTGTTGATCTATCTTCAAGTTCACTGACCCTTCTGTTGTTTCCAGTCTGTTGTTAAATCCATCAATGAACTTTTGTTATTTTTCAGTTCTAGAATTTCCATTTGGCTTTTTTAAAATACTTCTTTCTTTCTACAGAGATGTCCATCTGTTCATTATTACCATATTTTCTATTCAGTCCTTAAACACACTTATAATAGCTGCTTTAAAGTCCCTGTTTGTTAATTCCAACCTCTGAATTATCTTGAGGTCATTTTCTATTGACTGCTTTTTTTCACAAGTCAGTTTATGTTACCACTTCACCTATTTTTGTCCTCCTGCCATTTAATCTATTTTTATACTAGAGAAACATAATATAGTTTCATTTATTTGTGTAAAGTCCGTTTTCATCCACGTTTATCTGCATCATTTTGCTATGCAAGCCTGTTTGCACCAAGGAACTTGCATGAGATCAAAATCTTTATTATCTTGGAATTTTATCTGTGCTGGAAAAGGCCGCTGAGCATAAGGAGGCAAACCATACTCTTTCTATGCAAGGGAAAGATCTCAAAATGTCTTTAAAAACTATCTAGATATGGACATATTGAGTGGATGCCTAGACATGGTTATGATTTCTATTTGAATGGCAGTCTCACTAAGTGCAGAAGTTAGTGGTTTTAAAGATTGAGTCAGTGATATCCAAAATACTTCATTTCTAAAATACAGTTCTTGGATCACTGTACTCAATCATAATAGTCAATACAGCTCTGTAGAAAACAGTTCAAAGCTTCCAGATCTAAGAAAAGAAATTTATAGGTAATGAGCATCTATTGCGTGCCAAATACCAATTCGGTGCTTTACACCTGTTCAGCCTGGTTCCTTCTAGGTGGGGAAGTGGGAGACTTGGGCTACAGCCTGTGGTCTTGGAAACTGATGATGGGACATAGGCAGAGCCACGAAGCAAAGAAAATGATGAAGTCTGAGTTCCAAATGACAAGTCCTCCAGAATAAGGAATAGCTCCAAAACTTCAGGTCTGTGAGGGGAGAAGAGTGTGGAAAGAGAAGGACTGGATCCAGAATGAAGGTTGTATAACTGCTGATCCCCAGTAAGTCCCAGAGGATAACCGTGAAGGAACACTGAGTAGGGAGAAAGAATCCTTCCTAGAGTATCTTTAGCTCAATTTGTGGGCAGGGAGGGGATCCGGCATCAAGTTAGTACATTACACATGCATTATCTCAGTCCTCACAACAACCCAATGAGAGTTACTATCCCCATTTTATACCTGTAAACAGTGAGATTCAGGAAGGTTAAGTAATTTGCCCAACTTGAAACATCCAGAATACATCCCCAGACCCGACTCCAAAGCCCATATTCTTTCTACTGTATCTCATTGCTTCTCAGAGACTGGGGAACAAAGAAGGGTTCCCCTGTTTCCCTGTGCAGACTCAGCCAAGGAGACTACAATACCACACGACTCTAACCCCAAGCTGGAGAAGTGAAAACTCACAGCCACAATATTTGAGTGTCAAGGAACATTAACTTTTTAAAAAACTCTTTTGCATAATAAGCTATCACTAAATGTTTATTAACACAAAACATTTTGTTGTGTAACAGGAGCATTCGTTTTCTTCAGTCAACATTTTCTTCTCTCATTTCTTTCGCTTGTTTTTGTAACTAAATGCTGTGTTGGAATTTGGGCTTCTGCTTTATGGACTTTAGCCAGGTTGAGAAATAGACCCAGGAAGCAGAGATTGAAATGTATGTCTTATCATCTAAATTATGGGGTTCCCTAGTAAAGCTGAGTAGGAGATGAGGCTTAGGCCTAAAGCAGAAATAGGTTTGCTCCAGTTCTCCACAAATGAACTTCAGTCTTCCTCACTCAAGCCCAGCTCCAGCGTGGGAGTAAGAAGTACTGCTCCCTGAACGCCAAGGGCAGAATTAGAAAACGCTGTACCTGAGCTCCTGCAAGTCTTAGAAACTGAGTTCTTCTTTGTTGCCTGGGAAGGTGCGAGAGAGAAGGTGTAGAGAGGGGCCCCAAATATTTATCCAGTACCACTTTCCATCAACAGGATTAGAACAGAAACCTGAAGAGTGAAGCAACACGCATCCCTCCCCTTCTCTGCCAGGTTTCTCATCTTGTAGCATATTACAGTGTGTGTCCCACTGGCATTATGTCAGTTGATTTCAGGTAGCAGGGTGATGGTGACAGGCATTTTTTTTAATTTTAGTAATTATGCATTTTAATCTGTATTCAGAAAAAAAATATTTTAACATATCATGAGCTCAAGAATTTTAAAGTACACACAATATTTTAAAAATGTATCAGTATTAGCATGGGTGATGCGCAAATAAATAAAAATCCCAAAGCAGCGCGTATATGAAGGAAGGCTGGGAAAGGATGTCATAAGGCATTGTTCTTAAGCGAGTTAGAAGTCAGCCAGGGCTGCCGTCCTCTCAGCAGGGCAGGCAGCTGCTCACAGTGCTGCTGTGCTCTCACCATCGTACACTCTGCTCCTTTCTACACAACGTTCCCCTCTGGAACTGCTGATGGGCATTTCACCTTTTGCCCACAAAAGACTCTAGCATCATGAGTCAGCCAGGATTCCATGCGGCACCCTAAGCTCAAAATTCACTCCCTATTCTATTCTTATCAGTAATTATCTCCTGTCATGTTGTCCAGAATAGATCCACCAGATTTTATGAAATGAATACAAAGACTGGATCAACAACAGAAACATGTCCCAAATTTGAACAATAGGAAACTCTTATTATTCAACGTCCTCAAAACGAAATCCCCTTGCAAATAAAAGCCCACAGAAATGAAAGTCCAAATGCCTTCATTCCCAATTTTATACGACTGGCTCCGTCTCAGCCAGAGGGTCTTACTTACTTGTCTGGGTTCCCACATCTGCAGCTGTGTCCCAAGCTGTCTTTCATAGGTATGTAGCTTCTTCAGCCTCTTTAAATTCAAATCTCTGGTTAATTTTACTCTCCAAGGGGTCAGTAGCCACAAAGGAAACTACAGCTCCACTGCAGAAGTTATCACAAACAAAATTATGATCCCCAAATTAAATGAATGGTGGAATGTCGTTCGATGTTGCTATTCTCAGCCAAAGAGCATGGCAGGTAACTCTTAGTGGTAGCTGTGTGGGAGACAGTGAGAACCTGAGAACACCTGGTTTCAGTCCCATGGCAGGCCAGCCAGCTGCACCAGTGTTGAGTCCACAGCCTGGGCATCTGTGTGTACTGACCAGAAACTGCCCAACAGTTGTATTTCTACATGTATAATATATGTATTTCTGTGTTTCTTCTTGTTTTGTTTTGTTTGGGAGATGCTTGTGGGGATTCCCCCCGTATGTGTTGCCTACTTTCTCTCAGAGAGTGACATGCGAGACATTATTGCCTTCTTATTTAGATATTCTGGTTTCTTCATTTCCTCCTGTCTATTGTCTCATGCAAGACTGTGGTCTAGAGAAAACCTCTACTCCCAGATCCTTCCAAGTGTGTTCTCTGTAGGGGTGAAGTACACTATTCTCCATGAAAATGTGAGGAATGGAGTAGAGACCATCACCCTACTTCCTTCGCACTATGTTTTAACTTAATAATGTACACTGTTTTATTTACTCTGATACTAGTCATTGTCGTCACTTTTCCATAAACGTTTCCTTCCTACCTAGGCAGGCTGAGTTGGACTCAGGTAGGCCGTAGGTAACTAGAGTCAAAATTAAAAAAAAAAAAAATAAAACACTAGGATCAGGACTTCCCTGGTGGTCCAGTGGGTACGACTCTGCACTCCCAATGCAGGGGGCTGGGGTTCAGTGCCTGACGGGGGAACTTGGTCCCACTTGCGTGCTGCAGCTAAGACGTCTGCATGCCATAACTACGTTCGCATGCTGCACCTATGACCTGGAGCAGCCCAAATAAGTATTAAAGAACAAAAAACAGAAACAAACAAAAAAACACCAGGATCACAAGAGAGGCCAGTGAGTCAGGATTACTCTTGTGCACTGTTGGTAGGAATGTAAACTGGTTCAGCCACTGTGGAAAACAGTATGGAAACGCCTCAAAAATTTACTAGAACTTCTAAATGACCCAGCAGTTCTACTTCTGGGTATTTACCTGAAGAAAACAAAAACACTAATTTGAAAAGATATATGCACCCCTATGTTTACTGCAGCATTATTACAACAGCCAAGATATGGAAACAACCCAAACGTCCAAGGATGGGTGAATGGATAAAGAAGATGCAATGTATATAGACACAACAGAATACCGTGTAGCCATAAAAGAAGGAAATCTTGCCATTTGCGACAACATGGATGGACCTTGAGGGCATTATGCTAAGTGAAATAAGTCAGAAGAAGAAAGACAAATACCATATAATTTCTCTTTTATGTGCAATATAAAAACCAAAACAAACAAAACGAAAGCAAACTCACAGATTCAGAGAACAGATTGGTGTTTACCAGAAGGAAGAGGGCTGGAGGAAGGGTGAAGTGAGTGAAGGAGAGCAATTGTATGGTGATGGATGGTAGCTAGACGTACAGTGCTGATTATTTTGTAGTGTATACAAATATTGATTTATAATGTTGCATACCTGAAATTTGTATAAATGTTATATACCAATTTTACCTTGATTGAAAAAACAAAAAAAGGAAGAAAAAGTAACAGGAGGATACCAAAGTTTAGCAAAACTTTTAAGGAGATTCTAGATATCACAGATGTAAGTAGTCAAAAGTTAGTATTCCAAAAGGTTGGGCCACTGAAAAGACAGAGCACAAGCACAGACAAACAAAAAATACTTAAACCTAAACTTCAGGGTAGAAACTTTTCTGTTCTTACGCATTCCTGTCTCAGTAGGATCTGACCATCAGTGTAAGGAGAGAGACTGCAGCTGTGGAGGAAAATGGTGCCAAGAGCTGCAGCTGCAGAATTTTTTTTGGTTGTTTTGTGTGTGTGTGTGTGTGTGTTTTCACTTTTTACTTTAACCTGTAAAATTAATACATGCACAAGTTAAAAAAAATAAAACAGTACAGAGTGGTACTAAAAAATGTAAGTTCTCTACCTGACCTCGTTCTGCCACGGCCCATTTCTAACCCAGCTTCCTACTTTTTTAATTAATTTTTATTGGCGTATAGTTGCTTTACAATGTTGTGTTAGTTTCTGCTGTAGAGCCAAGTGAATCAGCTATATGTATACACATATCGCCTCCTTTTTGGATTTCCTTTCCACTTAGGTCACCACAGAGCACTGAGTAGAGTTCCCTATACTATACAGTAGGTTTTCATTAGTTATCTATTTTATACTTAGTAGTGTATATATGTCAATCCCAAAGTCCCAATTCATCCCACCACCCCTTACTCCCTATTTTTAAACATCTTTTATTCTGTTGCTGGTTATTACCATACCTCTGAAACTTATGCTAATTCCTCCACTTCTCATTCATCAACTTTAGATAGTATCTATTGAAAGACAATAAACTTAGTTCATATTTCCTTATCCATTACTAAGTTTTTCCAGTTATAGTGCTTTGGTTCTTCTGGTGGTTATCTATAATTTTAAAGAATATGCTTAAACCCCATATTTCGTTACATCAATTTTAGATAGTATATCTGATTCATTACTAGATAACGTGAGAAAAATCTGTCTGATATTACCTTCCACATCTCTCTGCTGCCTTAAAAGTCAGACTTCCATTTTTATACATTATCAATGTTATTAATATTAGATTCTCTTTTATAGCTACTATTGTCTTCCAAGTTTTGTTTATATGTTGATTCTACAAACTGAAATAGCATTTACATTATTCCGATTATTAAATTACTCCTTGTTGAAAGACTGAATAGCTCTACCTATTGAGGAAAAAAAGGTAATCTATATCATTAAAATGGAAAGATGAATGTTCCAAGTGTCAAGCTCAAATGGGATTCCTTAAACCCAATCTTCAAGACTTCCTACTAAATTATTCATTTAGCCAAGGATACCTTTAATTTCCAAGAAATCTTTCTTCTTTGATTATTCTCATTTCCCAGCCACCTATTCTTTGGCTTCTTGACTCTGAAGATGTTAGGGTTTGGGGTGTTTTTTTTTTTTATCCATTTTTTCTTCAGTTCTCTTAATTAACTGTTTTCTTCAGGAGTCAACTGTTATATCGGTTCCACTTGGACCCTATCATTTTTGCTGCTGGTTTCTACTACACTTTCTGGGGTTTTTTTCTCATACACATGCATGATGAAAAAGACTGATCAATACTGTTAGCATGATTTTCAACTCTGCTATCAGACCTGTCCCTTGAGTGAAAAGATGGATGGTAGGGTCTATGTACATATAAGGTGGTACAGTCAGCCCTATGCATCCATAAGTTCCACGGATTCAACCAACTTAAGGTCCAAAATATTCCAAAAAAATTCCAGAAATTTCCAGAAAGCGATACTTAAATTTGCTGCACACTGGCAACTGTGTACCTAGAATTTACATTGTATTAGCTATTATAAGTACTCTGTAGATGATGTAAAGCATACAGAAGGATGTGCATAGGTTATATGCAAATACTATGCCATTTTACATAACAGACTCAAACATCTGTAGATTGTAGTATCCACAAGGAATCCGGGAACTAATCCCCCACAGATACTGAGGGATGACTGTATTCTTTAAGGATACATTGAGATATTTTGTTAATCATGTATTTTTTTTGAAATTTGAAATATATTTTAAAGTATTTTTTTGAAATTTGCCTTTTAAAAATAATGCATGAAAATATCACTTATTTTATTTACTTAGTTTTTTTGTGTGTGCCAGGATTCACTCACTCTATTAGGAATCTGGCTTGGACCAAGGGCCTGGGGGTTAAACATAATTCCCAGGTATGGTCAGCAGGGGGCAGAAAAGGGTAGTGGAACAAGTACTCACTGCCAAGGCCTGGGCATCCCTCTCTTTCCCCTTTCTGCGGAGGTAAAAATCAATTAGTAGGTAGTAGACGGTCCAGAGTGCCAGAATCAGGAGAGAAATTACTCACAGAGACAGTGACCCAGAATGGCGAGTAGGCTGAGGAGGCAGGGGAAAGGTTTAGCCACCATTCACAGCCTGGTCTGTGTCACAGAGACGTGGACAACCAGACATCAGGAGGTGAATCATCAGAGCACTTTCACAGTCCTGACTGCTACTCCCAGCCTGCCCGAAGCCCAAGGTCTGGCTCCTTAAAGTAACAGGAGTCGACGATCCACCTTGGGAGCTGATATAAACTTCCTGTCTGAGAGCTAGTCCATGCTGCCAGCCAAGGGTTCCACAACCAGCCATTTTAAGGAGGACAGAGTAGGGTATGGGCACCAAATGCAAATGCTGACAGTTAATGAAAACACTTAGATACATTCCAATTAAATAATTTGGGAGCCAACCTAAACCTGATGTGGCTTAAATATATTTTCTTCCCTCCTCCAGAGGGGAAACATTGTTCAGTTGTGCAAACATTTTGACTTTGAAATGAGACAAACGTGACTCTAAACTGTTTGGTATATGGTTCTCAGTTACTTAACCTTTCTGAGCCTCAGTTTCTCCATCTCTAAAACTAGAAATAATGATTCTCACCTCACAAATCTGCTGCAAAGAAATGAGATGATGTACATAAACTGCATGGCAAAGAGCTTGGCAACTTGTAGTCAGTCAGTCAACATTGGTAGCTGTTCTAGCTCCCTGTCTTTGTCTTGGAAGAATATCCACCATGCTGCTTGCTATCTTTGAATACAAAGTTTCAGTCTCCTAAAAGTATGACTAACATTAACTGAGGGATTACTGTGTTAGGTACCACAGTAAGTTTTCTGAAGTATAATCTCACTTAATTTTCATGATGTACTTTTATCATCATCTCTATTTTACAAATAAGGACATTGCACACCGATTTTCCTAGTCTTTCCACATGGTAAAGAACAAGGAAGGATTCAAAACTAGGTAACTGGATTCCAGAACTCATGCTCTTGACAATACCCAATCTGTTTTCCAATACAGACATTTAATCAAAGAGTTAAAAATCTAAAGGAAAAAACAGAATAGTCTCGTCTTTGCAACGTGTTTAAATGTTGGTACTATTGTCATAGGATCACCTCTTCTATTTGATACTTAGGGCAAAAGTTCAGTGTTCAATGAAATAAATGAAAACGCACCTTGTCGCAGACACAGAGAATGGACATGTGGACACGGAGGGAGATGGAGAGGGTGGGACAAATTGGGAGATTATGATTTACATATATACACTACCATGTGTAAAATAGATAGCTGGTGGGAACCTGCTGTATAGCACAGGGAGCTCAGCTCGGTGCTCTGTAATGACCTAGATGGGTGGGATTGGGGGTGGGGGTGTAGGGAGATCCAAGAGGGAGGGGATATATGTATACATATAGCTGATCCACTTCATTGTACAGCAGAAACTAATACAACATTGTAAGGCAACTATACCCCAATAAAAAAATTAAATAAAGTTAAAAAAAAAAGAAAACACACGTCACTGTTTTTCCATTTAGAATTCTTTCATAAAATTAAAAGAACTAACAATGGTATTTTGGAAGAAATTCAGCTTTAGCTATTACATTTAAAGATTACTATTACATGACTAAGGAACCCTTCCTTGATCTTTCTGAGAAGTGTTCTCTCTTTTGCTTCACTAGAAAGGGAAGATGGTGTAAGAATACTTCTTCCTCAACTGATGCCTAAAAAAACAATCACAGTCCTGGTCCTATGTAAGGATCACGCAAAACACTTTTTATAAATACAGGTTTTCTGGATCTGGTAACTCAACGTTTCTGGGAGAGGACAGCCTAAAAAGCTCCTCGATGAATATCAGAACCGATTGCCAGTGACTAGATTCTAGAAGGGGAGACGTCTTCCTGGCCCCTAACCTCTCCAAAAGGGAGAGGCAGAGAATGGAGATAATTTGGGAACTGGGGAAGGTGCAGAGATATGTCTGCCTACATTTCTTGCCTTAAATAGATTCTGCCAAATGCTTGATGAGAGGCCAGAAAGTGTTGCCCAATGAGCCTCCACGGTTCTAATCACAGTCAAGCATGTCCAGACCAGCACTGTCCCTTTAAAAGTGCTGAATAGTCTCTGGAGGCCACTGTCTATATGCCGCTTCTATGCTAGTTCATTTTAAGAGTGAAGACCTTAACAAAGTCACAAAGGACTAAAAAGACCTGTGCTTCTGGCCTCCACCCACCTTTCCTGACTTACTTCACCTTCCTGTACCTTCTGTTAGTGTCTCCAATCTACCAAACTCTTTCCCGTCTCTGAAATGTCATATATTCAGATTCTATCCCTTCAGCAAGAAATATGAAACATCCTCTCCCAACACACATTTTTCTCTTCTCTTCTCTTCTTCTCCCTCTTTCCCTCTCTCTCTTTCCGCTCCTTCCCTCCAACCCTCTTTACCTCTCTCCTTTCCTCTCCACCCTCCTAATTAATTCCAAATTATCTTTTTAAAAAATCTATTATTTATTTTGGCTATGCCGGGTCTTAGTTGTGGCATGTGGGATCTTTAGTTGTGGCATGTGGAGTCTTAGTTGTGGTATGCATGTGGGATATAGTTCCCTGACCAGGGATCGAACCTGGGCCCTCTTCATTGGGAGCACAGAGTCTTACCCACTGGACCACCAGGGAGGTCCCCCAAATTATCTTGTAAAGCTCATTTCACAGGAGCTGTTCAAAGAAGCCTTCCTTGCCTGCCCTCTCCACAAAGTCAGGTGTCTGGTCCGTCTTGTAATTGCTCATCTCACTCTTTAATTTTTCTTTGTAGTACCTACCAGAGTCTGACATAAGAGTTATTGGTGAGATTCTGTTTAATTTCTGTCTCCCCCATTTAAATCTAGGTTTTGTGAGAGAGCTGGGCCAGAGTCCCTTTTGCTCCCTGCTGCCCAGACCTAACCAAGTGCCTTTCCTTCAGTAAGGGTTCAAATACTCTCTGTTAAATGAATGAAGTAAAAGGAAGAGAGACTTTTAGATTCTCTCTTTTTTTCCTTCATCCAGGGCAGAAAGCTATATCATTGATTTACTCAATAAAATGTTTTGAATTCCTCCAATGTGCCAATGCCTGTGAGAATTTAATGATACATCAAAAAATAGACTCATTCCTTGAGGTCCTTAGAGTCTAGTGGGGAATAAAAGATATGTATTCAGATAACTATTACAGGAGCTTGCAAGGGAAACCACAAACTTTCTTACATAATCAGATTTCAGTCCTTCACTGTTGTCAGAGCAAAGAGACCATCCCTGTGAGAAAAGATTAGGGGCCTCACTGCCCAGAGGCTGTGTGACCTCCAGAGTCAGCGGGATTTGAATCCTTCCGTTACACTGTGGCTGCTTGGGTTCATGGTACCTAAACTATCTGTGCAGCAGCCTCCTCAACTGCACAATGGTCAGTTTTCTAGTGGAAAGAGAAAGGTGTCTTTACAGGAAATGTTTTTAGCAGATTACCGTAGGTTCGTAAAACTGAAGAAGATATACAGATGGCAAATAAGCACATGAAAAGATGTTCAGTGTCATTAACTATTAGGGAAATGCAAATTAAATCCACAATGAGATGGAGCTACCCAGCTATCAGAATGCCTAAAATAAAAAATGACACCACCAAATGTTTGTGTGGATTTGGGGAAACAAACACATACAGTACTGGTGAGAATGTGAAATGGTACAGCCACTCTGGAAAATGATTTGACCGTTTCTTTAAAAACAAAAGGTACAACTACCATACAACCAGACATTTGCACTCCTGGGCATTTAGCCTAGAGAAAGGGAAACCTATGTTGACACAAAAATGTGTACACAAGTTTTTGTTGCAGCTTTATTTGTAACAGGCCAAAACTGAAGACTACCCAGTTGGTTAAGCAAACTGTGATACATCATTATCCTGGACTACTACCAAGAGTTACAAAGAAACGAACTATTATACCTGCAACAATTTGGATGAATCTCCAATTATGCTGAGTGGACAAGAGCAAATCCCAAAATGTGACATACTGTATGATCCCATTGGTATAACATTCTTGAAAATGGCAAAAATTAAAGAAATGGAGAAAGATTAGTGGTTGCCAGGGATTAAAGAGGTGGTAAAAGTTGGAGGGAAGTCTACATAGCTGTAGAAGGGTAATTTAAAGGATTGCTGAGGTGATGGAAATGTGCTGTATCTTGACTGTTTCAATGTTAATATCCTAGTTATGATATTGTATCATAGCTTAGAGACATGTTACCATTGGGAGAAACTGAGGAAAAGGTTATAGACTCTGTATTATTTCCTATAGCTACATGGGAATCTACAGTTATTTCAAAATAAAAAGAGTAATTTTAAAATATGAAAAGGTGGAAGCAAAGTCAGCGAAACAAGTATGGCGTTTGTCAGTTATAGCATAAGCCTCAAAACTCTGACATCATAATGGCCAGTGATCTTGACTACTACGGAATCCTGAGCTTTCATGGATTTGTCCACAGTACTCTGCCAAGTGCTGTAGACATACTCTGGTTTCAGTGCCAAGAATTGGAGAAAAAACGATGTTCGCGTCAATCAGAGAGCACTTTGAGCTTTTTGGTGGTCATTCAAGGTTTCGCCGCCTCAGGTAGTCTTTTAATATACTATTTTTGATCATCAAAACAGATGGTGGTCACAGGAAGTGTTTTGTTTTATTTCCTCAAAGACATATGAACTAATTTTTAACTTCAGCACTGGTTTCATGAAAAGCTACTGGTGTTCATAGGATTCAGTGCTGCTGAACACAAGTGAGCAGCTTTACATTCCTGGGGTGGAGTGGGGAGTAGGAGACACTTTTTGGCTCCACGGGGGAGAACTTTCTGTAGATCTATGAAAATGTCTGTTCTATTTATCAAAGAGTATTTTCTGTTCAACTTAGTTGTTTTACCTATCATGACCTGAGAGTTATGTTAGAGCGTAGTCATAGCTCAACCAAATAATAGCTAAGCACTACCATACTTAGAAACTTTTTGATGTTTCCAGCATTATTTGCTGATCTTTGAGAATTTTCCCCCAAATTGGAATACTTAGATAAGATTGGGGTCAATCTTCCAGAATCCTCAGTTATCTAAATTTTTATGTTCACGTGAAACTGAATTGTTGTAATTACTTCTTTGCAAATCTCCATATCCTTTTATTTTATCTATATGAGGCCACAAATTGTCCTATTTTGGGTGGTTGTTGTTGGTTTGTTGGTGGTGGTGGTTTTTACCTTCTTGTCATACTCTCTACCTTTGGCCTCTTGGTTCTCCTCTTCCTAACAGTTCCTGAGCAGCTTTGCTGCTTTCTTCTTTTCCCCACCTTTAAGAGTCCACATGCCCCAGGGTTTTGTTCCTGAAACTGTTCTCTGTCCATATCAACTCCCTAGGTGACCTCATTTCTTTCAGTAACGTTCTATAACTTACTGACTCCTGAGTTTGAGCTATGAAGCCCTGTTTGGGAGATTGAGTCTAATTTTTAGAGATGTGTCGAGCTTGACATTTAACATAAACTCCATCACATATCTGACCAGCGACTAGCTGTTCTATGGTGTTTGTGTTTTGCAGGAGAAGCCCTTCCGTTGAGGTGGACACCCACAGCCAAAATACTACATCCTCTGAGGGAGCCAATCATACCCTGCTGATCCACAGCCCCGTAGAACTCAAAAGAGGCTGGAGGAGGCAGAAGCAGCACCTCTTCTTATACAGCGATGTGTTGCTTATATCTAATACCAAGTGCGTATACATGACATGCTCTCCCGAGGATCATAAAATTGCACATTCGCTAACCCTTATTGTAGGAAAATATGACAGTGTCTCTCTTGCCCGGGGCTTGCAGACAGATGATAAAAATAAGAGGGGGAAATTACAGATTGTGATGAGTGCTTCTGATACAAGGGAGATAGGGTACCGTGTAGAAGATGGGACCATCTTAGAGAGGGGTTGTGCAGGAGAACCTCTCAAGGCGGCAGCCTCTAAACTGGACCTGCGGGGTGAGCAGCAGCCACCATCCCCAGCCAAGGTGCATGAGTCTCCTAGGCGTCTAGGCCCAAGTGGGTGCAGCTCAGTCCCCTGGAGGGAGGAGTTCAGGGAAGGCCAGTGTGACTGGAGCCTAAAGCAGGGGGCGTGACATTAGATGCGATATGGTAGTCAGGTCACAGAGGGTCTCCACAGGCCTGGAAGGGGTTGAAATACTCTGCTGAAGGGTGTTTAACTAGGATAGGAGCCATATCTAGTGTATATTTTTAGCAGAATGTTCTAACTATTGGAAGATGATGGATTTTTGGGTAAGCAAGAGTGGAAGCAGGGAGACTAGTTAGAGGAGGCAACAGTCCTGATGAACAGGAACAAAGGCTCCATCGTGGGGTTGACAGTGAAAATGAAAGATGAGGCCAGACAGATCTGGAATACATGTTGGAGACAGAACCAACTGGGTGCACTTTGCTCTCAACCCTGAATACAAATGCAACGAATACCATAGACTTGGTGGCTTAAACAACAGAAACTTATTTTCTGATAGTTCTGGAGGCTGGAGGTCCAAGATCAGGCACCAGCGTAGGGAAGTTCTAATGAGAGCTCTCTTCCTGGCTTGCAGATGGCTGTCCTCTCACTGTATGTTCACATGGCATTTCCTCAGTGCATGGATGTGGGGAGAGTGGAAGAAAGCTCTCTCCCTCCTCTAACAAGCCCACCCATCCTACTGGATTAGCATCTTAGCCTCATGACCTCATAAGCCTTAATTACACCCTAAAAGCTCCATCTCCAAATATAGTCGTGTTGGCAGTGAGGGCGTCAGGGTGTGAAGGTGTTGGCAGGGAGCGGGGGGAACACAATTCTTCCATTGCAATAACTAGCAGGACTGAATGCCGCCAACCTTGCACAAATTTTCTCCACAATTTTTAGAAAACTACCTACAAGATCATTCCCATAACACATTTAGGTATAGTCATGATCATTATTAATATGAAAGAAAAATTGTTTTTTTTTATTCCAGAAAGAAACAACAAAAAAGAAATAGCCGTCTGTGATAACAAACGTACTTCTTCCCTGTCGTGCCTCATCTTTTTAGATGGAGGACCGTGTTATGCCCTGAATCAGTCTGTTCCAATTAATAATCTGAGTTTAGCACCCAGTTTTTCCACTTGCCGTAAGAAGGGGTGGAGGGACTGAATAAAGTTTCCTTTTACCTCAGCTCACCTTCAGACTTCAGGTGAAAACTCACTCATCTTTAGACTGATGCTACAGAAATCAACACAAATGGAATAAACAGCTGATTGCTACCTATGTAGTTGGTCAGAATCAGTAAAATTTAGCTTGTATGTAATAATAAGGGGGATTAAAATGTTTATTTCTTCACAAAGAAATTATATTTCTCCAGTTGTGTGGGATGTTAATATTCAGTGAAAATTGTTTTGAGGTTTTTGTCCTTTCTTTTTCATACTGCATACACTAGAAAATTCTGTTCTCAAGAATTAAACTCAGATGAAACCTTCAATATCACTTTTGATATTTATTAGAATGCTTAATAAGTTATTTTTCAAATAAAATGATTACCTCTGTTGTTTAGAACAGGATCTGCTTTGTAAATACTAAGATATTAATACTAGTAGAGGTCCATGAAGAATTTACAAATGGGAAGGGACTGTACGTAGCTCACACCGTCTTTAGACATCACTATCCTCATGTTTAGTTATTGAAGAATACAGAAACAATGAAAACATGAATTTTATTTAGGTCAAAAGATGACGATTACTATTAATTTACCAGTGAAATGACAGATACTTACAGAATACACCACAATCCCTTCTCCTAAGCATCTAAGGGGACACCCCTGTGTAAAGAGAAATCTCCCTAGACTCCTATAAATTCCACAAACCATTGGGGCTTACTCCCTGGTATAAAGGTTGAGGTAAAGGAAAGGAGAGGGGTATCCATAGTAAGGGACACACGATAGAAATGAAAACTGCAGCCCTCCTCTCCCTTCTTCTCAAGTTAGTTTACATTAGCTTTGTTCTTTCTGACCTCTACTGAGAAAATCTCACTGAGTTGTGACTGAGTGTGAAGAAACACAATGAGACCCTAGGAGAATCACTGTAGTATAAAGCTTTGTTGTGATACAGTTTAAACATTTCCAAGCTAGCATCTAGCTCTGTTGGTATGATATCATGAGATATATCATCTCACTCCACAAATAAAAGAACAATCCCATCAGAAAGCCTGGTGGCTCTGTGGGAAGAGGTGGGGCTGAGGACAGGCAAGAGGAGGAGGCTTCTTCAGGGACCTACAGGTCAACACCCATGGAGGCCAAGTGGTTACGAGCACAGGCTCATGAGTCAGGTTGTCTGAGTTCAAACCCTGTTTCTGTTGCTTTTGGCAATTCACCTAACCTCTCTGTGAGTTTCCTCCTCTGTAAAATGGTGCTAAAAAAGACTGCCTGGTGTGGTTGTTTGACAATTAAAGGAAATAGTGTTTATAAAATATTTACAATAGTGCTTGGCATATGGTAAGTGCTCAATGTTATAGGAGAGTGGAAACCATGCTCTGGACTTTTGGATAACTCCTAGGTTTGGTTTCAAGGGAGTGGATAATTTTGGCACTTCATTTCACTAAGAAGAGAATTACTGAAATGACTTTTGCAAGGTCAGTGTATTGGGAAGTTTCTGCACAGTACTTTGGGTGTCAATACACATGGATATCTACATCAGAAAAAAAAATCTATAAAATCCAGCAGATATGTGTCTATCTTCCCCATTGGCCATATATTTTTAGCTTCATAATATCTTTAGAATTACTATGTAGAAAAAGAATTTTATCTGATAATTGTGTTTCATAGAAATCTTAAAATACACAGACATAGGGTAAAACTGTTGAAATTAAGTGTAGAAAAAAGCCACCTTGAATTATAAGGTATGTTTCCATATATATATATATATATATATATATATATATATTCATAGTGCCCACTGAATCTAGATTATCCTTCAAGTGGGCTTCCTGCAAAATTATTTTCATTTCATAAATCCCACTGAAGAGTTGTAGCTTTAACTGTTCCATGAATCAGTAGAGTCACAGGGATTTCTGCACGTGAGGCGTCTTTGATCTCATTCTACCTTTAGTGTTTCTACATGTGGTTCTGGCTAGTGGGGAGTTCCAGAGCAGTGTGCCCAAGTCCCCTAGGCATCTTTCATAGGACTTGTAAAGATCTAAATCCTAGGCCCACCTAAGTGTTCAATTTGTGAATTAACCAAAAGATATGGTAGTTTCCATATCAGAAGTCAAAAGAGAATCAGCAGAAACTGTCAGAAAGCAGTTTCACTGGTGACAATCACCTTCTGACTCCCCAGAGATAAATGGGAAGTATATCTATCACTTACACATGAGACACCCTAGCCACTGGTCTGAGATTGACTGACTGATTTTTCAGTTGGGGTTCAGCCTGTATGCTAACAGTTTTTCAGTTTTAGCTATAATCAAAGAGAAAATTGTATGAACAAAATCTTGAGAAAGGAAACTTAAAATAACCTATACTAAAAAATCTTTTTAAAAATTAAGGTTGAAAATGTATTTTAAATCTCTCTAATCCCAGCTTTTATTTTGCCTGTCTCTGCTAGGAAAAAGACTGTATAATTATTTTTACAAACCATGTACCATGTATCTTTGTTCAGCCCCTCAATACTTTTTGAAGTAGGCAAGACGTGAGTGTATAATAAATTATAATTACAAAAATACATATATAATATATAGTGTCATAAATAACAAATATAAGAATGAGTTAATGGTTCTCTAAAAAAAGCTCTAAAATATAAACGATGGTCCATACTCAACACTCAACATTCAGAAAATGCCTATTTCCTGCCATCGAGGAAGTGCTTTCAGGGCCTTCCTGGACCAGCCTCTGCTCAGCACACACTTTGAAAAGGTCTATCAAACTACTCGCTATGCTGTGCACACAGAGTAACAGAGATGAAGGAGACATGCTTTGCCCTGGAGCAGTGAGAACTAGCATCCTTAGCATGAACACAGCTTCTCCCATTACATTTAAGAAACAGACTAACAGAAGTGTTGTTTGGTTCTTTCCAGGTATAAAAAGAACTTGAAGGTAAAAAATGAAATACCACTGAGCACCATGTGGACTGCCAACTGTACAGACAAAGTTGGTGAAGCCAACATTGGTGCCAGGAAGTCCTTTGTCCTAGGCTGGCCCACGGTGAACTTTGTGGCCACCTTCAGGTAAGACCTACAGCTTGGTCCTGTATTTGTAAGGGTTAAAAAAGGAAAACACTTAAATCTGATCGTATATCACGCCAGTGATCACCTTTTGACAGCCCATGACACTTGTATGCCTTGTACTTTCCCCAAAAACGGTTTTTATGTGCAAATACATGCATATTGATCATAAATAGTGGGAACTACTGGAATAACTTCCTTTGGTTTTGACCAGCGGTTTTTCAATGGGCCATGTGAGCTTGGGAAGTTGCATCTTCATGTGTTCATGGTGTTCGTGTATCGGGAAGGAGGAGCATGAGAGCAAGACCCTAGGAACCCGCTCCAACTTCCTGCCCCCTAATCTCAAGGGAGTATCTGTGTCTTTAAATCACTAGAATATCTTTCTTGAGCAAGTACAATTACATTTGAAAAACTGACTTTATATTCCCAAATTAATTCCCTTAAAAACAGGATTTAATTAGACACATAACATTCATCATTTCATCAAATACTAGGTCGCCTAAATTGCTGTGTACAGGTTATCTTATTTGGTGTCTGCAGAGGGGTGACAGTCTAAAACAAAGGTATGATTTCATGGAGTACAGGTCAGTTTTCCAAGACGCATCCTTAGGCTGGAGTGAGGATGGGGAATGTGGACATCCTAGGTTGACACTGCTGGGTTCCCAGGGGTCACGCAACACTTATGCCTGCCCTTTGGGAACAACCACACCTCAAGTCTCATTCTTATGCACACTGAGTGTTCATCACAGGCACTCAACACTCCTCTTTCTTGTCCCCCCCGCCCCACTCCACCAAAATCTCTGGCACCATCACAAAGACAGGACAACGAAAATGTTGCCAAGTTGTTAATTTATACTCTATTCTAGAATGCAGCTGTTGACTTCAGGAACGTTTTCAAAGCTTTTTGGGAAGAAACATGATTTGTGTCATTTTCTACATGTCTACTTTCCATGACTTACTTCTCGAAAGATTATCAGCTCCTATGGCTTAACATCTTTTCCATGTTGCAAGTGAAAGGAAGCAGTTTCAACTGGGAATATTCAAAGATTATGATAAGGGAGGGTCCAAGATTCTTGTTTTCTAGTGAGGGGGGAATGCGAAAGGCAGGTTCACACGTGTCATACTGGCTAAAAATCTGTGTAAGAACATATACGGCATGTATGACAATGCCTGGCACCTAGCGCTTTTGCCATTGGCTGTTTTGCTCTCCCGCAGACTGCCATGAGTAATTAGAAGCTGTGTCATGTACATATGTCGGTTGCGGAGATAAGTGGGCATTTCCACTTCCTGATTAAAACACGTCCTGAAATGGTGATGGAGGGGGCAGGAGCAGCGTTGCGGACGGGAAGATAAAATGTGGCAGCCCCTGGAGAACATATATATTCTGGGTATATACCCAAAGGAAATGAAAACACACATCCACACAAAAATCTATACACACATGCTCACAGAAGCATTATCCACAATAGCCAAATAAACAAGCCTAAGTGTTTATCAACTGATGAATGTATAAACAAAATGTGGTACAGGGCCTGAGGTTGGGGGGATGGGGAGTGACTGCTTAATGGACACTGGGTTTGCTTTTGGGTGACGAAAATGCTCCAGAACCAGATAGTGGTGAGGGTTGCACGATACTGTTAATGTACTGAAGGTCACTCATGGTCAATTTTATGTTATGTGAAATGTACTACAATAAATAAAAGCTAGTAAGTGATAAGTCCACACATGAATGAGACTTAAAACATTTTCAGCTTTGGATAGTAAATGCTGCACAAACTTTAGCAGACAAACTACTACTCTTTAATAACTTAGCAGTAGGTAGATTGATCTCGATCAGAGGATCACAGTACTGAAAAACGTGTTTTCTAGAAACTAATTTAATGTATTACAATCTGCTATACGCTATACACATAAAGGAATAAAATACTGTAGGGTTTTTTCCCTAAAAAGATACTCTTGTTTCTGGGACAAGACAGTTCCATCCAAATGCCAGTTCCTAAGTATGATGTAATCTGAATAATAATGTTCTTTATACCTGAATCGCACTTCCAGCTGCAAGAACACTCTGAGGTATAATTAACCCTTCTTCAGTTCTGAAAACTGAAGCTCAGAGTGGTTAAGCGACTTGCCCGTGATGACACAGCTTGCATCACACAGCTGCAATCAAGTGTTTAGATTCCAAACCAATTTCTCTTAAGATCTACTTGCGATCGCTGTAATACTGCTTGAAAAAGAGCAGAGTCCATCCATCAAAAGCCCAGTTATGAGGAAGGTACAACTTACACATGCATACACATCGGTTACCAACTGGCTGCTGATATTTTTACCTGGAATGGCACTTGATATGTTAGTACAAGTCTTAATATGTTAGTGTAAGTATTTCATGTAATTTTTTCTCCCATTTTTTAATATTACAGTTCTTCCAAACTAAAGGAAAAATGGCACTCTTTCCTTCAAAGGTATTTTGTATACATATCTTAAATCTTTAATCCATGATAGAAGAATACAAATCTCTTCAAGGCAGTGCCCCCAAACTTTTCTCCCTCTCTTTGGTAGGAATTGTTAGACTGCCCTCTTGTGTAGATTTATCATGGCTCCTACTGCAAATACTGTTCTCTCATTTACATGTATGTTCTGCTTATTTTTGAGGAAGTTCTGATGATCACTCTCATCTTTCCCTTTTCTCCATCCTTATGGCCGGAGCTAACATTATTCTCAAAACATATATTAAATTTCCATAAGTGCAGGTTACTGACTGTACTGAATGATTCTCAAAGCAACTGCTACTTCCTACCCTTGAACCCAGGAAGGCACTGGGCCTGCCAACCTAGGCAGGAAAGCTTTGAGGACTGGATCCGCTGCCCACATCTCACATGACAAAGGAGACCTGTTATTTTCTGGGTCATATCTTATTTTCCTGAAACATTTTTGCATATTTTCTTCCAACCCCTAATTTGATTTTGTTGAGTCTATCTATATGCTTTGAGAATAAAAAAGACTATTTAAAATATTAGCAACACAGATTGATTTGAAAATAAGCTAATAGCTAATTCGTCTACTCTGTTTTGGGTTATTACTGAATTTTATTAGGTACATCAAGTTAGCCAAAGAGAAGGACCAGCCAAAAAGCATTCCCCTCAAAATCTTCACTGAGGACATCAAGAACTGTGCCTGTGTAAGTGTTTTTAAGATCAAACATGAAATTCCAAGTTCTTGACTTAGCAAAATGAAACTGATAGAGATATACAGGAGAGAGAAAGAGAGAGAGAGAGAGAGATGGGATGGGTGGGAGGGAGGGAGAATGAAAGAGAGTGGAAAGAGAGAGGGAGTATTTAGAAAGTACTATGTGGGAACATGTATTTTCCTATAAAAATGTGTGTCTTCACAAACACACACACACACACACACACACACACACACACACACAAGGGTGAGTCAGAAATTATCTGCACTCTGGCTGTAGAATTTAACTTTCAGAGAAGACAAATACATCATTTTTCGATGTAATCTCCTCGCTTTTCAACACACTTTGTCCATCTGTCAACAAGCTTTCATATTCCCTCATTAAAAATGTTCAAATGCACTGCTGTCTTCACTTCTTCATCAGAAGTGAATCTGGCTCCTTCTTGATGGCTAACACTTGTGTGACCTTCCTTGAACTCCTCTATCCATTCATACACACTTCGTCACAACAAAACACTTTCTCCATACTGCGCACAAAGTCTTCGATAAATATCGGCACCGGGTACACCCTCAGAGCACAAAAAACAAATCACTGCACGCTGCTCTTCTTTTGTGCAGATCACAAGTGGGGCATCCATTTTTGCTTGCACTGCAGTTACAAATGAACTGATGTAACACGTTCACACCTCCACACCAGTGACTGGGGAGACAGTAGCCTTGAACAGAAAGCGCTGATAAGACAGTACAGCCAACAGAAGTTTTAATATAACCGGAGTGCGGATAATTTTTGACTCTCCCTCATAAAAAGTGAATCCTAGGCAATATGAAGCAAGAGGAATCCACGACAGCTACACTGTTTAAGCATGGAAAGAATACTGACCGTTAAGTGTCCATAATATTTCTCTGGATTCTTCTAATAACGGCTTTAGTGGTTCACTGTAATAAAGTAATTTTCATAAGCAGGTATTTCCTATCGAAATTAAACATTTTTTCTTCTAATTGTTGCTACTTACATACATTGTGGTTTGGATTGTTTCCACAGTTTTCTTTCTTTCCTGTGATGTTTTTATTTGGAATAATTGCAAACTTACAGAAAAGCTACAAAAATAAAAACAGTGCAAAGAATACTCCATATACCCTTGACCTAGATTCATCTATTTATGAACACTTTGTTCCATTTGCTTTATCATTTCTCCCTCCCTCTCTCTCTCTCTCTCTGTAGGTGTATGTGTCTAACTATTTTTGAGGGTCATACATACACCATGGCCCTTTATGCTTAAATACTGAGGTATCTCCTAAGAATGAGGATCTTCTCTCATATAACCACCACACAGTTATGACCTTTACTAAATTTAACATTGATGTAATACTTTAATCAACCATTCATGTTCCCATTTTGTCAGCTGACCTCAGTGCTGTCCCCTTTCCAGTACAGGATCAAGGGGATGGTGTTGCTTTTAGTCATGTCAAATGCAGAAGACTTCTGAAAGGTCTTTCATTCTGAAGAATGTCAGGATCGAATTGAGCTGAAAGGGATGATACTCTGAAATTACCAGCATATTTCTACCTGATTTTGTTTCCGCTGTTGGAGAAAAAAAAAAAGTCACACCATTAGCCCCAGTTATCTGTATATCATTTAATTTCTGAACGTGTACTGTAGTAGCCAAAACATTTACAGTGACAAGATATTCTGGGTACTTTTTATGACATTCTGTTCTGCTCTAGTTTACAGTAGCTCTAGATCACATAAAATAGTATTTGCAGACAGAAGAAGAGGTAGTTTAAGACAGTTATTTCCTGGCCAACAGCAAAAGCCATGCAAATATTCTGATCTGTTTCTGAGCACCAGATAAATGCAATGGTTGAGGGAGATGAGACGAGAGAGTTCTCCTGTAGCAAAGCCCACTCTTTATCTCTGCCAGCTTTGATTTGTGGCAGCGGGATACACTCAGAATTTTTCACAGAAAATCACCTTGAAATTTTAAAAAATCAACTTTATATATAATTTACACAGAATAAACATTTCTGATGTTTTTCATTCCTGAAGATCCAAGTTTCCCTCTGGTACTACCTCATTTCATCCTGAGGAAACTGTCCTTAGCTTTTCTTGTACAGATCTGGTGCTAACAGATTCTCTTAGTTTCTTTTATCTAAAAATGTCTTTACTTTGGGAGACTTCCCTGGCAGCCAAGTGGTTAAGACGTTGCCTTCCAATGCAAGGGGTGCAGGTTCAGTCCCTGGTCAGGGAGATAAGATCCCACGTGCCTCAGGGTCAAAAAAAACCAAAAAACATAAGACAGAAGCAATATCGTAATAAAGTCAATAAAGACTTTTTAAAAAGTCTATCTCACCTTAACTCTTGAAGGCGATTTTTGCTGGCTATAGAATTTTGTTTGCAAATGTTTTCCTCTCAGCACTTTAAAGATGTTCCATTGTCTTTTAGTCTCTGTGTTTTCTGATGAGTATTCTGTGCTCAAACATTAATCCCCTGTATGTGATTTGTCATTTTTCTTTGGCTGCTTTCAAGATTTTTTCTTTATTTTTCGTTTTTAGCAGCGTGGCGATGAAGTTTCAAAGCATGGTCTTTTTCGAATCTGCCTGTTTGGCATTTTCTGAACTTCTTGAATTTGTAAATTTATGTCTTTCACCAAGTTTGCAAAATTTTAATCATTATTACCTCATATTAATTTTCTATAAAGTGTCTTCCTATTTTTTTGGAGCAGTTTCTTAATGTGATGTGTGGTAGAGCTATTATAAATACCCTATTCACGGGCAGAGTTCGAAATGGAACTGGAATCTTTAAAATTTACAATCTCATTTCCTAGATTCATTGATTTTATTTAATTGACTCAACAGATTTCTTTTTTTTAATTAATTTATTTATTTATTTATTTTTGGCTGCATTGGGTCTTTGTTGCTGTGCACGAGGGCTTTCTCTAGTTGCAGCGAGAGGCGACTACTCTTCATTGCAGTGCGCGGGCTTCTCATTGCGGTGGCTTCTCTTGTTGCAGAGCACAGGCTCTAGGCGTGCAGGCTTCAGTAGCTGTGGCACACGGGCGGAGCAGTTGTCACTCTCGGGCTCTAGAGCGCAGCCTCAGTAGTTGTGGCACACGGGCTTGGTTGCTCCTCGGAATGAGGGATCTTCCCTGACCAGGGATCGAACCTGCGTCCCCTGCATTGTCAGTTGGATTCTTAACCACTGTGCTACCAGGGAAGTCCTCAACAGATTTCAATCATGAAAATCTTAGTAACCATGATACCTGACACAGAGAAAGTACTCACTAAATAGTAGTTTTTTTAGAAATATATTTTATAGCCAGCTCTTATTCTAATTTTACTAATTTACTTTACTATGTAATTGCAAAGCAATAAAACCATACTATAAAAACACAACTCAGGAAGAGAGAAGAGGGTCCAGATCCTTCTTTTTAAACTATCCTTCCTCCATTATAGACACAGCCTTAAGGTGCTGAAGACCAGCCCATGTGCCCTCTCAGAATTCTGTCTTTCTCTTTCTTACTTAAGCTTCTATATTTTGTGTGCCACAAATCCTTTAAGAGAAATATCTGTTTTACTGAAATGCTTTCTCCTAGCTAGCTTCATGTTATATAAAGAAATGGAAATCAACTATAATTAGGGGTTTGTGTTCTACATGCGCTTTACATTGTCATTACCTGAAAACAAGCTTTGCCTTTAGAATATGGATAAATAATTTGACAATAGTTATTTACTCACCTGTTTAAAACTTATTTATAGCAATTTTTCTTGCTTCTTGCAGTCTGTCACTATAACAGTAACAAATTCAGACACAGTGAATGATGTTATCAACATGTCACTTTCAAAGCTAGGAATAACTGTAAGTACCTGAAAGTTATTTTTAGTTAAAAACCAACTTTGATTTTTGAGATTCGTGTGTATGTGTGTGTGTGTGTGTGTGTAATGTACCTACCATCATAAGACAGCTGATTATTACAGATATGTAAGTCATATTTTGTCCCCTAAATTTAGAAGTTGAAGGCAGCAAAGCTATATTATTAGCCTATGCATGTTATTCTTGTATTCTCATTTTAAATTTTGTGTGAGTTGAAAGTCACAGCATAATGAAATCGGGCTATAATTTTAGAGTGCTAATGAAAACGTGCTTTTTATTGTCTATATTATATATATAGACAATAAAATCTTATAAGATTCTAAACATCTCCTCCTCTCTAGGACTGTTCTTTCTGTATCTTCATTCCTGATTCCTCTAGTCCCATCCCTGTTTATCCTGATTGCCACCTGAGGACTCAATCTCAGCATCAGAAATCCTAAATGATATGTTTTGTTGTAAATTTGACATAAAGACCACCTGGCTAGACACTACATCCCCTTGATGCAGGTCCTGAGAACTAGATGGCTAATGCCACCTGTGAACTGGTAAAGAAGAGAAGTTCTGAGTAAGACCATGGATCTGGGGGCATCTGTGTACACATCACTTTCATCTTGTTTTGCTTTCAAGTGTCTGTTCCTTTTTTTTTTTTTTTTGATATTTTGATTATTTTATTTGTTAAAGCTCTTTATTGGAATATAATTGCTTTACACTCTTGTACCAGTTTTTGAGGTACACCAAAGTCAACCAGCTGTATTTATACACATATCCCCATATTCCCTCCCTCCCGCGACTCCCTCTCCTTTATGTTTTGATAGGACTGTTATGGCTTGTAAGAATTTTTTGGTGAAAGGGATGGCTATGGGGATGAGGGTGCATAGGGGAAAAGAGAGGGAGAGGGACATTCAGATGGACAGAATTGAAAAAAGCACTTGTAAAGCACGGCTCCTTATATAAAATTTATATATACAAATATGAATATATATTTATATATATATATATACATATACATAAATGCGAAAATGTCTTGCTATTGTGAAATGACATAATTAAAATATTTGTATTTAAGTTTTGTCTGACTCAGTGGTATAATAAAGCCCCTTAAAAACTCAGGGCAGCCAGAATGTGATATAAGAAAGCGTTGATTCTGTAAAAATGGAATTTAATAATACATTATAAATAAAATTGAATTTATATGCACTGGGTGAAGTACCCCTCTGCATTGATTTCTAACCTATTTGATACGTATGTCCTGAATAAGAATTAAATCTTACAAGAGAGTGGTTTTAGGGATAAGGCTGGGGAGACTGATTAATGTTAGAGCTCATTTTATTTCATTTTTGTAATTTTCCTTTGCTTAAAGTGATCAATCTCACTAGACAAGAAAAAATTTCTATTTTAATGAAGAATTGGGGTTATTTGCCTATATGTGTATGCCTGATTTAAGGGATTCCAACACAGTTTTTTCAATCTTTACCTTAAAAGAAAAGATTTTTTATTAGCTTTCACTTCTTATTTGCAATACAATTTTGAGCAGGTTTAGCTGTGTGTGTGTGTGTGTGTGTGTGACTGCTTCCACTACCTGGGACCTTGCCTCCTTCATGGCAAGGCCATGGTTTTTAATCAGAAGTCAAGGGCAAGCATAGTACCTATCACCAACAACTCTATTTCAAACATTTTTTTTGCTTTATCCTCTCCTGGAGGACTCTTTAATTCAGCATTTTTTATAATTTAGGCTTGTTTCAAATGGGATATCCAATATTCCTAGGCAGTGATTGTTTTCTGCATCTGACACTCTCTAGGCTACAGTCCTTGTCCCTTCTCTCCCTTGAATGGCACTCATCTGCATCAGAGCCAGTGGGCTGACTTGATTCTGCCATCTACTCAAAGCCTCTTGGGCATCTGTCTCCTTTTGCTCATGGTTGCTGAGCTTATGATGCCTTTCAAGTTGTACTTTGCTCAGGAATGGTCATGGCAGAGTGTGTGGCTCTCTGGACAACATGCTTGTCTGGGCTGGGATATTCGAAGCCAAAAGCCAACATTCTCCAAGGAATCTAGAGACAGCAGAAAGCAGGACTCCTGAGATTAGACTTCTCCTCCATAGCGAAGGGGCATTACTGCGATTTTTTTTATGCCATGGGCCGCCCACAAAGTGAGGGGCTAATTGCACTGTGGTCCCATAGATCCCCACCCTTTACCAAAAAGGACAAGAATCTCAGAAGGTCCACTGGAGGCTGCAAAAGAGACAGGAGATACTGAAATCAGCATTGTTAACTCAAAAATTGTAGCCACCCCCATGCACCACATAGCATTTATACTGGCCCAAATTCTTTCTCTTTGGAAGTATAAAAGTGCTAAGGAAATGGGTTCTTCAAGTACCTACTGGGAAGATTTGCTGTGACACACAGTTCTTTTTGTCTCCAAGGGCTCTGAGAAAGATTACCAGCTGTGGGCCAGTTCTGGTAAGAAAGAGGCCTCATACCCACTCATCGGTAAGTGTCAGGGAAAACCTAAGATGGGGTTGATTGGGTTCAAAACTGTAACTCTAAAGTCTCAAAGTAATAGCTGATCAGTCTTGAACTTAAATACCCTTAAAAATGAAAATCTCATGCAATATTTATTCATACATTTATTAACGAATTCCAAGCACTTACTCTATCCTGAGCACTAATAACATCTCTTCATTCAGCAACTTACGGTCTAGCTGGGGAGAGAAATGGGAATTTTTCTTCTTTACTTTTTTCACTTGACAAACAGACTTGTCTTGAAAACATTGATTTACCTCCCTACGTACTTACTTACTTAGGTATGAAAGCAACACAAACTGGAATTTTTTTTTCTCATACATTACTTTTCTTTTCTTAAGCTCTTTATTGGAATATAATTGCTTCACACTGTTGTGCCAGTTTTTGCTGTACAACAAAGTGAATCAGCTGTTATACATATATCCCCATATCCTCTCCCTCCTGCAACTCCTTCCCACCTTCCCTATACTTTTCATATTCCAGTCTTGAAGTCCTCTGATCCATTTCCTAACTACTAAGCAGTCTCTATTTTGTGAGACTCTTCTAAAATCCAGCCATGCCTCTGTACCCGAGTACATTTATTTAATAATCTGCTCTGTGCCCAAAACTTTTCTCAGCATCATAAAGAGAATGAGATAATCACACTCAGATTCTTCAAGTCTTCACTGACTAAACCACCTGTACTTTGCTGTTTCTCAAGCTGTTTACCAGCATTGCTCTTGAGGTTTTTGATACATAGATTCCATCTTTCCTACAATAGTTATTATATAATAGTTAGAAATAATAATAATATAATAATAGCTAAAAATAATCTAGCTTTTCTAAAGCTAGGAAAGACTTGCTTTTCTTAGATCAGCAAGTCTGTTCAGTGTGGTCAGTGAAAAAAGGAGGGAATAAAACAAAGGAAAGGACAAAACCTGTAGCAGAACTTGCAATACAGTAACGGTGACAATGATTTCTGCTAGAAATCTTAGAGCATTCCCTCTTTTTTCTTTTTTTAATCTCTTCAATAATCCTGTGAGGCTTTTACTCTTTCAAGTGACCTGAAGAACGTTTTCAAGTGATCTAGAAAATCTAATCAACTGAGCTTTTTCTATGATATGTATATTCCCAGTCTCAGAAATACATGGAGTCACCAAGCACCAAGCTGAGGACAAACTCCCCGCACCTATTTCATGTGTTTTTCTTGTTTAATGTTGACATTTTTGTAAAAGTCCACCAGCAATAAGGTGAAAAAAATCGAGTACTTAAATATATTTATTTTAATGAAATGCATTCATTTAAACCAAACCATGTAAATGACAATCTTTAGGCTTAGAACAGCTTCACGCACCGTGGCTGGCTCTAAGGACTCCTAAGAGCCTGGCCTTCATGATGCTACCTCAGCAGTCACCCTGAATGCATTTCCTAACCTGCTCTCAACTCACAGTTACGGATTAGCTCCTGGTTATCCTGGTGATTTGGTTGCATTTTATTGCTGTCATGGAAGCTTCTTTTGCTTTAAAGGATGGAAGTCACTGTGATTCTTGCTCTGAACAGAACGCTGACATTGCACTTATGTTAGATGAAAAGCAAAAGCAAGAGCTCCCCAAGTTACATTCAATAATAAATCAGAAACAAAAGAAAAGGAACTTTCCTTCTATTCTTAAAAAATGAAATCCACATCACAACACAGGGTCTTTGGGCATTCTATGGAGAGGAAGCAATGTAAAGCATGAAAGAGCAAAACAAATCCCTTGGCAGGCACCTCCTGAGGATTTCTGGTGTGGTTTTCCACTCTGTAAACACTGGTTTGCACTTTGCTTCCGGGTTTCCACCACCGCGCAGCCTTGCCTCTGATCACTGCCTCGCAGGAACCCCCCCCACGGAGGGAAGGCAGCAATGGGAGGGAAACATAAAGGCAAACCACCCCGCTGCTCTGGAATAGCTCTGGCTGTTGAACTGACAAAAGGAAATGAAAAATCTGTGTGTTAAACTGACACGTGTGAGAGAACAGTGATCAGAGCAATTCTTAACGTATATAGCCCAATCATTTTAAAAATATTAAGCACCAATGTTTATTCATATATTTACTTTGCTCCTTATCAGTCTATGTGAGGGTGAGCATTTCAAAGGAAGAACGTAAGGCTTGCCTGAGATGTACAATCTAGTGAGTGTCAAGGCAGAAACTAGAAGGCCTTCAATATTCTCAGATGGAAACACAACAAAAGTCAACATTGTGCAATGCAGGGATGGATATATACATTCCAAACCAAGCAAGGTGTCTCAAAACATTCTTCTCTTTACTATTTAAACTCATTTGCTTGGGCACCTGCTTTTTGCAGGGTGTCCCCCATGACAGTGCACATCCTACTCAGAAAGTACAGCCTTCTCTACCCAGAAGCCCCAGAAGAACAGCAGCCACACCAGTGTGGGGCACTTGCTCACGGTAAGGTAGGTTTGACTGTACCCATCATATCAGCCTGAATCTATATGTAGATTTTTCTCCACATAGGGCATGAATATCCATATGGAATTAAAATGAGCCATCTTCCAGCTACTGTGCTCCTGCAGCAGGGATCGGAGGACTCCACCTCTCCTTCTGCCCTCCAGGAGGCCTTCCCACTGCAGCAGGAGTCCCAAGAGATCCAAGGCCGGTTTATCCTGAAACCCAAGCACACAGCCAGGAACCAAGCCAGGAATCAGCAGGGGAAAGGTGAGCCCCTTCCTTTCCTGGAAGTGTCTTCCCTTGGCTCTTGTCTCTCCTGCTGTAAACAAACTCATGACATACAGCCGATTCTCCATGTGGGGTTAAGGGAACCGTATAGGCAGGCCCCAATACCCACAGAATCAAGCTCAGAGAAACACCAAAGGTCTGAAATCAAGATCCAACTCACTTCCAGGAAGGTTTTGGCTTTTGGTTTTTTGGTTTTGTTTTGTTTTTTAATTCCTTCAGGTACACATCTCCCTTCTCTGTATCCCCAGAGCACTGCCTACATATAATTACATCTCTACGCATCTGTGTGTCTTATTAGAGTATGAGCTTCTTATGGCCTGGGAACACATGTTCCCCATGTTGTGTCTAGCATCTCGTGCCTTCACAGGAGGTGGTTAGATGACTGTATGGCTTAGAAAAGACTTCAAATCTATTCTGGACTTAGGCTGAAGTGGCTCTGGGGGTTCTGGTTAGAATTGAACTCTTAATTCTACCCCCACAGCAGTCTCATTTCCACGTTTGCTTCAGACCCAGGTTGCGATTGGAACTGAACGTTTATGGCTGGGGTTTTTAAAAATCTTCCCTCTTGCAATTTTCTCCCCCTACCATTCCAATAGTGTCTCACTAATATTTCTTTCTCTGAATAAAATGTTCTTAATTAATCTGGGAAGTACTGGGGCCAGAATAGAATTCCTACTTAAAGTATTTTTATTGTTATGATTGTTATTCTGTAAGCAAAAAGTTTCAAAAATTATATATTTTTTTAATATTCAAACCCTAATCTGAGCATCAGGAAACACTAAACTACACCTTGCCAAGACTGTGTAAGAAAGATGAGGTTGTAAGGTTAGCTTGTTTACTAGTCTCCATATTTTTCATGGCTATAGCATATATTTTGATTGGTCACAGAGGCAACATGAACTTTAATGTACATTATGAGAGGTCCAACTAAGCCTGAAAGTATCTTTGAGAAAGTATAGGACTCAAGGTCTATTTTGCTTTCTGTCTATGCTCATAGAGTAGCTGGATATATAGCTTTATAGCAAGGGATAGAGCACTCTTCTTAGGAGTATTCTTATTAAAGCTGAACAGTGAATGAATACAGTTGGAATACATGAGTACATTTGGATAGCTTTAAAAATAATACAGTCAGGTTAAGAATAGGGAAACCAGGTTGCATAAAACAACTCAACCTATCTAAACATGTATCTTAAACTTCTGTACATGTTAAGGTAGAAAAATCTCCTCCTGGATTTAAGAATGTATTTGCTTTCTTCATTCTCTCCTTTTAAAATGATGGAGGTATACATGCCAGGGCAGGAAGAGCCTAAGGTGGACTGGTGGCATTCGTTCATGAGTGCACATCTGCAGGCTGCAAAATCAACTGAAGAATGGGGGTGGGGTCTGCTTTGCAGGGAGGAGACTGATGTCTAGGCTGCCTTAGGCTCTCTGAGGGGGGGGAAATTACCTCTGCTAAGGCTGCTATGAGCCATGTCTTGTGTTGAGTAGTACATTACATTATGTAGTTCAATGAAGTGTAGGTAGCATCATTTATGTTAAATTTGAGCAAACCAAAGCTCAAAGAGTTTAAAGTAACTTATCCAACTAGCTGGCAGAACAGGAGCCTTCTGGTTCTCTCATCCAGAACCAGAAGTGTTCCGTCCACATGAGTGGACATGGTGATGCACTCACTATGTCTCAGGAAAGCCAAGTGGATGGGCGTTTAAGGATATTTGGTAAAATGTTGCTCATCTGTTTATTTTCCTACAACTTGGCACCTCTGTTGACTTTTTTAGTTGGTTATTTCAGCAGGTTTTTTAAGTAAATGTTAAACAGGTTACTTAAGCAAATATCCAGAAAATACTCACAGTTAGGCAGTAGAAATGTTGAACTCAGCTTTTCATTGATGATCACTTTTTCTTTAAAAGCCTGTCTTCAGCTTTCCTTTGACAGGGGCCTGGGTAGCTGGGTAGGGTGTTACAGGAAGATGGCCACCTGGCATCTTACCATATAGCCAGCATTTAATGACTACTTCCCAAGGACCCTGACTGCAGAAAGTCATCTATAGAGCTGCCAGAGGGTTGTGGCCACCCAGAAGAGAGGTCCAGAAGCTGGCTGAGAAGTGGGGTCAGGCAGGATGTGTCATGAAGGCAGATCCTTTTGACGGGAGAAAGTTGACCATGGTTGGGTACTCAGCCAAACAGGAAATCTAAGAGTGGGAAGAAACCTACTACAAAAGTAAATGATTACCAAACTCTGCTTGATTTGAATACCAAATCTTTTTAGCTTTTAAAATGAGATCTGACACCTGAATCCACTGATAACACTTAACATCAGGAAATTTGTATAATAGAGGTTAAGTGCCTCAGGACACAGTTAAGAGGCAGTAGATAGCACTGTCTGGGGAATACTGTCACTGGGAGAATCAGTCCTGAGTCTAATCAAGCCTCTAAGTTTAAATACTGGGTTGCAGGATACGTTGAAGAAGAACACATGAACACCACAAGGATGCAAGTAGCCAATTTCAGAATGTGGGAAATTCTGTACAACAAATGACTCAGTTGTTCTCTCTTCCGGCCACTGCAATGAATATGCTGTAAAATGTAAACCGTGGAAATCAGGTTAAATAAACTACACTGCTATTCGTAATAATCTCACTTCTTCCTTAGATGCAGGCCAAAAGACAGTCAAGAAGAGTTCTGCCAAAAACTGGGCCTTCTGGCGGAGCTTCAGGACTCGCCGGGACAGCCAGGGCCCAGCCCCACCGCCCACAAAGCCAACACCGCTCCTCGGAGTTTCTCTGGAGGATGTGTGCGATGATGACAGCCTGCCCACCCCAATCCGAGTAGGTCTCATTTTGGGCTTCTGCAGCCCTCCTGAGGAGGGGAGCTCTGAGAGATCACGTGTTCTCATCCAAATCCACCCTCAAATGGAGACGTCATTAGACAGCCCCTGGCTCTGACTGAGAAGTTTTGTTAACACTATTTCAAAGAATAGGATCTGATTTAGGTAGCGCAGAGTCATAAGGCAAATACAACATGGAAAAGATGTTCTTGGCCATTCCACTGGTTTCAGCAAAGACCCACCTGCACCTGGTCAGATCAACTGTAACGGGCTCTGTGCATATGAATCTCTGAAAACCCACCTCATCCTCATAGTCTCATCTCCTTCCTTGAACTCCATACAAGTCTCAAGTCTCCTTCAGCTGAGTCTACTCCACCTTACCACTCAAAACATCTCACAGAGATTTCATTTGTAATTCACATGCTTAAGCATAAAGATATCCTCTGGCAAATACGAATCATTTAATCCTGACAGAATGTGTCCAATGAAAGTCACAGAGTTTGGCCTCTGTTATCTCAAAGTAGTGTATTGAATTGTCAGTGTTAACATCTGTTCACGATCCACTATCCCTCCAAGCACTGTCCTAGATGCAGGGATTCTTACGCTATCTATGAAGAAATGTATCACGCTATTAATAGGTACATGCTAGCTCCTACCCCAGTCCTTGCACCTTTCACAGCAAATTTGGGGCTAACTATGATAATTACCATCCCCACTTCATAAATGAAAAATAAAAAAGCCTCAATAAAGTATGTGCTGTGCCCATAGTCACACAGCAGATGAGTAGCATAACAGAGTTGAGTGCTTGGATTACCTGACTTCAACATCTGTTATCTCTCTACCCTGTAAGTACAGGACCTGAAGACACAGCAAAAGGAAATGAAAGACTGATGGGAAGGGAATGTGATCAGAGAAGGAGGAGAAGGGTTTTGAGCCTGTTTTAAGAGAGTGGAGGAAATACCAGAAGTAGAAATGGGGTGTACAGTCACGGAAAAAAGAAAAAACAAATGGGAAATGAGTATGGAAAAAGATTTCTACACTTAGGAAGGAGCATCTATATTAGGTAATACTGAGAAAGGAACAGTGGAGGAGGAGAGGATGATTCTACTAACGCCTCAAAGCAGAGAAGTTTGACTTAGTGTAAATTTACTAAAAAGGAAAATCTGATTAAGCAAGTGTGTCAAATGTTTCAGTGTATGAATGTAAAATGGATTGTTGGGTAGAAAATATATTTAGAGACACTGAAAAAAAATTTCAAATTGACTCCAGTCCTTGCAGCTCTAGCACTGTACCCTCATACACCTCAGCTCTGTCAAAAAGGGGGCAAGCTTGTGCTCTGAGCTTGTAGATATGAAATGCTGCACAGTTTTCTTTTTTTTTTCTCTATAGGATATACTTTACTTTATCAATCAAAAAGGGCCACTCACAGAAGGCATCTTCAGTAAACCAGGCGGTATAAAATCATGCAGAGCCCTAAAGGAGAAGATAAACTCTGGGGACAAAGTGAACTTGGATGAGGAATCCGTTCTTGTGGCAGCATCCGTCTTCAAGGTAGGGAAATTTCTAGCATTATCCACACAGAGTAACTCTGAAGCTATATGACTGGTCCTGCATCATGACTGCCCAAGAACCCTAACAGGCGTAATAGAAAAACACTTCACTCACCTCACCGGTTAGAATGGGGATCATCAGAAAATCTAAAAACAGTAGATGGTGGAGAGGGTGTGGAGAGAAGGGAATGCTCTTGAACTGTTGGTGGGAATGTAAATTGATACAGCCACTATGGAGAACAGTTGGGAGGTTCCTTGGAAAACTAAAACTAGAGTTCCATATGACCCAGCAATCCCACTACTGGGCATATACCCAGAGGGCACCATAATTCAAAAAGACACATGCACTCCAATGTTCACTGCAGCACTATTTTCAATAGCCAGGACATGGAAGCAACCTAAATGTCCATCAACAGATGAATGGATAAAAAAGATGTGGTACAGGGAGTCAAGGAAGGGAGGGAATACGGGTATATGTGTATAAAAACAGATGATTAAACCTGGTGTACGCCCAAAAAAATAATAAAAAAATAAATAAATAAAAAATAAAACAACAATTTGAATATAAAAAAAAAAGATGTGGTACACAGATTGAAATGAGTCAGAAAGAGAAAAACAAATATCGTATATTAACATATATATGCGGAATATAGAAAAATGGTACAAATCAACCGGTTTGCAAGGCAAAAATAGAGACACAGATGTAGAGAACAAACATATGGACACCAAGTGGGGAGGGTTGGGGGGAATGAACTGGGAGATTGGGATTGCCATATATACATTACTAAGAAAAAAAATACCAAATTGTACACTCTAAATATATGCAGTTTATTGTATGTTAACTATATCTCAATAAAAGTTCTTAAAAAAAAGAAAACTTCACCAAGTCAGAATTGGAGGAAGCTACTTTGGGTGTTAAAAGCCCCACATGTTAGATATACTTTCCTTTTTCATCACACAACACCCTCCCCCATTTACTCCTGAACACTCTATGCAAAAGAATAAAAATAATAAATGTCAAAACACACACTTATACACACAGAGTGTTTACCAAAACAAGCTTCCTGCTTGTAATGACTTCCTCGCCACTAATGAAAGCAAAGTTCATAGTAAAGAAAATTCATATTAAGCTTTTGGAAACAGTTACAGAAGTTTACCACAGTAAGTAAATATTTGCCTTACCATAAATCAAAAAATGCTCAGTGAGGCCACTGAAATCGCTGACCATTTCATCTTCCTTCCCCTGTCTCTCAATGCCTTTTACTTTAAAGTTAGTGTAGGGATGACTCCACCCTTAGTTCCTCCTTTTTCCTCCTTGTACCACCTTTGGCATCCTTTGTTAATACTTGTTATGTTTAACCCACCACCTGCGGTTATAGTTACATGGTAACCAGCTCCTACCCACGTGCCTTTTCCTATAAATCTGACTTTTAAAGTGGGTGCAGCAGTCAAAATCAGTTTGGAATTCTGAAAATTCAATAGATTCATACAAAAATAGATTGAGTTTGAAATGATACAGCTGAATTACAAGTGTCTAGTTACATTCTACTTGTTAGTAGCTCTGAACAAAAATATGTTAATGTAGTAAACAGGTTATTAAAATTATCTTAGGAACTCAGTAACATGTGGTCTTTCCCTGTCCCCTATTACTGTTCGGTCATAATTCAATTATATGATAAAGTGCGACAGTTTAGAAATGACTTAGAGTTGACTGCTACTACACTCGCACCATAATAATACACACTAGGTAGGCAAACAGCAAGCTAAGTGTTGCCCTCTGTAAGGTACACACATGGAACTGACTTGATTTTCTAGCAAGAGTTAGTAGGCTCTTACCTATTTCCATGTTATAAGCACAGACTAGCAAGAAGGTGGCTACTCATGGGTACGGTTCTTAGACATTCCCAAAGTTTTCTCTTCCTAAAGTTGACGGACCTTGGTGGGATCAGACTTTGCAGCCTTGACCTTGATGATACCACGTGTCAAACTAACCAGAGAGTTGGCCTCAATCAGAAATGAATGTATCATGCGTACCGCACCGAGTTTGCCATTAAACTTTCTGTAAACAGAGGTCCAACAGCAGATACCCTTGGCATATTCTGCATGGGTCATGTTCTGGCTTAATGACACTCAGCCCCACCAGTGGACTCTGCAGCACAGGGTCCAGGAAAGAGAGGAGACACACACTCCAAGTGCATGCAGTTTGGTACACATGAGGCAAAGGCCCTGCTGCACCCTCCCAGACTCCCAGAACCAGCCAAAGCTGGAGTGCTGCTTCTCTCCAAAGACACTGGGGTCACTCCGTAGGAAACAGTGAAGAACTTAAAGACCGTGAGTGGGTATTGTATACCAATAACACAGTGAAGGTTTGAGAGAACTGAGACTTTGTCCATTGTCTTCACTGCTCTATCCCCAGTACTCAGCAGAGTGTCTGGCACAAAGAGTAGCTCAATAAGTATCAGAACAAGTGGACAGTTACTGGATTATAATCATGATAGTTGCCTAGAAGCACTTCCTGGACAAACTACTACTAAGAGAAGTCGGGCTATATATTAAGATCAGTGGAAGCAAGGTGTGCCTTTGAAACTAGCAAGGCAATGCAATAATTTCCCCTCAGTCTTGCACAGAAGATTACAACTTCATAAATTTTAATGGGCCCAATTCTATGATATTAAGACTTGTTCCTCAGCCCTCTAAAGGGTCAAATTTTCCAGGCCTCCACTTGGCAAACTTACATTTGCATATCACTAGCCTGATACTCAGAGGCCTGAAGCTGCTATATATCTAAATTTTTAATTTCCTTTTTTTAGGAGGATGTGTTCCATTCAAGGAGGTGTAAGAGGTAACATGTAGTTACCCACTGGGGATTTTGATATATTTCAACACCTGCTGCTTAGAAGTCTGCAGAACAAACTTTTATATAGTTATAAAAAAAAGGAAGACTGAAACTATTATTAGAGTAGTTTTTTCCCAAGGAGCACACATACCTCAAGTCAGAAAGCCCAGTTCTCTCTTAAGATGCAAGAGCATGTGGGAGTGTTTTTTGGTTATTTTTTTGTTTCAGAACTTCTCTTGCTTGAATTAAGAGCAAGCACTGTGTCTAAAGTAAACAAGCAAAATGGGTATGTGCATTTCTTTTCAAAAAACTAATACGATTTAGGATGAGCTATCACCAGACCTTGTCAGTTTGTGCTACTGTGCTAACGTGTACACAAAGAGTAAGTTCCAGGGTCTTAGAAGGGGCTTTAGCGTCACTCTCTCTACAGCCCCGACTCTACTTTTATGCTTCTAATTTCAGTTGCAGAAAATCCAAGCAATGCTTCTGGATGTGCAAGTCTGTGGAGAATCAAAGCCAAGCTCTGTGTGGATCACAGTTTGTGTAGTTGTGAAGGAAATGGGCATTGAACTCAATTTTTCAACTAAATGTTTTCTCTGTAATTTCTCCAACATATTTAACTTAAGATTAATATATATATATTTTTATCCACGTAAGGATTTTCTTCGAAATATCCAAGGAAGTATATTTTCGGCCAGTCTCTATGATAAATGGCTTGGTGTTATTGACCAGGGGAACGAGGAGGAGAAAATAGCTGCAGCCCAGAGGTAATGATGCAATAATTACTCAACCCTGTTCACACCTCAAAAATGCAACCAACATACTCTCAGGAAAATCTTAGCTTATAGTTTACAGGTTTGTCCACTAAAATAATGACCAATGTCAAAGGGTTCCACTTGATCCTAACCATGGCAGCCAGTATAAAAAATAGACACATGCCTTACTGCTGATATTGAATTCGTGTTTTTCTCCTAATCTTATTAATATGGAATCCTTGACCCTTTTATACCTTCTAAATACATGAAACTGCTGGAGATGAAATCCACTGGTCTAAAAAGAGATGCTAAAGGACCAATCTGCCAGGGGTATTTGATTTTAACTTTGTCAAACACATAAGTAACCAGAGGAGTTCTTATCTGGATCAGGAATTAAATTCAATGAAACATTTTTGTATGCATTCACGCCTGCAACTCTGTGAGAGTGGAATGTGTACATAGTATACAAAGAAGTCCTCTATTTTCTGTCTTTGTATTTCCACTTCCTAAGCAAAATGACTTGTTTTATTTAGAAGTGCATTCTTCTGCCTTTAGTCTTTTAGGCCAGCTGCCAAGAGCTAATGTAGTTCTCTTGCAATACCTTTTTGGAGTGTTACGCAACATTGAGCAGAATTCCTCATCCAATCAGATGACAGCTCACAATTTATCAGTGTGTATAGCCCCAAGCATTCTTTGCCCACCTCGTTCTGGCAGCTCAGCATTAGAAAACGACTTCAGAAAAAAGGTAATAAGATCTCTCATTTTTATGCCTTATGGGAAGGAGTCCCCGCTTTCGACCTGAAGTTTGTGGTATTAACTCTGATGGACCAGTTTTTTAAAGTGCACATTTTAATTACACTCCCCTGGAGTGGCAGAGTCCTTCTGTGGTGGGATATGGGAAGGTGGGCTATTAAGCGGGAAGCTGAGAGCAGTTGAGTCACTTCTCCTTTTCCATCTAGGAGACCCAAACAATAGAAAGATGAGAGTAGGATGATATGATAGAAAAGAATCTGGGCTTTGAAGTCTGAGAGCCAAGGTTCAACTCTCAGCCTAATCACTGAAGGATGTGTAAACTTGGGCAAAGTTTCCAAGCCATGGTTTCATCATTACATAGTGATGCCAACACCTTGCGGCTCCGGTCACTGCTGGCACATCCTAGGTGGCTCGGGCAACGTGAGCACCTGTGGCTCCACACATGCTGGCCTCCCGCTGGCTCGTTCAGAGAAATACTTGGCTGCTATTTCACCTCCACTACAGGATGAAGAAACTAGTAAAAGATTTCAGAACATCCTAACAGAGCCACAACATGCCTAATAGGATCACAGCTCTTCCCCCAAGCTTACCCAGAGCAAGCATGAGGCAAGGCAATGCAGTTAGACAAGCAGACATGTTTTCTCTCCAGCTGCTTCCTTCTTTCACAAAAAACCACTGAAATCTCTGCTTCCCATATTTCAGATATTTCTTAACTGAAGTAAACCACACAAGTTTTTCTGTATTGGATACTTTATAAATTTTAATAAGATGTTATATATAAATTATATCTCAATAAAACTGGAAAAATTTTTAAATAAAAATAAATAAAATTTAATAAGAGAATATACACCTTGGCCCCAAACATTCTATGTGGGTTACTTGAAAATTATCCTAGTATTAAAGACGTAACCATCATTACAAAAATGTTCGCTATTTAAACTAGCCCACAAATTATAACTTTAGCCCACTGATTGAAGGAATTTTAAAATCTGTGCCCAAAGTCCTCTTGAAAGTATTGGTTATTTCTTAGAGAAAACTGGTTTATAAATATGTATGTGTGTGTGTATATATATATATATTTTTTTTTTAATCAAGTCAATTTCTCTCAGGATTATTTTGCTTTTTTGTTAGAGCCAAGATTCATATATGAAGTGTGATTTACCACTATGCCATATGTAAAATAATACCTTGTTTTTGGCCCTTTTGTGTAACAGATTTCTTTTGTACAATTTCTCATTGAAAACTGCCTCAAGATATTTGGAGAAGATATCACTTCCCTCTTTGAAGAGAGCTCAATGAGTTGTGATAGTAGTGATATCACTGACAGCCGTGAGAAGGCTGCAGGTACTGTGAATAATTTAACTGGCCTTGATGAGAAAGACAGCAAGGCTGCCAGGGGTCACGGCAGATCCTTAGACTGTGCTGTCCTGGAGCCTAAAGCACATCCCAAGGGCAACGATTTCCATGTGCTCCAGGTCAGGTGAGGTTTCACACTGTTGTGAGAGCAAAGAAAGGATGAGACAGATCTAACTGCAAGAAGTTGCAAGCACAGCATTAGGAGACATCACGGTATAATGCAGCATTTGGTTTTTCAAACAAAACTTTAAATGGGACTGATATATGTGTCACATGTGCTCTGGTTGAAACCAGAGTGAGAGGCCCAGAGCACTGCTTGGTTTATTCCCCTCTCTCTCCTTTTTCTGGTCAGTGGTTCCTGACGTACCACAGGTACCCCGTGTCTTTGAAATAGGTTGAAAAGAACCAGCATCACTGAGAGAAAAAGGACTTGACTTCACGTCAAACAGCCTTTCCAGACTATAACCTCATGTGCCTCTATTTACCAGCTGCGTTAACTTCAGCCACTTATTCTAGCTCAGTTTCAGTTTCTTCGTCTCTAAAATGTGAATAAAAATAATGTCTAAATCTTAGGATTATTGAAAAGATTAAATGAAACAATGGATGTAAAATAAATTTGTAAAAAAGCAATTAATGGGGCCAGTAGACGTTTCCGTGAGATCAGAGCTAGTTCTAACTGAGCCTAGCTAATCACAGCTAACGGATAGCAGTCCATTTTATGCGGCAGCATTTAGATTCAGAACCTGAGGACATGTGTCATGCGTTCCTTCATATTTTTCACATTTCTTGGTTTTATGACATTTACCTCACTGCTTTGAGGAAACCGTTAGGAAAAGCCATTTAATCAGGCATTGAGATGAGCCTAATATCAGAGAAGATGCTTATACTTAGATAACTGTTTGTTTTTCATTTCATCAGTGACAACAGAACAACCTCTTGAATCCAAGCCAGTGAGAGAGACAGTGATTTACAAAAAGGCGCAACTGCAGGATGATGCCAAGACCCCGCCTAGCATGGGTCCACCCAGCGACGTGTCTACAACTTTCTAAGTCCCCGAAGGTTATAATCTCCATAATCACACTTGACCCTTCCTTTTCCTCTCTTTAGCGACCTGTCTACAATTTGCAAAGTCACTGAAGATTAGAATTCCCCATAATCACACCTGACCCTTCCTTTTTGTGTATTTCCTATAATACCTCTTTTGAATTTTATTAAAGGCTTTTTCTGCATCTATTGAGATGATCATATGGTTTTTATCCCTCAGCTTGTCAATATGTATCACATTGATTGATTTGCGTATCGTGAAGAATCCTTGCATTCCAGGGTATTCATGGAATACTTGCATTCATGGTATATGATCTTTTTAATGTGCTCTTGGATTCTGTTTGCTCGTATTTTTTTGAGGATTTTTACATCTATATTCATCAGTGATATTGGCCTGAAATTTTCTTTTTTGGGTGACATCTTTTTCTGGTGTTGGTATTAGGGCGATGGTGGCCTCGTAGAATGAGTTTGGGAGTGTTCCTCCTTCTACTATACTCTGGAAGAGTTTGAGAAGCATAGGTGTTAGCTCTTCTCTAAATGTTTGATAGAATTCACCTGTGAAGCCATCTGGCCCTGGACTTTTGTTTCTTGGGAGATTTTTAATCACCATCTCAATTTCAGTGCTTGTCATTGGTCTGTTCATATATTCTATTTCTTCCTGGTTCAGTCTTGGCCCCAAATAGTCAAAGCAATCTTGAGAAGGAAAGATGGAGCCAGAGGAATCAGGCTCCCTGACTTCAAACGGTACTAAAGGCTACAGTGATCAAGACAGTATGGTACTGGCACAAAAATAGAAACATAGATCAATGAACAGAATAGAGAGCCCACAGATAAACCCACGCACATATGAGCACCAAAGGAGGCAAGAATATACAATGGAGAAAAGACAGCCTCTTCAATAAGTGGAGCTGGGAAAATTGGACAGCTACATGTAAAAGAATGAAATTAGAACACTTCCTAACACCATACACAAAAATAAACTCAAAATGGATTAACGACCTAAATGTAAGGCCAGACACTATAAAACTCTTAGAGGAAAACACAGGCAGAACACTCTATGACATACATCAAAGCAAGATCCTTTTTGATCCACCTCCTAGAATAATGGAAATAAAATAAAAAATAAACAAATTGGACCTAATGAAACTTAGGTACCATTTGCACAGCAAAAGAAACCATAAACAAGACAAGAAGGGATTTCTTAGGTGGCGCAGTGGTTAAGAATCCGCCTGCCAACACAGGGGACACGGGCTCAATCCCTGCCCCAGGAAGATACCACACGCTGCAGAGCAACTAAGGCCATGCGCCAAAAAAACAAAAACTAAAAACAAACACAAGACAAGAAGACAGCGCTCAGAATGGGAGAAAATATTTGCCAACAAAGCAACGGACAAAGGATTAATCTCCAAAATATACAAGCAGCTCATGCAGCTCAATATCAAAAAAAGCAAATAACCCAATCCAAAAATGGGCAGGGAACCTAAATAGATATTTCTCCAAAGAAGACATGCAGATGGCTAACGAACACATGAAAAGATGCTCAACATCACTCATCATCAGAGGGATGCAAGTCAAAACCACAATGAGGTATCACCTCACACCGGTCAGAATGGCCATCATCACAAAATCTAAAAACAGCAAATGATGGAGAGGATACAGAGAAAAGGGAACCCTCCTGCACTGTTGGTGGGAATGTAAGTTGGTACAGCCACTATGGAGAACAGTATGGAGGTTCCTTAAAAAACTAAAAATAGAACTACCATATGAGCCAGCAATCCCACTCTTGGGCATATACCCAGAGAAAACCATAATCCAAAAAGAAACATGTACCACAGTGTTCACTGCAGCACTATTTACAATAGTCAGGACATGGAAGCAACCTAAATGCCCACCAACAGATGAATGGATAAAGAAGATGTGGCACACATATACAATGAAATATTACTCAGCCCTAAAAAGGAATGAAACTGATTTATTTGTAGTGAGGTGGATGGACCTAGAGTCTGTCATACAGAGCGAAGTAAGCCAGAAAGAGAAAAACAAATACTGTGTGCTAACTCATATATATGGAATCTAAAAAAATGGTACTGATGAACCCAGTGACCGGGAAAGAATAAAGATGCAGATGTAGAGAACGGATTTGAGGACACGGGGTGGGGGGTGAAGGGGAAGTTGGGACGAAGTGAGAGAGTAGCATTGACATATATACACTACCAAATGTAAAATAGATAGCTAGGGGAAAGCTGCTGCATAGCACAGGGAGATCAACTGGATGATGGGTGACGACTTAGAGGGCTGGGATAGGAAGGGTTGGGAAGGAGTCACGGGAGGGAGGGGATATGGGAGCATGTGTATAAATACAGTTGATTCACTTTGTTGTACAGCAAAAACTGGCACAACAAGGTAAAGCAAGTATATTCCAATAAAGAGCTTAAAAGAAATATCTCTTTGAGAACTCTTTTCACGAAACATGTGCATGAGTTTGTTCAGTCTGGATTAAATCCTCAGATCCTGTCCAGAAATAAATGAATTTCCTGGCAGAAGGATATACATGAGGCACCTTAAACCAAGAAAACACTGTAGATCACTGAATGAAAGTTAAGACCTTACAAGGTCGCAGCTCATCCCATTTGAGTTTTCTTTGTCTTGATCCCATGGATGCATATTTGAGAAAATCTTCCCACAAAATATCTCCTCTATCTTCTATTCCTGCCATATTATGTTTTTTTGTATTTTACTGTACATTTTTATATTAATAAAAGTGGGTTAGACAACCATTTTATTTGCTTATGATTCATATTAACACTGGTGGTGGCTCATCTGGCAGTCTGGGTCTCAACTAAGATCACTTACGCACCCTGCAGTCAGCTGGCAGCTCACCTGGAGCTGACTTACATGTCTGCTGGTTGCTGTTGGCTCTGGGTCGACCCCCATTGTCTTCAACAAGCTAGCCAGTCTTCTTCACATGGTGGAAGAAGAGTTCCCAACAGCACGAGAGGCTTTTCAAGAGTCAATGTAGGAGAGGACTCCACAAAAGACCACAAAGACAATGAGTTATTCATTATTTACTGAGGGCTATTCCTGTAATACTAGTTTTATTCATCTTGCAACAAATGGGATATTGGTGTGATGTATTTGGGAATAATTACATGCTTGTGTGAAATTTCTTTTAAATAGCAACAATTCCATAATAAAAGGGGCAAAAAACATAGTTGGGCAGTGCAACTGTGAGTTTTTGAGCCAATAAAGATATACAAAAGTCCCTCAAATTTGAAAAGAAGAAATAATAGGAGGTAAAGAAAAGCTGAAAATAACTAATTTGTCAATTGTAACTCATAGAGGAGATTCTTGCCATGTGGAAATGGTCAATAAATGTTTTTCCCCCTCAGGATGCTCAAGTATAATGTATCATTGAGAAAGTCAATTTATTAAATTTTAGAAAGTTTAGGAACTGATAAACTATAAAAGGACCCTGTTGTCTGATCCAGAATGTACAAAAGGCAATTAAGACTTTCTGATATTGGTCTTTACCAGCTGGTAAGATCTGTATAATCATCAATCAACCTGCATTTAATGATGTAATTAAGATGAAACATTTTCAAAAGTACAGCAAAGATACTGAGGATGAAAATCTTATTTTATCTCAGAAACAAAGCTATTCATAGGCTACCTTTATGAGAAAACTAATCTTCTTTATGGTAATTAATTACTATGATATATTGAATGGAAAAAATATATATAATATGTATAATACATATATTCAACTTTTATTCCACAAAAGCAACATGTAAGAATTGGGGGGATGGAGTATATATTTGTACAAAAAGCCATCTTTTTTCAGAAAGGATTGGGCAATGCCTTTCATATTTCTCCATAATTCCTCCCATGCTAGCCAAATGAGCTAGTAGGTACTCTAAAGATTTGTAGTGAATGGTGACTGTATTTTCCACTTTTATGCTTTACATGTCCACAGCATAACTGGTGCTAGGAAGACACTGATTTCTTTTTGGCCTTGGGTCTAAATGTCAGTATTCATTTGGTTGGCTAAGTCTTTCCAAAGAATGAAATCATTCCTTTGTCATGTAAAAGAAACTACTAGAAAACAAAATTGTCAAAGGAGGAGTTATAGTTTCCTAAAATGGGAAAAGAGAAACTACTTTGTGACAGTGGGAGTTTTTCCGAAATGCAGAGGTATAAAACGAGTTGGAAAAGTAAAATAAAACAAAACGATACTGACTTCAGGATAACGGATACCTCTGTGGATGAAAGGAAGAGAATGGGATATAGGAAAGGTGAAAAAGAGACTTCAAGCATATGTATATTATTTTATTGCTTAAAAGATTTTTAAATGCTAACATTTTGCCGTATGTTTCCATTTTTTTAAGAAATAGAATGTTAATAGGTAATTTTGTTACATAAATACCCGCAACACACTAATGCACGCGCGCGCGCGCGCGCACACACACACACACACACACACATACATTTTTATATATAACATAAAACTTTATCCAATGAATAAATAAAACAGAAATTTTTATCATTCAGCAACTTTATTCTTTTCCTTAACATATGTTTTTGTGATTTCTGTATACTGATACATGCAGGCCCGATTCACTCAGTCTAGTTGCTGTATAGTAGTATTCCATGATAAGAATCACGCATTAATCTGCGTACCTATTGGACTGGCCAAAAAGTTCATTCGGGTTTTCCCATGAGATGTTACTTTTGGGCCAACCCAATATATCTATCTTGCTCAAACTTTCTAGAGCCTTGACTAGTTTACTAGCTTTCAAAGGAATAGATTTTTAAAATTATCTCCATTAATGTTTTTCCTAGATTAATGTGTTTTTATAATTTCATTGCTTCAACCTTCTTACTCTTCTTTTGATTTCTTCATCTAGCTTCTTAGATTAAATGCTAGCTCATTTACTTATAATAAATACATTTAAGACTATTCATAACTTCTAGGTACTGCTTTAGCTACATCTCATAAATTTTTTATTTTTATTTTTAGTAATTTAGTTTTTTTAATCATCAGTTAATACATTTTATAATTTCTTTGTGAATTTTTTTAATCCATTCATTGTTTAGGCTTTTTATTTTTTCAGGGTTTCCATTACTATTTATAATACTTCATTTCTAATTTAATTACATAGTGATCAGATGATATGTGAATCACTGTGATTCTTTATGACTGAAAGTATACAGTAAATTTTATACATTTAAAATGTTGAATGCATTCTCTGTTGGGTTCTCTTTTGGATACAGAGACATATACGTTCAAAATCATGCTATATGTGTTATTCAAATCCTCTGTTATATATTCTCCAAATAAGTAGTTTCTAAGAGAGGTGTTAAATTCTGCCATTATGATAATGAGTTTGTCAACTTTATTTTGTAATTCTGAGTTTCTGTAGGTTTTGTGTGTGTGTGTGTGTGTTTTACAGCTTGTCTACGTTAAGTATACATAAATTTATAATTTTTATACTCTTTTCATACATATTCTTTATTCATGTTAATGCTTTTGCTTCATCTTGTATTTTGAGCGACACTGTTATACCAGCTCTTTTTTGGTCCATATAGCCTGGCATATCTCTTTTTCTTTTTTTCTTTTTAAATGTTCTGTTTTAGGGTAGTAGGTATGCATGGGTGTGGCAATGTGTGTATGTGTGTGTCAGTGTCTCCTATAAAGAGCATATAACTGATCTTTTTATATGCAAGCTACTAATTTGATTTTTAATTTAATCAGAATCATGTACTCCATTTACATTTAGTGTCACTATAATGTATTTGGAGTTACACTCACCATTTTATTCCATGGTTTACGTTCATCAGCAATTTCTCACGGCTTCATTTCTCCTCCTTTCCTAACTTTTCTTGGATTGGTAAACTGTAGACTAGTGTTTTCCCTATTGATTTTTATTTATACACATTAAAATTTCTCAGGCATTATCTCTTTGAATATGCTGCTATAATATTCCTCTATTTTGCTAGAATCCCAGTAAAACTTTACGAAACAAGGATTCTTGAAGAACACCATATCTCAACAACTTTTTCAATTTTTTTCTTTATGCTGCATCCTGGGTATAATTCTTAGTTCTCTCTTCCAGTTTATTAAGTCTTTAACTTTGTTCATTCCAGAGTTTATACTTTCAGTTTTATGACTTTTTAAATGCTGATATAGTTTCTGGGGTTACTAATTGGATCTTTTTCCTATTCACATATATGATTTTATCTTTTTAAACAGAGGTCATTCCTTCCTTTTCCTCTCTGATCCTGGTACCAAGAAGTAGGATGCTTCTGTAGTAAATAACTAAAAATGTGGAAGGGGCTTTGCAACTGGGTAGTGAGTAGAGGCTAGAGTTTTTGAGATGCATATTAGGAAAAGCCTGAATTGCTGTGAAAGCAGTATTGCCTTCTGAACCTCACCAGAAAGATCTTTAACATCCATATTTCTACTACATTCTGTTCATGATTATTTATGTATTCTCAAACTCTCCTCTTTTCTTTCTGAACCCTTGCTAGAATCTAGAGACAGTCTGTATCTTCTTCAAGAATACATAAATAATCATGAACAGAATGTTAGTAGAAACATAGACGGTAAAGGTCATTCTGGTGACGTCTCAGATGGAAATGAACATGTTACTGGAAACTGTAAGAAAAAAATAACCATGTTATAAAGGGCAAAAAATTTGGCTGATCTGGTCTTCTAGTGTTTTGTGGAAGACAGAACTTGCAAGCAGTAAAAATGAGTATTTAGTTCAGTGGCAGGATTTCCACTACTCTGTCTTCCAGATCACTGATCCATTCCTCTGTATCATTTAGTCTACTGTTGATTTCTTCTAGTGTATTTTTCATTTCAGTTATTGTATTCTTCCTCTCTGGCTGGTTGTTCTTTATATTTTCTCTTTGCTAAAAACTTCTAACTTCTCACTCTGTGCATCCATTCATACTGTGGAAAACAGTATGGAAGTTTCTCAAAACCTCCAAAAACAGAACTACCACATGACCCAACAATTTCATTTCTGAGTATATATCTGAAAAGACCAAAAACGAATTTGAAAAGATACATGCACCCCAATGTCCATAGCAGCATAAATCACAATTGTCAAGACATGCAAGCACCTTAAGTGTCCATCAACAGATGAACGGAATGTACATATATACAATGGAATACTACTCAGCCATAAAAAAGAATGAAATTTTGCCATTTGCAGCAACATGGATGGACTTGGGGGGCATTATGCTAAGTGAAATAAGTCAACAAAGACAAATACTACATGGTATCACTTACATGTGGAATCTAAAAAAATACAAGAGACTAGTGAATAAAACAAAAAAGAAACTCACAGATACAGAGAACAAACTAGTGGTTACAAGTAGGGACAGGACATGAGGGAATTAATAGGTACAAGCTATTAGGTATAAAATAAGCTACAAGAATATATTGTACAACACGGGAAATATGGTAAATATTTTATAATTATAAATGGAATATAATCTTTACAAATTGTGAATCACTAAATCATATACCTGTAACTTCTATAATATTATATAGCAACTATGCTTCAATTAAAAAATAAAATTTAGGGACTTCCCTGGTGCTGCAGTGGTTAAGAATCCACCTGCCAATGCAGGGGACATGGGTTCGAGCCCTGGGACAGGAAGATCTCACATGCTGTGGAGCAACTAAGCCCATGCACCACAACTACTGAGCCCATGTGCTGCAGCTACTGAAGCCTGCATGCCTAGAGCCCATACTCTGCAACAAGAGAAGCCACTGCACTGAGGAGCCCCAGCACCACAATGAAGAGTAGCCCCTGCTTGCTACAAGTAGAGAAAGTCCTTTCACAGCAACAAAGATCCAACACAAAAATAAAACATAAATTAAAAATAATTTCTTTAAATAAAATAAAATTTCAAAAAATGGGTATTTAGCTGAGGAGTTTGCTCAGCAAAAACATTAAAGGAGCAGTGTGGTTCCTCCTGACTGCTTACAGTCAAATGCAAGAAGAGGGAGATGAACTAAAGAAAGAATTGTTAAGCAAAAAGGAACCATAACTTGAAGACTTAAAAAATTCTCAGTCTACCCATTTTATAAAAAATGAGAAAGCTTGTACTGAAGAAAACACGGAGGGTATGGCTAAACAATCATTTGAAAGGAAGATTAGCAGGGATTAGAATCACAAATTTATTCAGCTACCTCAGCAAAAACAAGGGATAGAGATGGGATTCTACTAGCAGAAACACTGCCAGTTAAGGAGACTGAGACAGGATGAAATGAAAGAAGGCTGTCAACCTTAGATTCTACAAGACAGGACCACAGAGCTATTTGGGTGCAAATGTACACTATTCTTTAAGAAAAGGGAAGCATTACTCCAAAGGCCATTCAGAGATCATTGGCGCTGCCTCTTCAGCTTCGAAGGGTAGGGCCATCACCTTGGTTTCAACAGGCCAGCCAACCTCCAACTGAAGGCTTGGAGATGAGACCCCCACCCAGCAGAGAGCCACAGGACTGCCACCCCAGTGGGTCCAGAAGGTGGGGCATGGAGCCAAAGAGGATTATTCCCAAGCCTTAAAATCTAGTGGACTTTGCCTACTAGGTTTTGGACTTGCCCAGGACCTGTCACCCCATCCTTCTTTCCCATTTCTTTCTTCTGGAGTGGGGAATGTCTATGCCTGTCCCACCACTGTAGTTCACAAGCACATAAACTGTCTGGTATCACAGGTTCACAGCTGGAGAGGAATTTTTGTTTCAGGACAAACTGTACCTTGAGTCTCATCCATATCTCATTTAGATGATATTTAGATTAGACTGTGAACTTTAGACTTAAGAGTTGATGCTAGAATGAGTTAAGGCTTTGGGGGTTGTTGGGACAGAATGAACGTATTTTGCACATGATAAAGACATGAATTTGGAGTGGCTAGAGGCATATTTGAACTGAATTGTGTCCCCTCCCCAATTGTATATGTTGAAACCCTAATCCCCTATGTGACTGTATTAGAGATAGAGCCTTTAAGAAGATGATTAAGGTTAAATGAAGTCAGAAGGGTGGTAATCTGATACACTGGAACTGGTGTCCCTATGAAAGAGGAGACATCAGATTCCACACCCCCTCCCTCTCGACATATGAGGACAAAGTGAGAAGGGAGCCCTCTGCAAGCTAGGAAGAGAGCCCTCACCAGAAGCAGACCCTGCGAGCACCTTGATCTTGGACTTCCCAGCCTCCAGAACTGTGAGAAAATACATTTCTGTTGTTTAAGCCACCCAGTCTTTGGTATTACATTATGGCAGCCTGAGCAGACTAAGACAGCATTTTAAACAGACAAAGTCGTTTTAAGACTGCTCATTTTTTTTCATTTTTATCTGGAATGAATTCATCTTCTGAATGGTTATTTTTTTACTGTCTTCATATCTCCTATATTTTTAGTTTGATGGCTCCCCTTGAATAAACATTTTTAAAGCTCTTTTCCTGCCCTTGTCATTCTCATTTCATGTTCTTCAGCTGCCCCCTATCTAGCCCCCTGAAGCTACCAGCCTAAAGAAAGACTTTTCTATCAGTAGCACAGAGCTTCACCAGCACGAATATTGGGAATATCAGAGTCAGTCCCAGTGCTTCAAGGCTAGGTCTATTTCATGCCTTATAAATGGTTCCCTAGGCAGTTTTTCAGTGTTTTGGGCCTACTTTATTTATAACAACTTAGGATTTTCTGGTCTCTAGTTAGTAGATCAGAGCTATAGACTAGGTGGTCACAACTCCTGGACTGCACACGTGCATCATTATATGACTGTATTAATCACGTCTTTATTTTTTGCATTCTGATGCTTTGACATCTGACACCTTGCTAGCTTGAAAGAACTGCCCCTCCCAGTGTTAGCCAATTCTTAGGAAACCAAAAACAAAAACCAAAAAAAACCTCTCCCTTGCATGCATCTTTCAAATGTAAACCAAACAATCCCCAATGACTTCCTTTATTGGGCTCTTACACTCCAGACCAATATCCCCTTGTCCCAATTCCTCCAAAGGCTAGGTACAGTAAGTCCCCTACATACAAACCTTCAACTGCGAACTTTCAAAGATGCAAACATGCGTTCACACGTCTAATCACGTACGTTAGTTCATGTGTCTGGCGTACATTGTCAGGTGCGGGCATCCTCTACAAGTGGTTGTACTTTTGTGTACCTTACCATACAGTACTATATATAGTAGTACAGTATCTTTATTTCAAGCCCAGGATGTCCAGAAGCAAGAGTAAAAGTGATGGTGATGTAGCTGGTACTGCTAAGAAGCACCAATACATAACGATGGAAACAAAAGTGAAAAAAATTGAGTGGAGTGAGATGAAAAGATGGTAGACGTCGCTCATTTTTATAACATGAATCGTTCGACTAGCGGCACAATTCCAAAGAACAAAGACAAGATCATGGAACATGTGACGTCTGCTGTGCCGATGATGTCGACAATAATACCAAAGAAGTGTGGAAAAGTGATGGAGGAGATGGAGACACTTCTCACTGTGTGGATGCAGGTTCAGCATCAGCATCGAGTCCAGCTCAGCTTAATGCTGATTCAAGAGAAAGCTAAAAGGCTTTATGAAGACTCGAAGAAGAAACACGGCGAAGAATCAGAGGGCGCATCTTTTGATGCCAGCCATGGCTGGTTTCATTGGTTCGAGGCTACAGCCAAACTTCCCAATGTAAAAGTAGGTGGTGAGGCAGCAAGTGCAGATACTGTAGTTGCCCAAGAATTTCCTGAAATGCTTTGAGAAATTATTGATGAAGGCACATATTTACCTGAGTAGGTTTTTGATGTGGATGAGAGAGGTCTGTCCTGGAAGAGAATCCAGACCACAGTTACATCAGTAAGGAGGAAAAGCTGATGCCGGGCTATACAGCAGCAAAGGATAGGCTAACTCTGTTTGGTGGCAATGCTTCCAGCGATATAGGAAGCTGAAGCCTCTCTTAGTTCATCATTCAGACAATCCAAGAGCCCTTACAAACATAGCCAAGGGCTCTCTCCCTGTTGTGTGGAAGAGTAACCCCAAAGCCTGGGTTACACAGGCCATTTTCCAGGACTGGTTTTTCTACCACTTCATCCCAGAGATAGAGAAATATTGCTTGGAGAAGGACGTCCCATTCAACATTCTTCTGTTGTTCAACAATCTCCGGGCCACCTCCCCCTGCCCCCCAATTCATGGACAACTTTCATCCCAGTGTCAAAGTACCGCATCTGCCACCGAATGCTACATCACTCATCTAGCCTATGGACCAGGGAGCTATAGCGACTTTCAATAAATATTATTGATGTCACGCTTTTCGTCGGGCAGTAAAGGCAAGTGATGAATCGGGAACAAACCTGTGATAATTTTGGAAGGACTATAACATCTACAAGGCCATAAAAACACGGACTTTGCTTGGCGTGAGGTTACGGCTGTTGCCATGAATGGGGTTTGGAAGAACCTTTGCCTGCAGTTTGTTCACTATTTTCCTGGATTTGAGAAGGTGGATGAGGAGTCCAAAGAGGTCTTCAGCAACTTAATGACCCTCAGTGAGAAGCTGGAGCTAGATCTGCAGGAGGACAATGTCACTGAACTCCTTGCTGTGCAACAGGAAGAGCTTACTAATGAAGACCTGATGGAATGGGAGGCCCAGAGAAAGGACGAAGAGACAAAAGAGGAAGAGGTAACTGAAGAATTGAAGAGATTCAGGACACAGGAAATGGCAAGGGGGTTTTCTTTATTTGAGGAGGGACTGCTAGTTTTGGAGGCACAGAACCCAAACACAGAATGGTACACGAAGGCTGCAGCAGCTGGTCAGAATGCAATACAGTGCTACCGTGTCATCTACGATGAGAAAAAAAGAGCTGTTACCCAGACGTCACTGGATCGTTTTTTTAAGAAGGTGGATAGAATTGAATCCAGCAGGGAACCAGAACCTGTGCCATGAACATCAGGCATGAGTGAAATTGCAGCTTGCCCTCCGTCTTCTACTGCGGACGATCCTTCAGCTCTACCACCTCCCACCTCCTCTCCCTCCTCCCGTCAGTAACTCTTCTTGCCTGTTCACGCGATGCCAGTCCCTGTACGCCAGCTGTTGTACTGTACTCGTGTACTTTTCAAGCTACTGTACTATACGATGAAAAATGTCTCATTTTTTGTGTTTGTTTTTTATATATTATTGGTGTGAAAAGTATTATAAACCTATTACAGTACAGTATTATGTTAGTTGGGTACCTGAGCTCCCTTTGTCGGACTAACGAACAAATTGGACTTACAAACGCTCTCTCAGAAGGGGATGCGTTCATAAATAGGGGATTTACTGTACTAGACAATGAAGCCCTACGCCCCCAGGGACTGCTGAGCCTCTTCAAACTAGCCAATCGTGAACCTGTTTACACGGCCTCACCTGTGCCTTCCCTTGGAAACCACAGTAAAGGCTCCTGCCCATGATGTCCTCCACGCCCTCTGCCTCCTGACCAACTGTGCGGTCCCCCTGCAGGGTGTGCTGTGCCTCCTCTTTCTAGGGATCTGTGAGAGTTCTTGCTTCATAAACATTCATTTCCTAGTCTGCATGTCTTACCATACCTTATTAAAAAAAATCCCAAGTACCATCAAGGCTATGATGAACTACTTGAATGACAGAAAAATAAAGTAACTTGCGGTAGTGGAATACACATGTCTCTGTACTTGGTTAACTCTAGTCCATTTAACACCATAATTGCAAAGTTTTGGGGGTTTGGGAATGTGTGCTTTTATAATATTGTGAACCCAATAGTTCAAATCAATATTGGATTATTACTTTAAAAACATAATTGCATTGGAACTTCCCTGGTGGTCCTGCGGTTAAGACTCCGTGCTTCCACTCAGGGGGCGTGGGTTCAATTTGTGGCACAGCCAAAATGTAAAAAGAAAAAAAATGTAATTGCATTAACAATACATAGTTTAAATATGAGGTCTATAGGAGAAAACAGCACAGGGCGCTTTTCTAATTGAAAAAAAAAAAAGCTCTCCCATTAACTCCTGAATCCAATAAAACTTCCTCATTTTACACTGAATTTTAAACACCCAATATGTATTGGGGAAAGTTCTAAACGCTTAATGTTCAGAGGTGATCCAACACGTCCGGTGTCCTGCCCCCAGTAATGCTTCTCAATCTATCCAATTATTTCAACTACCCATCACACAGCCTCTTCCCTCCACACTGGTGAGTCTCCCAATGTCAATTTCTGTCATTCCTGCTCCAGCACGTATGCTCACGCTGTCACCACTCCTAGATGGTTCCCTTCTTGTCCTTTTCCTTGTCCGAATCCGACATATTGAGTGCTGGCTTCCCAGTGAAGGCCGTCTTGATTTGTTCAGTCACACTGTCATTTACTCTTCTGAATTTCTATAGCCTTGTAATCATTTTCGCATAATTTTTGTGCAATGGAGTCTTTAAGCCACGCACCTTTTAATTTAAAAATTTCTGAAACTGAAGTACTTCTCTATGTATATATGTGTTTTTGTTTTTCTTCCCCTAGTGATTCAACCAAATGTGTTTAAATGAAATAACACACGTACAATTCTTGGGTTCTAGAAATGGAGAAAGTAGGATATACTGATTTCTCAATGGTTCTCAGGTAGCCCCTCCACAGCACCTCCGGAGCCCCCAGGAGCAGGGCTGAAGCAGTAGGAAATTGAGGGAAACCAGTGGGGCCCTGCTCTGGTCACTCCTACAACCTTGAACAAGCAGCTCAACTTATTCTTTTTTTTTTTTTTTTTTTGGTGGTTTTTGCTTTACTATTTTATTCATGCATCTGAACAAAAGGTTTTGTGAGCCTGAAAATATTTATGTAAATGCTTAGTATGTGTTAGCTTGGTCTCTCTCATTAGATTCCAGGCTTCTGTACCCAAAGAGCCTGGCACAGTTATGGCCAGATAATTGGGTCAGCTTGTTCCTGACGGGTTCATGTGCAACACGCAGACTACATCCACAGTGATCATTTCTCTTCATCTTTTCAAACAACTCTATGCCAGTCTCCTAAATGTTAGTTCCTTTCTGTGTTCTTTCATTTTCTTAAAAAATGGTGTCTTGGGCTTCCCAGAATGAAGATGAATTATAGCTTCATTATGTCTTTATAGATAGCAAGTTTGGCTTTCTTGCCAAAGCACACAAATAGATTTTAAGGAGATCTGCAAATGGTTATAATTTAAGATCAGAGGGTACTATCCTTGAGGTAAGATTAGAATTTGGCAGGAAAAAAACACAACTTTTATTTAGAAACTTGGCATCTTGAACATAGAATTTTAGTGAGGCAGAATTTCAAGTTAGACACTTGGGATGCAAGAAGTAAAGGTTGGAAAACTAGAAGTAGATGAAATTTGAAGAGACTATGTAGTGAGTGAATTTACACCTTAAACTGTTGTCTACTTTCCCCCCTTCATTTTGTTGTACTGAAATTTGTTTATTTGTTTATTTCAGGCAGAGAGAGGGAGAGAGACAAAGCACACACAAGCACTTCATCATAAGAAACTAGTTTAAATGTTCATGAGGGCTGGCAAGTCTGAGATCTGTAGGGCAAGCTAACAGGCTAGAAATTCAAGTAAGAGTTAATGTCACAGTCTTGAGTCCAAATTCTGAAAGCTGGTCAGGCAGGTGAGAAACTCAGGCAGGGCTTCTACACTGGAGTCTTAAGGCTGAAATCCTTCTGCTTGGGAATCTAGACTAATGTTGACCAAACTACTGTACACCACAGCCTAGTCAAGTTGACATAAAATTAACCATCACTGTGGCTTGTTACCTGTTAGGCTCTGTTTTCTGAAATCTTTTCCTCAGTCAGCTCTGCTCAATTCCACCTTACTCCACAAAGTAAAATGCAACTTAATATTAGCCTTTTAAGGGTCTCCAGTTTGCTATAGACTTGAAATCACTGAATCCATCTGGATTTCAGAGAGCTTCTGGATGATACAGCTACACAGACCAAATCCCCGGTGGCCTTGTGCATCAGAGGCTTTCCTGGCTTGTATGTTTGGTGGAAGAGAAAACAGAGACAGAAATGGGTTCTGTGAGGCAGGTCGACCCCCCAGTTTTCATACAAACTTGTCACTGAATCAGTATGATTATGGACGGTATGTCACTTATGTCATTATTGCTGTAAGTAAATTTGCATGAAGCCTTTGAGGCAGTCCACTGGTAAGGTACATACGTCAAGAGTGGGGGTAGGTGTGGATCCGAACGGCTCTTTCATCCTGTGTTTGGTATCTCAGTGGTCATCTCCATGGATTCGTTTAGAGCAGAACTGAGGTATTCAACACCATAATTCAAGCTCCCAAAATGACATTTGTCCAAATGAACACAAGCGGCCTCATAAAATGAACACTAAAAAATGAGGTTAACCATTGTAGTAATGCTTTATGAGCCTTTGTGTGCTGCTTGAGTTTTTCTTCTAGTGCCATGGTAACAGGAAACTTACTTGTAGCATTCATGTCTGTTTAAAAAGCAGCACATATGCATTTCCACATTTGATTCTCCTTCCAAATAACACTAAGACAAAATACTGTTGTCCTACAGATACGTAACTGGAGGTTCGGAATTCAGATTTCACATGCTGAAGGACGAACAGTAAATACTGGGGTCAGAACTAGATCAGAGCTTTTTCCACTACATCATCTAGTCTGTTAAACATTCATAATTACTGTTCTGGGAAATAGAAATCATTATGTTTCTAAAGTAAATTATGGACAAGCAGCACTGAACTACTTATTCTAGAGGTAGGGGTTCTGACAGGAAAAACAAAAAACAAAAAACCAAAAACTGGCATTACTTTGAAAGTCTCTTATAGTGAATTGCCAGAGGAAAAATAAACTTTACATGAATCTCACTGATTTAAAATGTAGCATTAAAAAAAAATGGAAGAAGAAAGAAATGATATTTTTCAGTTATGATAATAAAGGAAGCAATTTTCTTTTGTGCCTGGTAATTACAGTGAAAACATGACTGCAGGTCAAATTTAGCTGGATCTTTGAAGAAGTAGAGCGGGTAAGAGATTCATTTATGGATTCTGAGGATCAACTTGATCCTCCCTTCTTTCATAGAGATCAAAAGAGTTATTGTTACTTGAGAAGGAGAAGCAAGATTCAACAACGGCTGAGATGAAAGACACCAGGAGCAGAGTAGCTGCCTTTTCAATATTCCTAATTGGGTATCATGTCTCCAACTAGATACTCTTTTAATTGATTCTTCAAAATCTTTTTTTTTTATTATTATTTTTTTTATTTATTTATTATTTTTGGGGGGTACACCAAGTTCAATCATCTGTTTTTATACACATATCCCTGTATTCCCTCCCTCCCTTGACTCTCCCCCACCCTCCCCCAGGCCCCCCCCACCCTCCCCGTCCCAGTCCTCTAAAGCATCTTCCATCCTTGAGTCGATCTTCAAAATCTTAATTCCAATATTAAGCCATTTGGGACACTGGAAAGATGTTAACAGAGTCCAGTAAGAGCAATACAACTCAAAGCCATTGCAAATGACAAAAGTGGAAAAGTGACAAAGGAATTGGAAGATAATTTTTTTTTCCTAGCCCTCCAAAATTAATCTGCAATGCCTCAAATTTATCTTTCACAGGACAAATAATATGTCTTTGAACTCTCAGAACTTGTTTCTCTTTATCTGTATAAATCCATCCTGTGCTTTACATGCAAAATCTAATTATTGCATCTTGGTTTTCCATTCTATCATCGTTAGCACTCTGACCTGGAGCTCTGCACCACTCAGGAAATCTGCTGATTGTTGAATTCAGCAGTAAATTCCCACTTCTGGATAGTCTATAAAAGGTTCATTTAGTTCAGTTTAAGATGGTGGTTCACTATTTTTTATACTGTAAAAAAAATTTAGAATTTTTTCCAAAAAAATATTTCTCTTAAGAAATTACCTACTGAAATTAATCTATGTATAAATATAATATGGATTTCATACAAAAATCCCTAAAATTTTCCCCAAAAGTAGGTGATAAAGCCCCAAATGCATTTAATTTGTGTAACATGATCAATTAAATGTCCCCTGTTTCTAAAAGAAGATCATGTGTTCTAAAAAAAAACCTCATCTTGCCTTGTTTCATTTACTTCAGAGCTTTAGTCACTGCCTGAAATGACCTTGAGTTGCTCGTGGTTGATTTTCCCTTACTAGAATTAAGTTCTATGAAAGCAGAGCTCTTTTCTGTCATGTGCTCTTCTAGATCCTGAAGCACCAAAGGTGGGTGCTTGGCACGTAGTAGGTGTTCACGTTTTTTTTCAATAAATTCCAGGCACAAGTCTACACACACTACGAATATTACATCATATATTCTCAAAATCATCTTGAAATGCAAATATTATTATTCTTCTTTTACAGTAAGAAATCAAGGTTTAAAGGAATTAAGTAACTTGTCAAAAAGCAAGCGATTAAAAAGAGGAGATTTAAGCTTAGGGCTGATGCACATTCTTTCTGTGCACCATGTTATAAGGCATGTTTCCCAAAGTGGATGATGGCTGGAAACAAGACGATTATGGGTATTTTTTAAAGTGGCATTAAATAACATAGCATTAGATCATAAGAAAATTACTCCTTTAAAAATTTCCTTCTGACTAACCTTATTACATCAAAGATAAAGTCTCAGCGTCAGTGTATATTTAATGCTTCTCTGATAATTGCTACTCTCTCTCTCTCCTCATTTCAGTTAAGGGCAGGTAAGAAAATAAAGTCAAAGTTTTGTTTTCAGTGTATCATGTTTATCTGATTATCAGATAGATGATTATATTTATAAATTACATAAATATGATCTGTTTATAAAGGAACTATATAACTATTGCAAATGGGAAACCAGAATCACCTGCCTTATTCTGGCTTCCCATTTGCAGTAGTTACATCATTCCTTCGTAAATAAATTTTAGATAAAAGTCTTGAATTTGTTTAAAGAAAATATTAATTAGCTAACAGTATAGATGACATATTTGGCAAAAACTGTGGAGGTGGTACACAACGTCAAGTTTCAAAAATACTACTGCGGAGCAATTTATAGGCCCTGGAATAGAAACAAGCAATAGAAGGCATTGTTGTGATAGGGAAACAGACATGGAAAAGAATTACCCCCAAGCTACTGTAAAAGTGGTGTACTTGATGCACAAAAAATTAAAGACTACTAACTCGTGGCATAACTGGGGAAGATGCCACTGATACAAATGCTGGGTCTACAATTAAGTTATAGCCCCTGGCTAATTGTGCCTAAAAGATAGTGGGGGAGATACTCAAATAATCCGAGTACAGGTTAGGTTTCAGGAAACACAAAATGCGCAAAGGGAAAAAAATACATGGGATGTGAAAGTTCATAGTTCTACAAAGTATTAATTATCTCATTATTATTAAATTCATTAATTGTACTTAATAATTACATTAGTTATATATTTTACTTAAGTTATAATACATAAATTACAGAAATATCAAATTCATTAACTTAATTATAATTTTATCATTAATAATTTTATTACCCATGCTCAGAATAATAATGAATATCCTTGCTGATTTTAATATATAGAAATAGAAATGAGAACATATAGCTGTATCCCCTGTTTTGGATAAGGCTACAAATGAGAACTATTCACACTTGCCAAAGCGTGAGGCATCCTTTTCTATAATTGCAAGAGAAGCCTTGAGGGGTTTGGCAAAAAAGACCTGCTAAACTGCCAGCCATTCAAAAAATAATCAAATTCATAACCCCAGCAAACTTACACATCTTTAATATGGCACAAAGTTAGTGTTTCACTAAGGTTGGGTGCTGCCTGAGAAACTGTCATCACTTAGTATACTTTAGGGTAAACTCTTAACAATGAAGGGACTGGTTTTCCTCTTAAATTCTTTATGCTGACATCTGTTTATAGGGAAAATCAGAATAAATACACATGGTCCAAAAGCTTGGGCTTTCTGTGAGGCCACTTCAGTGAACTGGAGTAAAGTACAGTGCTTATCTCATTAAGTTATTTTGAATGTTAAGTGAAATAAAGCAAGAGAACGTAGGTATCTGGCACATAATAAGCCCTCCGTTATCATTAGCTACTATTAGCCTCTGGTATGAAGCACAATGTTCTCTCCTCTGGGCCCTTCCAGAGACCTCAGGTAACATGATCCTTTTAACCTTTCTTGGACTGGTACCTACTATAGTGCTTCAGGCCGGCTCGCCCTAGGCTCTGTCAAATCCATTTCCCTCTGCTAGTACAAATAGAAAGGTGGCGTTAAAACTCAAACACGGACTTTTTGATTTCTCCAAACTGGGAGCTCTGACTTTTCATCATATCCTTTGTAGTCTAGAACATCCCTTTCTTTTGTCATTTTCTTCTTCAGCTAGATCTACTGGCTAAGGGTAACATTCAATATGACGCTTCTCTTAATCTTTTTATAGCCACTAACTGTAGCTCTCTGGAAACTTTTGCCTCTGACAAACACTATGTCCGACATTTTCCCAAACAAAATATAAAGAAAATGTTGAACTCAGCCTGTTCTATTTTTGTATACTTTTTTCTTTATAGCCAAGTACTAGGATAAAGAGGATGCATAAGTTCAGTGAGTTTTAAAAAAAGGGTATCCCCTTAGACTCATTCACCTGTGTATAAAACAAAATGTTTTAATTCTTTGGAACATCTATTTGGAGGAAGGACCATTCCTGAATTTTATATTTTCACCCATGTACACTGATTGTGAAGTAAGCCCCTACTGCTCTGTTCTATAACCTGCCAGGATGACCATATAGATCCAACAGTCAACTGGACTCTGAGAGACAACTGGAGCTAAGAAACCACAGGAGATCCCTCGAGTTACCCTGGTGTTCACTCTTCCCGAGGCTTGGTTGTTCAAATCTCCTTGCTTTCTCAACATATCTGAATAGCCTCATTGTAAATTTCCTCTTTCACCTTAAGCAAGCAGAAGTGGATATCTGTTGCAAATAACCTAAAGATTCCTAGTTTATGATTTAAATTTAAAAACTAAAGATATTAAACTTGTCAGTAATATTAGGCTTTTATATGTTTCTAAACATATTAAATATGGGATGAGAAAGATAGTACTTTTTTTTCACTATAAAACACACGCTACTTGCTTCAACAGGCAGAGTTAACTACCTATAAAAATACCAGCAAAGAGAAACACTCTTATTCAGTGAATTTCTCAAAGGAAGTGGAAGATCTACACACTGAAAACTACATAACATTAAGGAAAAAGCTGAAGTAAACATAAACAAATGGAAAGATATTCCATGCTCATGGAGTGGAAGAATTAATAATGTTAATATATCCATACTACCTAAAGCATTCTACAGATTCAATGCAATCCCTGTCAAAGTACAGTAAGTCCCCTACATACGAATGAGCTCCGTTCAGAGACTGCGTGAGTCCAATTTGTTCATAAGCCCAACAAAGTTAGCCTAGGTACCCAACTAACACAGTCAGCTATATAGTACTGTACTAACTTATGTGATGGGACATGCGAACACATTTGCATCTTTCAAAGTTCACAACTTGAAGGTTCATATGTAGGGGACTTACGATACCAGTGGCATTCTTCACAGAACGAAAACAAAAAATTATAAAAGTTGTATGGAAACACAGAAGACCCAGAACAGCTGAAACAATCTTGAGAAAGAATAAAGCTGGACGCGTCATGCTCCTGATTTCAAACTCTATTACAAAGCTGTAGTAAAACAGTATGGAATTGGCATGAAACAGACACATAGATCAATGGAACAGGATAAACAGCCCAGAAGTAAACCCACGCATGTACGGTCAGTTAATTTATGACAAAGGAGCCAAGACTATACAATGGGGAAAGGACAATATCTTTGATAAGCGGTGTTGGGGAAACTGGACAACCACATATAAAAAAATGAAACTTGACCACTATCTTACATTATACACAAAAACAAACACAAAATAGATTAAAGATCTGAACATCAAGTCCTGACCTCAAAACTCCTAGAAGAAAACATAGGAGGTAAGCTCCTTGACATAGGTCTTGGTGATGATTTTTTGGTTTTGACACCAAGAGCAAAGGTAACAAACGCACAAATAAACAAGTGGGACTACATCAAACTAAAAAGCTCTGCACAGCAAAGAAAACCATTACCAAATCAAAAAGCAACCTACCCAATGGGAGAAAGTATTCACAAATATATATTTGATAAGGGATTAATATCCTATATACATATATATATATATACACACTCACACAAAGAACTCATACAATCCTATAGCAAAAAAAACAGAAACAGAAACCAAACAATCCAATTTTAAAAATGGGAAGAAGATCTAAATATTTATTTTCCACACAGATGGCCACAGGTATGTGAAAAGATGCTCAACATCACTAATCATTAAAGCAAATCAAATGCAAAATGCAAATCAAAACAACAATGAGATATCAGCTCACACCTGTCAGAATGGCTCTTTTTAAAAGGACAAGAAATAAGAAGTGTTGTCAAGGATGTGGAGAAAAGAGAACCTTGTGCACTATTTGTGGGAATGTAAATTGGTGCAGCCACTATGGAAAACAGCATGAACATTCCTCAAAAAATTAAAAATAGAACTGCCATGTGATCCAGTAATTCCACTTTTGGGTATTTATCTGAAGGAATCAAAAACACTATTCAAAAAGATATCTACATACCCATGTTCATTACAGCATTATCAACAACAGCCAAGACATGGAAGCAACCTAAATGTCTACAGATGGATGAGTGGATAAAGAAGAGGTAGTATACATATACAGTGGAATGTTATTCAGCCATAAAAAAGAATGAAATTTTGCCATTTGGGGTAACATGGACAGAGATTGAGGGCACTGTGCTAAGTGAACTAAGTTAGGCAGAAAAAGGCAAATAAATACCATGTGACCTGTCATATGTAGAATCTAAAAAATATGATAATAAAAATTTAAAAATAAAAATCAAGCTCATAGGTACAGAAAACAGATTGGTAGGTGGCAAAGGGCAGGGGTGTGAGAAATGAGCGAAGGCTGTGAAAAGGTAAAAAAAAAAAGAATGGAAGGAAGGAAGGTAGGAAGGGAGGGAGGGAGGGATGGATGGAGGGAGGGAGGGACCGTGAAACAACTGGGAGCTTGATGTTGTTAAGCCTCTAAACTAACCAAACTGTAGATTTTTTTTTTAGGTGAGCTAATCAGTGTCCTTACATTTAAGTCACTTTGGTTGGAGTTGTTCTGTGCAGCTGAAAACAATGTATCTAATAACCTACCAATAAACTGTCAGTTGAAAATAGAAATATATCAGTATTTGCCAACAGTTGAGTCCTTGCACAATATATAATGGTTCTGTCCCTCAAATTTAGTTTAATTCAATGTATCTCAAAAAGAAACTTGAATTAGTATCATGGGGGTGGGGAAAGGAAAGAAGTTGTTAAAATGCACATCCCTTGGCTTTACCATAAACCTACTAAACTGAACCTTGGGTATGGCAGGGAGAACAAAAACATGTATTTTAAGTAAGCACCTAAGTGATCCTAATGTATTCTAAAGAGTAAATGTCACTGACTTATTTAAGACTGGTCACGTGAATCAGTGAATAATATAAGGCAGGATATATAATAAAGTGTTGAAGTGTGAAATGTGGAATATGAGCTTTCAAGTTACGCAGACATTCAGAAGTAGCTTGGCAAATTGGAAAGCAAGATAGATTGAGGATAGAATACAGGTTCCACCACTTACCATCCAAGTGTTTCAGTTAATTCATCTTTAAACAGGGCTAATAGGGTCTACTTTGCTGTGTGGTTGGAAGTTCTGAGATTACATGTTTGAGAAGCATGCGGGGGGTGTGGTGAAACCAATGCAAAAAAAAAAGTTGTATTCAATTAAACTGAAATATAATTCTAACAGACTTCTTTTGTCAATAGTAATTATACTCAGTGGCATATCTGCTTAGACATAGTTTCCAAGTTTTTTAGTTAACTTTAAAACCCTGTACTAATATTACACTGGATTAATTAATAAATAATCTTTGAATACTTGGATAATTTCTATATAAAATAGAATACTGAAATATTGGTCACCAGTATTTGCTTATTAGTTACATATTTATGTTTTCTTATTATTCACATATTCTTTCATATTCACATAAATACTTTTTCTTTACTTAACATGTTCATTTTTGCCACTTTCTGAAGGTGTAAAAATGGTGCTTGTAGCTGTAGGTAGTTGGTTTTTGCGTGTTCATGAAATTTGCTGGTATGCTAACAAGATTGTGCATGAAACAGTTATTACTTATCTTTCAATTTTCTTTGCGAAAAATAAATCGGACATTTTGGTTTAAAATGAGTGTTGAAGCTATTCTGGGAATAATGATTAAAAGATTAAATATGTAGACAAAGTAACGGGATGTATTTTTATTTATCAGTGGGAAAAAAGAGTAGTTTCTTCTTAAAGCAAATATTCTGTACAGCAAGTTAAAGAAGACAGTAGAAAACTTGTATGGGCAGAGAAAGTTTCGACGGTTTCAAGAAAATTAACTGTCTTAGTTTATAATAACTGCAAATGATGAGTCGGAAGAGAAGCAATGAAAGCCATTAAAATGTTGGCAAAGTCGGCTCAGCTTTTATGAGTTTATTTGTAAGATAAAGGGAAAAACCATGAATTCTTCACTGCTAAAATATTACATTAACACAGTACTAGAATGTCATTTTCTCTCTATTTAAAATGACAAATTTGTGTAGCAGTATTCAGTCTGCTCTCAGAAGAAGTTGTTTGTTACCTTCTGTATAACCTGCCCAGACAGATGAGATTCTTTTTCTTACTAGATTAGGCAGCATATAGGTGGGTCTTGTTTTTTTATCCATTCAGCCACCCTATGTCTTTTGCTTGGAGAAATTAGTGCATTTACATTTAAAATAATTATTGATAGGTATGTACTAATTGCCATTTTGTTAATTTTTTTTCCTGGCTGTTTCATAGTTCCTCTCTGTTTCTTCTCTCTTGCTTTCTTCTCTTGTTGTTGATGATCTTCTGTAGTGTTATGCTTCGATGCCTTTCTCGTTACCTTTTGGGTATCTATTATAGGTGTCTGCTTTAAGGTTACCATGAGGCTCACATATAACAGTCTCTATATATAACAGTTTATTTTAAATTGATAGCAAATGTGAACACATTCTACAAGTCTACATTTTTACACTCCCCCCATTTTATATTTTTGATGTCACATTTTACATTAAAAATTTTTGTGTATCCATAATTAACTAATTATTGTATAGTTTTTACTATTTTTCTCTTTTAACCTTCATACTAGCTTTATAAGTGATTAATCCATTTCCTTTACTATATATTACCTTTATTAGTGAGATTTTTACTTTCCTATGTTTTCTAGTTACTAATTAGTACCCTTTCTTTTCACCTGAAAGAAGACCCTTTAACACTTCTTGTACAGCCAGTTTAGTGTTGATGAACTTCCTTAGCTTTTGCTAGTCTAGAAAACTTTTGATCTCTTCTTCAAATTTGAATGATAATCTTGCTGGGTAAAGTATTCTTGGTTGGAAGTTTTTTCCGTTAAGCCTTTTGTATACATCATGCCAATCCCTTCTGATCTGCAAGGTTTCAGCTGAGAAATCTGCTGTTAGCCTTGTGGGGGTTCCCTTATACATAACAAATTGTTTTTCTCCTGCTGCTTTTAAGATTCTCTTTGACTTCCGGCATTTTAATTACAACGTGTCTTGGTGTGGGTCTCTTTGGGTTCCTCTTGTTAGGAACTCTCTGGGCTTCTTGGATCTGGACATCTGTTTCCTTACCCAGGTTAGGGAAGTTTTCAGCATTATTTCTTCAAATAAGTTTCCTGCTCCTCTCCCTGCCTCTTGTCCTTATAGGACCCCTATAATATGAATATTACTTTGCTTGATGTTGTTCCACAGGTCCCTTAAGCCATCTTTTATTTTTCCTTGCTGCTTTGTTTGGGTACGTTCCACTGTCCTGTCTCCCAGATCACTAATTTTTTTCTTCTGCTTCATCTAAGCCCACTGTTGAACCCCTATAAATGTATCTTTTCAGTTCAGTTATTGTATTCTTCAGTTCTGTGACTTCTGTTTAGTACTTATACTGATATTTTCTATCTCTTTGCTGAAGTTCTCTCTGTTCTTCCATTCTCCTCCTGAGTTCAGTGAGCGTCTTTAGGACCATTACTCTGAATTCTTCATCATGTAAATTACTTATCTTCCCATTTCATTTTTTTTTTTTCCTGGAGATTTATCTTGCTCTTTTGTTTGGAACCTATTCTTCTATTTCCTCATTTTGCTTGACTCTTCATGTTTGTTTCTGTGTGTTAGGTAAGACAGCTATCTCTCCCAGTCTGGAAGAGGTGGCCCCATGTAGGCAATGAGCTTTATTGTTAAATCCTGTCCTAGTTATTGGCTGTCTCTTGAAGTGTCTCTGTTTCAGAACCATGGGCTCAGAAATGCAATCCACCCAGCCACCAGAGCCCGATACTCAAGGGGCAGCCTCTGTGTGGGCTGCGTGTGCCCACTGGCTTTGTGGGTTTGTGGAGGAGGCAGGATATTCACCCACCACGTCCAATGAAGTGACAGGAACATACATGGAGGGGTGGGCACTCGCCCACCACCTCCAACAGGATTATGGCAGTGACACAGGGGATGGGGCACTCACCTGCTGCCTCTGGCAGGGCTACGGCAGGAGCATGGGGGTGTGGGTGCAAGTTAAAGTGAGAGTACGCAAATGGCACCCACTAGCATGTCCGTCCCTGGAGAGAGTCCCAACAAGCTTCTGTCCTTCTGGCAGATGTTTTAAGAATAGCAAATGAATCCCCTTCACATATGGCCTAGGCTCTTTTCAAATTGCTGTTTGTAGACTGAGTCCCAGGGTAAATGAATCTGCGCGTCAGCCCTTTAAGATCAGAATCACCATTCCCTACAGCCCTACGGTTCCTTAGGAGGTAAGCCCTGTTGGTTTTCAAACCCAGAGGTTTTTGAGGGTTTGGCAGTGAAAACATAAGCTGGTTTTCTTATGCTTTGTTTCTATTCTATTGGTGAAATAAGGTCAATAGATGAGAGTGAGAAAAGTGGATAAGCGTTTGGATGTTTGAAGTAAGAGAATATTTTATAGGGAATCTTTTGGGGAATGTGAGGGAAGATTGACAAAGGAAATATTACTGGACTGCTGGGCTTAACTGAGTGTTCCTTTGAGACTTGTCATAAATTTAACGTTGTCTTGTAGCTATATATAGCACATAATGAATGCAGCTGTGATCGTGTAATCTTTTTCCAGCTTCACTGAGCTAGTCTGTTGTAGGTGTGCAATATGTCAAGTGGCAGGTTTAACAAAGGTGAAATTTGTGCCAGGCAACTAGGACTTAGGGACAGAGGAGTAAGACTGTCAAGGCTAGGAGAGAGAGATGGAGTATAATACCGGATCATTAGGGCAGGTGAGTAGGAAATGAGCTATCTCTGGTGGTACTTGAATTTATGTCAGAAACTTTACAAATATGGGCAAAAGCTTTGACAGTAAGGATCAAACCAAATGCTCAGGCAAGGAAACCTAGAATAGTCTTACCAGCAAAGAGCAGGAAGGTAGAATAGGTAGGACAAAAGGAGGTCAGCGATGAAAGAGAGAATAAAGCAGCAAAATGTATCAGCCTTGAAAAGGCAGTGAACTTTAGTCAGCCAAAAATCAGCTGGGTTTGGACCGGGGACAATAGCAGAATAAAAAAACAAACCACGGGATGTGTTATGCTACCACAGAGAGCTATCAAATAATATCTTTCGGTGGGGTGGCCCAGGGCATCTCTGAGACACTCAAGTGGCCCATCCTGGCCCTAAAAAGGCTAATCCATCACAAGCTCAATCCCAATGAAGAATACACTTAAACTCAGTTCTCTCATGCTGGCTCACAGGACAGCCTTAAGCTTTCACAGTAGATCAAGGACCTTGCCACAAGCTTAATGGGAGCTAAATTTCCAAAATATCTGGGGTGGTAACACTGTGCCCCCAAAGCTGGGACAAGGGTTCCCATAGCTGTGTATTTGACTGGGTTGCCCACAAGGCTGTTCTTTTCTGACACAAAATGTAGGTACCCCCAAAGCAATTCTTTTTCCTATCATTTGCCCTTGAGGATCCATTACTATATTTCATCTTTTTCATATGCACTGTTAATTGCCAGAGTGAATGATTTTGTGAAAAATAATTTTCCTTTCCTCGGTAATGGGAAATTCTTTTCATGCCGTCCAAGTATAATAAGTACCATTTATTCAGTGTTTATATATGCCTGACTACACTAAATTCCTTACATAGTCTCATTTATTCGTCTCAATATGCCTCTAAAGTCAGTATTATCATGATCCTATATTTTTACATATGAGGTAACCGAAGCCCAGAAAGTATAACTGACCTGCCTAGAGTCACATGACCCATAAGGGCAGAAGCCAGTACTTAAACCTAGAACTTTCCCCAAAATTCCTGCTCTTAAACTGATTGATATGCATAGGCAAGAATATGCAGTGGGAAGCAAGAGGGGACTGATATATTCATACAAGATGGGAGAATATTCTAGCTTCCACCTTCTCACTCGCATGTTCATTCAAGTCCATTATAGGTAAATAAAAAATCCCCCATTACAGATTTGTGGGAGTCTTCTGGGGACTCTTTCACCTACCAGCAAACTTTTCAGTAATGGTGGGGATTATTTTTAAAAAACAAAAAGGAGGAGAAAAGTGAGAAGTGGAAATGATGGAGAATATTTTCCCCTCCGGGTCCAGGCAAATACATTTGTCTTATTAACTATCTTGACTCCTGGTGAAAAGACAGACACTCAGCAAGTGAAACTAGTGCTCTTCCCTAGTACCTGTCCTACCTGTGTGAGGACTAGAAATAATCAGGGGAGAATATCCTATTCAATCTTCTGCATCACATGCTTATTCGATTGGCATTGCTCCAGAGCAAATAAATTACTATGGAAGGAGCAGCTTTACTTGAGTTTCGACTAAACAATAATAACATCAACAAAACAATAACAATAATAGCAAAAAATAACCATATTAACCACTGTGGATTTGTGTGCCACCTGGATTTTTCAGGAATATGAGGTCCACAGCCCTGATGTGTCTGTTGTTTAATGCCTGGTCTTCTATGGTACATACAGATCAAAAACTCTTCCCTGAAAACTCATGAGAAATTTACATACAGTGAATTCACAGAACCCTCAGTTTTTTTTGTAACAGAACCTGAACGATCATACTTTATTCCTTTCTACTTGACTTTCAAAAGTAACATTTTATTATGCAGGGACATCAAATGTCACATAATTTGCATATATTTGAAGAAATTAACAAGTTATATTTTGTATTCATTTAGTACCTGGCTCAAAATACCAACCTTGAAACATCTCAGAAGAATCCTTATTAATTAGAACTCTCAGTTTTTTATTATGCATTTGGTCAGGGACTAATTGCCATATCATAAACACTCTTCGAACAGCTGCTTTTTTTAAAATGTGTGTTGGTTTCTCGTTTAATCAAACTTAATACATTTTATTTCCCTTGAATATGGAATTCTAATTCAATATTTAACCTTGACTCAAATTTTACCCTTTTTAAAATAGACACATTAGTTTTGTAAAAATATTTTTTCTAATTATCTGCTAAGTAAACTTTTCTCTTCTTTTACCTCTAACGGAAACAACTCAATCTTTATGCAAAGATATTTGATGATATATATAATACTGGTTTTACAGAATATCATGTCATTTCATTGCATAATTCATTTTAGTGCTTCTATCTATCAAAATACAGTATTTTGATATTCATCAGAAGTTTCTCTAATAATTTTCTTTCTCCTTTCAAATAGGCACATATAAATGAAGGAACTGCCTTACAACACGTAATTGGGCTGACTTATTTACTTGTGTTTGGGGATTTATACAGTGATTTGTCTCCAAAGAGCAACGGAAGTAATTTCTAAAGATGGGAAACATAAAAATGTTAATGTGAAGACGAGAGGGAAGGTTTTAATTAAGGAGAGGGCTGATGAATTGTGCTGGTGATGACAACTCTGACATCATTGCATGTCTCCGCGAGGACACGAGAGACAAAACAGGAGGGTGCCTTTGGAAAGTCGTAGTTATCATCACCCAAGGCAATGAGCTGTTCAGTACAGCTTAATTACGACTGCTGCTTGTCACTCCGATACTTGACAATGCACCATGCGCACTTTCCTTGCTCTGTCAACTGCCCACTCTGTCAGCCGATGGAGCATTTGCTGCCAAACGTGTGGCCGTCTTCCATCGCTAGAGAAGATGGATGGTTTACCCACATCTAGCCTCCAGGCAAGGGCCGACTCATTTTCTCCTCAAAATATCTTGTTTCCTGGGACAGGTTCCACCAGAAATTTGACTGGAAATTTGTTTGCTTACTTACCACATCTTAGGTCAGAAAAAAAGGGAGGGAAAAAAATCCCTCGTTTCTGACTGTTCTCATGAAAAATGACTGAAATTGGTCAGATGACAGAATAATTTTAAAAGGAAAACAGCTGAGGTTTTCCAGAAGCTCAATGAGCTCCAGGAGCTAATGAAACAACTGTATCCTCCACAGACACAGCAAAGGAGCACAACGGATTCAAGGGCTGCTCTGAAGCTAACAGTTCTTTGAAAGTCTTTCATTTATTTCTCAGAAGAGATGAGCTCAAGTTGAATAAAGAATTGTTATTTTTCACAGTGGTAGAAAAAACTGCTAATTTCTTTCCTAATATCACTGCTTTTCTTTTTTAAAATTTTGGTTAAAATGGCTTTCCCACTGACCTGACTGATGCTATCATTATTCATAGTGAATGAACTTGATATTTTGACATTGCTTATGGACATTAGCTCTAGATCTAGACCTTACATATCATAGAGTCACGAGGTGCACAATTTGATTGAAGTATACAGTATTTGAAATTAAAATGTTAAAATCATCAAATCTAATTCTCTTCTCCTGCCTCATTGTAATAATTCTCCACAGGTTTGGACCAGGCCCAGTGATAATAGCCTCTCTCATCCAAAGGCTTTACTAATAACTTTGTGAAGTTCAGTCATTAATCCTAGAACCATACTTTAGTTATATGCAGTAGTTCTGTATAATTATATCAGTGTAATCCTGCCATTCAAAGTGTCATAGCAAAAAGAATAGAGAAGGTGGTAATATCTCCTTCACAATAAGTACTCATAATATTAACTCCTATTGTTATGTCGGTGGATTTTCATAAAATTGGTATAGTGTTTTCCACAGTGTTTGTTTAATGCATAACCCATCCTTTTGTCTTCTTAAATCTTTATTTAAATAATCTCTTCAAACATTGTTAAAGAGTGGTAATTGAATGACTCACTCTACCTCGACAAGATTTATTCTAAATTATTATTAGATTAACATCAATTGTTTTGGAACTTTATTTTTTATGTAGATAACTAATTTGAGTGGAACTAAGATCCGGCTTCTTAACAAAGTAAGAAAAACAATCACATGGATTTGGGGGGAGAACATTCCAGGTAGTAGCAGCAGGAAATTCAAGTGCCCTGAGAGAGGAACAGTATCTCCCATGAAAGAGCATTGATTAGGTCATTAGGATTCAGGAAGTTGACTGAGGAGAGAATAGTTGGTGATGAAGTCATTAGGGTAGCAGGCATGTCAGATTATGTCAGATTTTTTTGTCAACTTTAAAGATGGTTGTAATATAATGGGTTTAGCTTTCAGAAGAATCACAGTGGCAACTGGTAGAGAATAGAGCTTGAGATTTGGTTAAAGGTGAAAATGGTAAGAGCAATTGCAATACTTTAGGGGAGAAATATTGTGGCACAGATAAGAGTGGAAATAGTGGATGTAGTAAAAATGGGATCTCATTTTGAATCTCTTCCAAGTTAGAACCTCAGCTGGTGGCAGGTCTTAGCTCCAATAGACACCATAACGAAGTTTAGGAACGATGGGAGATGGGATGAGATTAAGAAATATGCAGAAACACACTGAGATGTATTTCCAAGGTATTTGGGGTTACCTACTTTTTTGGGTTCTTGTATATTGAAATACTTAGGGAAAGAGAGAAAGATTTAAGAGATTCTCATAGTCTCCAAGGTAGAGTTAGGTGAAGCTGTGATTGTTGGAAAGGCAGTGAGCTGATAGTTTCATCAGGCAAGGAAGAGGTGTCAATAGGATGCAGCCTTGAAAATGTGGATAGATAAAGACAATCTAAGTATGTGATCAATTGTATTACATATTTTCACATTAAAAAACCATATTCCCATGATTATTTAATTATTATAAAAAGTTGAATGGAAAAAGAAAGCAAACCATCTGAAAATTATATTTAATTTATTTGAAAAACTAAATGTGTACAAAAAAATGGAAGGAAGTTAACCAAATGTTAACAATGGTAATCGTTTGTAGAATATTACTATTTCACTTACTTACTTGTAATATATTTTCTCTATTTTCTTATAAAGAAATATATTAACATTACAATTAGGTAAGTTTTTGTTGATACAAAATTATGACATATGGGATAACTACATAACTTGTGTCTAAATAAGTTTTTGGGTAGGAAAACAGTTTATCAGGATAGTAACAGGTAGAATAATAGAATGCAATAGATGAAAAGTAGGACTTCAGGGAAAAAAAAGTTATTGTAAAGACAGTGTTTGAGATTCTGTTTATTTCTATTTTCAACAGATATTCGCTGAGCATCTGCTATGGACTTCTTTCTCTACGAGGAGTTAGAATACTCTGAAAAGTGAGAGAAAATTTCCACATCCTCATAATGCTTAGCATCAGGCACTAAGCAAACAAGCAAGCAAACAAGTGAACAAAAATCTGACAATGAAAAGGGCTACAGAGAAAAGCAGAAACAAATAACCAAATCGAAACAACCTAACACCTCTAAGTAATGCCCTAAATATTGTCTTTTGGACCAATTTGATTGAGTATTCATGGAAGCCTTTCTTAGGTGGCTAGATGACACTGAAAACTGAAAAACAGGAAAGATTTACCTGTAACTTTTACAATTGTTCTTATCTTCTCAGTTTGAATACTGAAAAGTGTAATATTTAACAGCTAACAACAACATGAATATAAATAAAAGTGCTTCCATTTTTGTTTTGCTATTTATTTCTTCATGCAAATAATATTCTCTGACTGCATTTGATACCCAATGTATAAAATCAGTGATTGATTGACTTTTAATTATTTCTTTACATTTTCCTATGTTAGTAGGAGCAGTTGTACTTATTTCTTTACCTTTCTGTTTGGCTAGGGTATTATACCACTGGATAGACAGGTAATGAATTACAAAGATTTTTCTCAGAGTTATAATATCAGAATTTTAGTTGTGACTCAGGAATTACTTTTTCTTTCTTAACATTTAGCTGTTGGTTTTTAAGCTCTCAACACAAGCTAAAAGATTCATGCACATTACCATAAACTGAAAAAAAAATCTTTAAATTGATATCATTAAAACTTGTTTAACAATAGTAGCATCTCAGCCAATTTCAGTTTGGCTTCCCTGAACTCAGAAAGACATCTCCCCCTTGGTTTTTCTCTTGCTTACCAGATGATAAATAGACTTCATTGCTGGAAAATTTAAAAAATTGTATATAAAACTTTTAGATATAAGCAAAATAAACATGATTGTAATATATTTGCTTTATTTTCTCTTGCATATAGTGACTAATGTATATTTTTTTAACTTTAAAGATATATTCAAACAAAAAATATAAGCACTTTGCTGAATTTATTCATGTGAAATTATTTCTTGTATGTATTTTGCAATTGTAATTTTAAGTATGTGACTTTTCATATTACAAGTTATATTTTACAACACAATTATACATTTAATATTTAAATAATGCTGCTTAAAGACCTTATTATCCTTTCTTATGTTATATTAAAGGCTAAAATACAAATATGTAGATTAATGACAGAATTCATTAGATTATTGTATATTTCATTAATTTTGTATGTGGAAAATCAAATTTACATAATTAAAACTGTTGAGGTAATTCACATGGAGGAAATGTTTCTCATGGATTTCTAATTACTTTCTTGCAAGTATATTATTTTCAAAATATGACATAAGCATAAGCCAAAGATAGAGTAATCAGAGTATTCATCAGAAAAGGAATAGGGCTCTATTATGGAAATTTAATTTATAGGTAAATTGTTTTTCCATATTAGCCTCAATAAAACATACATATCTCAGCCTCCATTTTTGGAAAGAAGCGTCAACCCTTCTGGAAAAATACAACTTATTCTTATCTGTTTAACAATGTATAAATAAACCATGTTGTACATTTTGTGCTTTTAAATTCTTATCCACACACACTAACCAATCTACTTGCTGAAGTGAACCTTTTATTAGAGTATAGGAAATAATTATTAAACATATATCCTCTCTTATCTTAAGCAATTCACTAATCTTTCAATTTTGACTTTTTTAGTTGAAGTGGTTAATGCAATATCAATATTTGACATATGCATAATTCTATTGTTGAGGTGAAATATGATCAAGCAAATCAAAAAAATATTAAAGCTGAATATTCATAAAACTTTGTAAAGATCACAATCTAGAAAATAAACAGTACCTTTACCCACTTTCTACTGAGAGCAGAGTAGCCCTCCATAAACACATGCAGCATTGTTAAATGTGCTAATTTTCATGAAAGGACTGTGACTCTAACCTCTGCTCACATGACTCAAAGTCTGTGAGAGTCAGTTTAAAAATAGGGAATTGAACTCGATTGCCTTTAGGGTTTGTTTAGATTTATAGAGTGGTTATGAGCATGGACTCAGAAGCCAAAATGTATAGAACTGAATCCCAAATTCTCAATTTAATGCATGTGTGGCTTCTAATAGTTTGTGAAAAAAATAAGGAGTGATTAGAATTATGTTTTGAAAGCACAGTGTATTTGTAAGGTAATTGAACTATGCGCTAATTGGGCCGTGGGGCCATGTGGGGAACTATGCAGGTTTTTAATGGGTCAGATAATATTAGTAATCAATCACAAAGCTTATTTTCTTCATCTAAATTCAAGACCTGGGCAAGAATAGCAAAAGTTTTCACTTGCTTGTACATTATTATTGATTATCAGTTGTGCAGATTCCTTTATAACATTTAGAAAGATCCCCAAACTACTCACAAATAATATAAATCGAATGGTTTATTGATGAAATATTATTTCACAATGAATATATATCATTAGAGACAAATATTCTAACACAAAATCGTGACTGAATTATTTAATCATCTTTTGATACTTTTTAAATGAGAACAAATTATCATTGATCTTATCTAAATGAAACTCATAAAACCCATCTACATATAGTAGGTCAAAAAAAGAGCAAATTACAAATGTAATATTTTTGGCTATCTTTTATAGATACAAGTGGTTCGTGACAGCATTGAAATAGAGCAAATATGCAAAGTATAAAGGCTTCTTTGCATGCACATCACACAACAGTAAATCCCCACTGTGTTTTCATCCTGAGTCCTATTTCAGCATCTTTGTCACTGACAGGGCAGTTTTAAGTAAGGTGGTGTTAGCTTTCAGGAACACATTTATGAGCTACTAATCAATTATTTACAATCCTAGAGAAAACAGAGACTTGTTTAAATGCACACAATATTTATAGAAGCTCTAGCTATTGCTGCTAAAAGATGTCAGGCAGAAGAATATGTTTTATGTTGTAAAACCAAGTAAAAACTTGCCTTTGTAAATTGGGAGAATCTTGACTTTTCTGGAAACTTGTTTTTAAAAGGAAACTAAATGTTACTACTTAGAAGTTAATTAACTCAGGTAATAATGGCTTCTAAACAGAAAATTAATAGCACTAATTTATACTTAGTTTTGAAGTACCTGTACTCAGATTTTTTAAGGGTTTGCTGAACCAAAATATAAGCAAAGTAATTGCATGCTTTCATGTGGAACAGTATTTTCTGATTCTAACCTAAGTTGACAATGTGACTTTTCAAAAATAGTGTGTGAACTGGACTCCAAGTCTATGTAAGTAAAACAAGAACGCATAAAGAATATCTTCAATATTGTACTTGAAAAGAAGAAATTTGGTAAATAGCATATTTACCAAGCTTGAAATATTGTTTCTACACATAATACTGAAGGTTAGGTGGTGGGTTCTAAAGTCTTACATGTGGTTTCAAATTCTGATTTCCTCATTTCATTTTGATTTATTTTGAACAGCTAAAAAAATTCTAAGTTTTGCTTTCTTCATTTTATTTACAACGTGTGTGATAATCTATATAAAACACTCAGCACAGTAACTTTCACAAAGAAGCAATAACATGATTGGTCATAATTCAAGTAAGGATGCTGCCTTTCTTTAAAAAATTTTATTATAAAAACATTTGTGTATACAGAATTATTTAAAATGTGTGGCAAAATTTAGAATTAACAAATGTGACTGCATAATTTTAAGTACATCATTATAAACAAAATAAGAAACTAAATGAAATAATGTGTCAGAGACAAAAATTTAATAATTCTTGTATGAAAAAGTCATCTAGAAATAGAAGATAAAAGAGTACCAATCCGAAAGAAAAATTAATTAGAAACATGAACAGAACAAATGTATGTTTAACCACATGAAAAGATGCTAAACCTTTCATAAGAAAAATTAAAATTAAAATTAAGAAAATGTTTCACCCATCAGATTGGCAACATGAAAGAATTTGAAAATGCTCTTATTTGACAAAGTTGTGGGAAATTCTTACATGATGGAAATAAAAATCAGTGCAATCTCTATAAAGAAAAAAACTTGAATAACTAAAATATTCTACATCTTTTTACTGTTTAGCCCAACAATTCCATTCTAGAAATATGTCTCAAAGATCCACAGGCAAAAATACGAAAACACAGTATGTATAAGACACCTGGTAATAGCAAAAGCCTGAAAGCAAAGCAAGTAGCCATCACTAGGAAACTGACTGAATAAACAATGGTGCATCAAGGACGTAGAATAGTGAGAGTAATAACAAACAAAAATAACCTTAGAATATTGCTAGGAATCCACTATGGCATGATCTTCAGAAAATATTATTAATTGAAAAAAGCAAAGTTGATAAAACTGTTTATACACTCAATACTGTAAGAGAGATATTAACACAGACATGCATATATACATATGTATGTTTATATGTGTATAGCATGTATGATATGATATTTTGTAAAATAGTATATTATATGTTATGTATTATGATATCTATGACACAATATGATTTTCTTATATTAGAACAGAATAATAAACAAAGTTTAAAAGAAAAGATTATTTAATAGGAGGAAAGGAGCAGGGTTCAAGGGACAGAGATAGAAGCGATACTTTGGATTATTGCTTTCAAGTACAAGTTAAATTTTTCTGGACTTTAGAAGTGTAGCAAATATTTGGTACATTTAAAAATTAAAACTGTTTATAGATTCAGTAAATACTGTCCTGCAAATAATAGAGTATTTTAATTTAGAGATTTTGCAAATGTGTGTATAGTAAAACATATTAGAGCAGGATATAGTGAAATAATATTATCACTCAATCTTTCTTATTCTACTGAGGTTGTTTCTGTATTACTGTGCTTGCCTTAGAATTAATGTCACATGAAGCCTGAAAATAGGATGAAATAGGTTTCCACATAGTGTGCCAATAACAAAGATAATATCAAAAGTTATTTAATGGTGCTAATAATAAGAAAATATCTAAGAAATTCTGTAAAATGAAACTAATCCTGATTACCAGTGTCATTGGTATTTGTCCTGAAATGAAAAGCCGAATACACACGGATTGCTTTTAGACTGATTTAGACAACAACTTTCACCTATTCCCTCTAGCAGTAATCCAAGTCCTGCACTAAAACTGTTACACAAACATTCTTTATAAATGGAGTCGTATTTATCATAGTCCCAATCTGGAAATATTTATCTTTCCTACAGTAAGAGAGGGAACACTTTTGAATGAGTTATGTCTCAGACAATTTACAACTTATTTTCACTGTGCTTTCATAGGCTATTTTTTTCCAATTCTGCTTAAATTATTTGCCAATTGAGAAGGAAAAATTGCAAAAAAAATGTTGTTCATCCAAAAGTGATTATGGTAACAACCCTGTAGCTATTTTGCTTTACAAAAATCACTATTGATTGTCTTTACAACATCTGTTCCCTTTCTTTCTTTCTTTTTTTTTTTTTTGGCTGTGTTGGGTCTTCATTTCTGTCGCTTCTCTTACTGAGGAGCACAAGCTCTAGGCATGCAGGCTTAAGTTAGTTGCAGCACATGGGCTCAGTAGTTATGGCACACAGGCTTAGTTGCACTGCAGCATGTGGATCAGGGATCAAACCTGTGTTCCGTGCATTGGTAGGCAGATTCTTAACCATTGTGCCACCAAGAAAGTCCCTCTTTCTTCTTTCAATCAAACCCCAATTTTGTTCATGCTTCTTCTTCCAAGAGAAGCTGGGCCCTTTTTGGAGCCACAGGGAGTGAAGTATGTTGGGTCTAAATTGTTCTTGGTGGCCTTAATCCCCTTGATAAACAGTAGGCTTTAACACCATCACGTGATGCACATTTGTCCAATGAAACAAAAGAGAAAGTTTGCTGAAGGTTTTCTCCAAAAGTCTGTCCTGTTCTTACACAAAGAGAGGAGATAAAAATGTTCCCATTTCTTTCGACAGTGTTATTACCTGCATACAGTGCCTCATAGTGTGACAACCATCTTGGAAGCATGAGGAAAGGAAACGTAGGACAGTGTGGGGATGATAGTACAGATAAATATAAAAGAACCTGGGCTTTGGGGAATATTGTTGAGACATTGAAATGATCTAACTGTGGGACTGCACTTTCTCAGGATTTTTGCTACCTGAGATAATAAATGACATTATTTTAAGTTATTTTGAGTTTGTTTCTTTTTATTTGCATCCAAATGCCTATCAACTGAATTTTTTTATGTTAGGGAATTGCCTTTTCTTCATTTTTTCCAAACCATGGCAAGGAGTTTTCTCCCTAAAATATTTTCAGTACATTACCTAGAATTACATAACAATATACATCAAGTTTAATCTTCTATGCCTACTTTTTAAAGGGTCTCTTAGCTGCTTAAGTCTTCTGCCTTTTGCAGCTAAGCCTATTCACTTTTTCTCTTCTGTGCTCTCCACGTCTATTTATTTTCTCTTGTTTCTCAAATGTTTTCCATTTTCCTCTTTATTTAAATTTTACCAACCCATTCTGTACCCAAAACGAGTCCCACACACCTCACTTATTAGATCTATTTCCCTACAATACTCCATCCAATGTCAATTCATTTAGCAACATGGAAAACATGCATAGATCACTGTCTCATTCTTCCATATTTAGTAGAAATATTAATGCTAATGAAGACCTCATTTCTTTTCAACAGGAGTCATGAGCAAAGACATGCTACTAAATGAAGTAGTGTCAAAAATCCAGAAATAGCAAAATTAAAACCACCAAATCAGTAAATAGTATTTAGTAAGAGTTTATTGTGTATGTAAGAACAGTTCACAAATGGGAGTTTTCAAAAATAAAAACCAATATGAAGATCAGGGGCATGAAATTACAGGATGGCTTATATACTAAAGCTGAGGGAGTTGTTAACTTTTACAATGATTGATTATCACAATGGGGTTTATAGAGGGTAGGAGACTGGTTAAAACTCATATTCAAATATAATTTCTTTAAAATATTTCTTTGTCTATATATTTATGAGAATAATAAAAATTACACTTTTTTAAAAAAAGTTTAGTTAAATTTTTTTAAAAAGGTGATTATCTCACACTGTATTTAGGAAAATGACTTAAGCGTCTCTTATGTTTATCAGAGGCATTTACAAGAAATAACCTAAGGTAAGTTTTGCTTATGTTCACGAAATAAGCTATATTTAATTTTGCTTATGTGACTTAAATGGTTTTGTCTGCTCAGTTAACCTCAAGTCTGGTCTTCATTTTGTATTTAATTTTAACAATACTAAGCTTAAAGTTAGAGTGTTATGTTTTCAAATGTATATTTAATTCATATGCTAAACTTCAATGAGCTAATTCTTTGTACATGAGCATTAAATGTAAACAGAGGATTAGTAGTACTGCATAGTAAAAATAAAATCTTAAATTGTGATTAGAATTAGATAAATCTATTATAAGGACTAATTATGTGAATGGCTGCTATAAAATGTTTTTATGGTATAAATGTCAATGAATAAATATTTGTACAGAGTCAAAAACTGGGTCAATGGGCAGTTCTTGGGAGTAATCTGTTTAAAAATTGATCCAATTGTATAAGCCTTAATGCACAAAAGAATAGGTTTGGAATCATAGTTTTATGAAGGTAAAAAAGCTATATTAGGTTTCTATAAAATTTACAGTCCACCTTTTCAGGTTTTTTTCTTTTTTTCTTGCTTAAAAAAGTCATTACCCCCCCCCCCAAAAAAAAAGTCATTACCTACCATTAAGAAAAAGCAACAAGGTTCAGTGTGCAGTACTTATACTAACACAATTTGGATTCATTGGTAGGAATGAATTTTAGCTATAAGCCAAAATAAATTAGGAAAACTGTTTTAATTATTCATATAACAGAAAAAAAAAGGAATTTCTCTTTTGTAGTACTTGAAGAGCAATAGGCAAAGTATTTTGTCTGATTCGTCTTGAATTAACTGATAATTTTAGTTCTCTACTCTTTAAAGGAAGCAATGCTTAGGAGACATGTTTGTTACTGCAAAGTACTGTGGAAAAGTGTTAGACCCTATTCAAACACAATTTACTAACTTTTGGGACAATATAATTTAAGTACACGTTTTTAGTATTTAATGTTTTGTTTTATCTAAAAAAACCAACAGTAAAAATCAAATCTTATTGTTTACTGAATGAAATTCCTTAGAATAAATAAACAATATGCTAATTTTTTTAAAAAAATCTATACTTATTAGAAATTAGAGAATGATTTTCTGTAAATATTTTCAGGAAAAATAGTTTAATTTTGAAGGAAAACTGGTAAGAAAATATTTTTCTAATTTTTATCTTTGCTGTTTAGCCATCTACATGCATCTGAAAATTTTATATTTAAGGCCTCCAATATTTCATGTCAATAGCTAATGCACATTGAATCTTGATAATAGTGTTATGTCACTGTGGAATATATTTTATTAACAACAATTAAAGTGATAATAGCTGGTAACAATTTTTGAAATTTCATTTTGTTCTAGGTAACATCCTAAAGTATTTACAGATATTAACCAAATTTATTTTTATAATAATCCTCTTAGGAAGAACCATTAATAACCCAGTTTCACAGTATAAAACTTGAAAATAAGAAATAATAAATATGTGACTGTTTCAGGCTGAGATAATTTGTGTCAGAGCTGAGAAATAAGCTCCAATCTGTTTTCCAACATTTTTTACTATATTTATAAGTAATGAAATCAATCAATTTTATTAATACATAAAATATTTCCAAAGGCAAATTAGTTGGCATAACCAAGTTACAGAGTAATTCAGACATAAAGAATATTAATGGCCATATAGTAAAAACATGCTTTGAATGCTAAAATGCCATCTTCTTTAGCTAGTGTGTTAGTATAAAACTGCTAAGTGAAATACATTTCACAGCATCTGAGACATCTATAAGGTCAACATTATAATGTGCTGACTGCATGGAAAATGTGTTCTTGGATTACATGTGTTTCCATATAATTCAATCATTAGAATTTGTTTATCACGTAAAAACTCACAGATCATATCTAATCTCTATTGCAAAGGAGACCAAAGATCATTATTAATGTTCCTCTGATTCTTCTGTTTTCTAGTTCAAAATCTGATAATGAGATCAAATGGCTGTGGTTAATTTGTTACAAACACATGCAAAATAAACAAGTGTCAGAGATTTTAATTTACTTAATGAGGCAACTGATAGGTGTTAAAATTCAAACAAAAATTTGAGAAGTTTAGTATACATGGGCAATTTAATAAATAAATTAAGAAAATTACAAATTTAGTGTTGTTTATAAAACTGGTTAATGTCCAACAGGGCAATAAGCCCGAATAGCTGGGGCTATACATTCTGTGGTTATTCAAATCTCTACCAGACAAAAATCTTTAAGTTAACTTCTGCCCAAGAGTTTTAAATTGTCTGTTTAATAAAATGCTCAGAACTGCATTGGCCAATAATCCTCTATGACTATTTCTAAGAATTTAGATAATATTTCTGGAATCACAGCTAAACATTCTCTGAAACTTAAAGGATCTCACGTCAATTTCACTTCAGCTAAACTTCCTATGCCTTCAATTTGTCGCTTAATCTCTGAAATCTTAGAATTTAGCCTGTCAACTACTACCTTTTCTTGTTATTTTTTCCTTACTTCCATTATATTTAAACTTAAATGTTATAGAGACAATCAACACTATTGTTTACAATCAGTGCATAAACTGGCTGCTGACTCTACTTTTTACAAATATTACCTAAAACTGTGGTTCAACACTTTAATCTCATTTTTTCTAAAATTATACCACTTATTGAGGTGTGTAAAGGCTGTACATAAAAAATGATATGGCATGTAAAAGGCTCTATTTAGTGTATATAACTTGAGGAATTTGGGGATAAGTACACACCCAAGAAACTGTTACCACCATCAAGGCCACAAACATAGACATCATCTCCTAAAGTTTCCTCCAACCTTCTTCTTCTTCTTCTCCTTCTTCTTCTTCCCCCCCACCTTCTTTAATATATATTTATTTGCTATACATAATATATAAGTATAAATATGTTACATATAGTGGTAATAACACAACATAAGATCTATCATCATAGCAAATTTTAAGTATACAATACTGTCAGGTATAGGCACTATGCTCAATAACAGATCTTCAGAACTTATTTATGCTACATAATTGGAACTGTTCTGCTCTCTGCTTCTATGAGTTTGACAAATTTTAGGTTCCACATATAGGTAAGATCTTACAGTATTTGTCTTTCTCTGATTTATTTCACTTAACATAATACCCTGCAGGTCAATTCATGTCGCAAATGGCAGGATTTCCTTCTGTTTTAGGTTTGAATATTTTGTTATATGTATATGCCACTTTTTAAATCTTTTTATCTATTGATGGTCCTTTAGGTTGTTTCCATATTTCGGCTATTGTAAGTGATACTGTAATGAACATGGAACTGCAGATATCTCCTCAAGATCCTGATTTTTTCTTCCTTTGGATATATAATGAGAAGTAAAAATTGTTGAATCATGTGCTACTTCTATTTTTAATTTTTTGAGGAGTCTCCATACTCTTTTCATTAATGGCTGTACCAATTTGCAGTCCTTCCACCTATGTACCAGGATTCCCTTTTTGCCACATCATCCCAGCACTTATTGTGTTCTCTTTTTTTGAAAATTGCTATCCTAAAAGATGTGAGATCATGTTTCCCTGTTGAATAGCAATATTGAGTACATTTTCTTATATCTGTTGGCCATATGTAGTCTTCTTGTCTTCTTTAGATAAATATGTATTCAAATTCTTTTTTATTGAATTATTTATGTTTTTGCTTTTGAGTTGTATGAGTTCCTTTTATATTTTGGATATTAACCACTTAACAGATATGTGATTTGCAAATATTTCTCCAATTCTGTACATAGTTTGCTTTTCACTGTTGATTATTTCCATTGCTATGCAAATGCTTTTTAGTTTGATGTAGGCTCATTTATCTATATTTGCTTTTGTTTCCCATATTTACAGTGTCATTTCCAAAAAATCATTGCCAAGATCAGTGTCAAGGTGTGTCACTATGTTTTCTTCTAGGTTTATGGTTTCAAGATTTACAATTAAGTATTTAATCCATTTTGAATTGTTTTTTGTGTGTTGTGTAAGATATGGATCCAATTTTTTTATTTGTGACTACTTTCATTTCTTTTATTGATGTCATAGTTTTTAGTGTACAGACTTTCACCTCCTTGATGGAGACCCATCTACAGAGTTCTGTATTCCTGGAGACTGATCCAACCAGTTAAACACTTATTTTCTATTCAGCTGGGATGAAATGATGGTCTGACTATATTCTAGTCATTTTGTACTGACTGGAAGAGACAGAACTCTCTAGGAATAGGGGGAATCATGAATGGGGCGAGGTATCAGATAATGTTTGAAACATTTACTGTGCCATCAGCAATCTACTTTTAACAACACCAACTTTGCTCCATATGTAGAGCTCTCTAGATTGAAAGTATTATTTTTCAGTACTGATGAAAGACAATCTCAAAAATATTAATGTTTCTTTCAACACATTTCTACAATTCTTTCTTTTTGAGACCTCTACAAATGTATTATTCTGTTTACTTTGTCAGAATATATTTATATCATCTACTTATGTAGATAAGTGAATATCTTCTCTTCCTAATCTTGTTCTAACTTAGAAAAGTAGTAATTGAAATTCTGAAAACTTATTAACTGTAAATTAAAAATTACACTATTTCATGCTATGTTGTGTTTTGATAGATGCTTAAATCCATCCTCCAACACTGCAAAACACTGTCGCAATCTGTATCTATTTTTAGTTTTAGACCTTTGAAGCATAAAACTGACAAAGTATTAAAGCATTTTTTAGTAAACGTGCTGAAAAACACTCCTTAAATATCATCCCAGAAATTCTAAAATTAAAAATACACTCTCAAAATAGTCTTATGAATATATATTTCTCTGGAGTCAGAGAAAGGTTCTGCTTTCTCAGAGTGAAGTACCTCTTGTTATTTTTATGTTTGAAGAGGAAACACTAAAAAAATTTCCCTTTTAAGTGAAACACTGTTAGAACACTGTAAAAATGAATTCACATTAAATAATTAGACAAAGTTTAAAAAAATTGTTGTATTCTAAAATCCCTAGCACTACTATTTAAATGTAGTGAATTGAATTATCTCAAAATTTTGTTTTCATTTTACTACTCTATATTCTTTTTTGTTTAGAATTAATGCTTTTTAAAAGATTTGAACATCTGTTATTAGACTAACTGGCTTTACTAATGTTACTAACAGGCTATGATTACAACAGATCTAATATTTTATGACAGACTAATGGCAAGTATTTTTCTGGGAAAATCTGCCATAGCAAAATGAATAAACCAAGATATCAAATTTTATCATTCTTAAGACACATATTTTATTATTTGTTAACATATTAAACACTACCTTTATTGGCTGTGGGGAAATATTGCTATGATTCAGTTTTCATCAAAATAAGAAATCTCTGGGCAAAGTATAAATTCTCGTAATAGATATTAAGGTCAGTTCAGAGAAAAACCAAGCACACTACCATTGTATCAGAAGGTGTCTGTGTAATTATATGGACGTGACATTATAACGCTCATCGAATGTGAGCATTTAACATTTCAGATATTCACACTGGCACAGGATATCATTGTCAGATGGAAGAGTTAAAGAGATAGGAGATGAAGCATGGAAGACAGAAGGAGAAAGTTCAGAAAGCAGTAAGAACAGGGTCAACCTACAATCTTTTAATGTGTAAACTGTCTTTACCTTTTATTTCTAATTTATTTTTTCTTTGAAAATAAAAATAGAAGATATCTTCAAATTCAATCAAGTGTGACTTATAGATGTCCTGTCGTATACAAAATAATAAGACTTAAAAATCAATTTCAGGTTAAAGATCAAGTGTTCTACTTTCCTTTATAGTTCTATATCTCATTTAATTTCATGACTTCAATCTCTATCTATGTATACATAAAGTTGATGTTTTTAAAAATTCAAGATGATAATTGAAAGATTCATCATGTCAATTTCAAAATAAAAGAACTATATCAGACTTGTTTAATCATATTCAATTAAAATTTCACTGCCATTAGGCATTACTTTAAAATAATTTTATATATACATCAACAATACTAATATACAACAATCATATGACCGGTTAGATTTATTATTATTTATCATTTTAAATTTTCATTCATTAACACTATCCAAAGACCCAAATCTTTGTGTCATGTTAATACAGTGTGATGCACTGACCATATCCTGACCGACAGTGTACTAAGTAGTAACAGCAATGAACTGTTCTGGTGGTGTCCCAGTAGACCCCAACTGGCACTGATTAGGTACTGTCATCGTCATTCACAATACAACAACTTTTCTCTTTGTTTTGCTGTAGACTCAAGGAAGATAAATCTATATCATTGGAAAATAACGACAACATTAGTGAAGATGATTCAGCAGAAATTGTATTCTGAGCCATAGTCAAAGGATACCACTTGACAAAATTCTGGAATAGCTTGATTGTACATTACCTGAAAAGCCTTATCATATTAGGAACAAGAGGTTTTGAGGAATTGTAATGTAGGCAGCACAAGTTCAGAAAAGCCACCTAATTGTAAATAGTTTTCAACTGTTTAATGGATCTGATAAAACAGGTGAAACTATATAGGAAACATTAACATTGCTTACCTAATTTAGGCTCAATTATTTTTTCTACATAAAAGCAAAATGCGTCTATCAATATAAAGTATGTCTATTTCAGTTTCATTTTCATTTCTGCCAAAATATTTGAAATAAATTTCCTACTTAGAAATATAGTGTTGCAGAATGGAATATACAAGAATATAAAGGCACCAATTTTACCTGAAAATTAAAAGATAATAGAGCTAGAAATGACAGCATCATGTTCCTCTATATGTTTTACCAAAAGCATCCAAAGAGGGAAGAAAAAAATTCCTCAAGAATCAGGACATGGTCTTCACTAGCGTTAAATGCTGCTGAGAACCAAGTACTGTGTATTGCTTTTAGTGACTTCTGGGTCATTCAAGATGCTGTCAATTATGATATGTAAAATATATGAGGATTAAGTAACTAAAAGTAGGCACATGGACACATTTATTTTTTACTTGTATCTTCCATACATGTTTCCTGAGTACTTAATTAAAAAAAAATCTTCAATTTAATATTGTCAGTAATTTTATGTGGCTTTTTTTTTTCTCTAAACCTAAATTATGGTACAAGTTGAATTTTTAAGAAAGAGCCCTTGATCTACTTTGCTCCTGTCTGATTCTCTATCTTCAGGCACATGCTGGTGGTAGAAAGTTGATTCTTGTAGTGTTTTGACTTAATTTTTATCAGGCACCCAACATGAAAGGCTTTTTGGACTTAGGTGGGACTTTTAGAAAGCCAGATACAACTTGTGGTCCATTTATGACACTGTTATAAAACTTTCAAAACTAGGCTTCCTAGAATCCATGGATTACAGGACACTTTTTACTTTTGCTCCCGAGGAAATGATTTTCTTCAAAAAATATAACAAAGATCCTCCTGTCTTTATACCCCAACCAACTTTAGGGTTGATATGAGTGGTTGTTTTTCTCTGAAAGGGAAAAAGAAAGGCTATGATCAGATAAAAAAGACAATTCCATCTGCCACTGAAAATAACCTCATGCATTGGGTGGACCACTATCTGATTTCGATGTAGTGTGGACAATATCTGCTGGTGACAAACTGTGAGTAAAGTTAAATCAAAATCCACTTTTTTTAAAAAACACTTTTTTGAGGACTGATTTTTTTCTGATTCTAAGTGATTTACTAAGGATTATAGTTTTAAATTCAAAGCACATGTTACTGCTAGTGGGTACTTTGTGAGACTTTAGTTTCTTAAACTCTCCTTTTCTGTCTACAAACTATAAATCAGTATTACTTGTGAATATAGATACAAATATCCTCAATAAACTGTAGCAAATCAAATTCAATAGCATATTAAAAGGATTATATAATTACCATGTGGGATTTATTCCAGGAATTCAAGGGTATTTCAACATAAGAAAATCAGTTAATGTAATACACCAAATTAACAGAACAAAGAAAAATAATAACCGTAGTTCATCACAATTGTTGCAGAAAAAAGCATTTGACAAATTACAACATCTTGTGATGGTAAAAACTCAGAAAGCTATAAATACAGAGGACTTCCTCAACATGATAAAGAACAGTTATAAAACATTCAAAGCTAACATCATACTCAAAGGTGAGGGATTGAAAACTTCCTCTCTAGGATCAGAAACATGACAAGGATGCTCACTTTCACCACTTCTATTCAACAATTCACTAGCATTTCTAGGTAAAAAAAAAGGAAAAAAGAAAAAAAATGGGGGAGCACTAAACTGAAAAGGAAGAGGTAAAATTATAACTATTTTCTGATTACAAGATCATCAGAAGTTTTGGACTTCCAAAGGGCCCACAAAAAATTCTACTGGAGATAATTAAAAAATCAAGCAAAATCATAAGTATAAGATCAATGCAAACACCAATTTTGTTTCTATATACCAGCAACAAACAATCTAAATAGGAAATTAAGAAAATTCTATTGACAATAGAATCAAAAAGAATAAAATACTGAGAAATAAATTTAACCAAGGAGGTACAAGACTTGCATACTGAAAATTACAAAATATTGCTGAAAAAAATTAAAGACATAAATAAATAGAAATATATTTCATGTTCATGGGTTGTCAAACTTAATCACATTATAACAGTACCACTCTAAACAATCTACAGATTCAAGGCAAAATTCTTAGCAAATCCTTAACAAAATTTTCAGAAATAGAAAAGCTGATCCTCATATTAACACAGAATTGCAATAGTCTCTTTTGAGAAAGACAAATAAAGTTGGAAGTTTCACATTTCCAAATTTCAAAACTTACTATAAAGCTACAGTAATCGAAATGGCATATTAGGGTAGGACTAGGCATATAAAAACCAATGAAATTGGATGAAGAGCACAGAAATAAACCCATACATATGTAGTCAATTGGTTTTTAATAAGGGTGTCAAGATCAATCAATGGGGGGAACATAGCATCTTCATCAGTGGTGCTTGAACAGCTGGATATGCACATGCAAATAAGTTGAACCCCTACCTCACACCATCAACTAAAAATAGATTGATGACCTAAACAAGAGATTAAAAACATAAAACCCTTGGTAGATAACATATATCTTCATCATCTCAGTTTTGGCAATGGATACTTAGATGCAATAGCAAATGCACAAGCAACAAAGGAAAACATTTAATTGGATTTTGATAAAATTTCAAAAATTTGTGATTCAGAATACACCAGGAAAGTGAAAAGGCAACCTACAGAATGAGAGGAAATATTTGCAATTTTATATCTAACAGGGCTTAGTATCAATAATAAATGAAGAATGCTTACAACTCAACAACAAAAATACAAACTCAATTTTAAAAAGCTGTGTATATATATGTACATGTATATATATATATATATATATACACACATACAATCTCCAACAAATATGTGAAAAGAAATAGTTATGATGGAACTGCAAATCAAAATTACAATGAGATACCATTTCACACCCACTAGGATAGCTATAATAAAACAAAAAGAAAAAGAACAAGTGTTTACAAAGATATAGAGAAATTAAAATCCTGCACATTACTGGTGGGGATATAAACTGTATAGTGACTGTGGAAAACAGTTCGGTGGTTCCTTGAAAAATTAAATGTGCAATTACCATATGATCCAGCAATTCCACTCCTAAGTGTTTAACAAAAAGAACTGAAAACAGGTACAACAAACAAATTCATGTACATGCATGTTCAGTAGCCAAAAGGTGGAAACAACCCAAATGTCATAAACAAATGAATGGATAAATAATTTGTGATATATACATACAATGGGACATTATTCAGCCATAAAAAGGAATGGAGTACTGATAAATGTTTCAATGTGGATGAAAATCAAAAACTTTATGCTAAGTGAAAGAAGCTGGACACTGAAGATCACCTAGTGTTTGATTCCATTTGTGTGAATATATAGAATAAATAAATCCATATGCATAAATAAGATTGAGGTTTCTAGGAGGTGGAGAGAGGAGGAAATTTGGAGTGGTTACTTTATGAATACAAAGTTTCCTTTGTAGGTGATAAAAATGTTTCTTTTTGGAGTGATAGAGGTGGTGGTTGCAAAACATGAATCTAGTAAATGAGTTGATTTGTACATTAAAATGATTAATTTTATATTTTGTGAATTTCTCTTCAATTAAAAGCAATTGCAAAAATGTCCAGTTGTAAGTCATTTGATAGGTCTCTCAAATATATAACACTGTGTAAAATCTTTTCAGAATCTCTATGGTATATGTTGCAAGGTAAAGAAACTAAGGAGAAGGTGGTTTCTATTTTCTTCAATGGTTTCCATTTCACTTGATAAACATAATTTTATACAATTCTTAGCATCTTGTCTTTGTTGATGTAAACAAACCAAGTTGAAATGTTTAGCATCATGGGGTGTAAAAGGAAAAAAATAATAAGAGAGTTTGCAATCAAAGTCTAAAAATTCCCATAGTGGAATGGGAATATGTAGCTTAGCTCAGCTAGCTGTCCACCTGGGCCAAAACACTGGTTTCATATTTTTCCAACTGTATTACATTGAATAGGCAACTTTTTCTTTCCCAGCCTCGATTTCTTTCAAAGAAGGTAAAATTTAAGAGTTAGAGTGTGCGTAGCACTGGCATTTTTATTATATAATTTTGAGAACTTAAATATGTGATCATATATAAATCAACAAGATTTTCAACTCTGACCTATTTTAAGTGCTAAAGGGGTAAATAATAATAATAATAGTTATTATTAATTTTCATTATCTGCTTGAGTTGCTGATTTAAGCTACCTCCTTTTTCCACTAAATTGCAATGCTATTTTTTATTGAAAAACACGTGTTCCATTTCTGTCACTACTTCATTACTGCTATAAATTCTTGTATGATAATTCTATTATAAATATTTAGTTTTAATTAAACCACTCCTGTTTATATCTGTGAAGATTTTTAAATGGAGTAACATAAATAATCTCAAATCTCTACTCAATGATATTGTTATTGCTATAAATATTTGGACAAAATAAATCATTGATTAGTTCTCCAAATTTCTACTCATTAATATAGAATTCTTTAGGTTAACAAATAATATTTGACTAGAAAATCATGAGTTTTATGTTTAGGATTAAAAATATTTTGTTTTTCTATTTATAACTCAGAAATGAAAACACATACATGTGAAATTCATTGAATAGTGATTCAAAAGTGGTGGAAAAAGTAACCTGTTGAAATATTTTAAAATTGAACCTTTGGTAATGTAGTAGTTGAATAAGCAACTATGACTCTATTCTATAAATGAAACTGTCATTTTCATAGCTATCTTATTTATAAGTAAATTCCCTTCAATAAATGTTTAACCTTAAATATATTTTAATAGCATATTAGTCTGCTCAGGCAACCTCAAACTTCGTGGTTTAAACACAGAATTTTATTTCTCACAGTTCTGGGGACTTTAAGATCAAGATACTGACAATGTAGGTTTTATTTTGAGGCCTCTTCTCTTGGCTTGTAGGTGACCACCTTCTTGCTAGGTGCACACATGAGCTCTTCTTTATGTGTGCAGGGGCTGGGGGAACTCTCTGGTGTCTCTTCTAAGGACACTAATCCTGTTGTACCAGAGCCCCACCCTAATCACCTCATCAAGCTTTAATTACCACCTTATAGGTCCTCTCTCCAAATACAGTCACATTATGAGTAAGGGCTTAAACATAGGAACTGAGGGGAAACACAGTTCAGACTGCAGCAAATAGATATGTTTTCCTAAGTAAAAAATTTTTCAAAACCAAGTTTCAGTTACATCATAATTGATAGTAAACAGTTCCAGGGTCCAAAGAGAGAAAACATACATTTTATTTCAGATTTACACAATTTGGAATTATATTAAAACGATATAAAATCAGTCTTTTAAAATATTATGATAAATAAATACATAATATTTAAAAATTAGTTTAAACACAGAAAAATAAAAAATGAGACAAAGCTGCTGATAGAGAAGATGTCTACCCATCAATGGATCATTAGCAATCTCATCTTATGCTCTACAATAAAGCATGCTGTGTTGCATTTGAAGTTCTTGGTACATTTGAATGCAAACTACCCAACCATAAAAAATGAGGCTTCCATTTGCTATAAAAATAAATTAGGAGGCAATGCTTTGCTGGCAAAGCCATTTGAGCACCTCAGTTCATAACTATTCATGGTACCATTAACAGATGTCTTTGCTTGCACTGTGAGCTGCCGTATGATATTGTTGTATTCAGCATTACTTTATAGCTAAAGTGAATGCAGGCAACTTGTTTTAGGATCTAATAAAACCTATCCTGATGTAGAGATCCTGAGGGAAATTATACAATAACGTTACCTACATAACTAATTTTCTTCTTATGAAATCATGATTCCCACTACACTTTTAGAGCTATCAAAAGTATTGTTTAACATCACCATTTCCATGTTAATATCTCAGTAAATCACAAAAATGTAATACTTTGTGCAGAAAGTGAGCCATTTCCTTTGGGAACATAAGTTTTCACTTCTAAATTAAAAGTTGCACAAAGTGAATACTAAGCATGTCATATGTTGCTTATTGACACTAAAAATAGTTTTTTTCTTTAAAGAATCACTCTTTTACTTAAGGCATGCTGCTAGTGACTAACTAGTGCACTGTAAATAAGATAAATCATTCAAGAAAACAATTAAAGGTGAATGTTGTCCTTACTTATCATCTATCAGTATGAAATTTCTAGGCGATATTTAAGAATTCTTAAGTACTACTGTCTTCAAAGGAGTGGTCATGAAAGTGCACACAACACACACACTTACACACACACACACACACACACTGATATCCCTGTGGAAGCAGTAAATGTGGCACAAAATGTGAATAGTTAGTCTAAATGTGCTGGATCCTCTTTTGTATACTGGAGTTAAAAACTTCAAAGCAGAGAAAGTCTTTTCCCTCATGAGGTTTTATGGAATTTATAATCGAGTGGTGTTGGAATCCAAACTCATACTGCTCACTGCGTGACAGGCCAATCAATCCAGGGATAACGAAGCGTTGGGGCAAGGAATAGCGGCTTTATTTGGAAAGCCAGCAGGCTAAGAAGTTGGTGGACTAGAGTCCCAAAGAAACATCTTGCTCAGGTTTGGAAGCTAGTTTCTTTCAGAGAACAAAGAAGAGGAAGTGAGGAGGTAAAGTAGAAAAGGTGATAAGTTGCTGCAAATATTTGCTGGTTCAGGCCAGACTCCAGGGAGGATGTGTTAGTTTCTTCTTTCTGGCATCCATTCACAGGTGGGCCTGGTTAGGATGTTTCCTTGCTCTAAACAAAGGTGTTGGATTAAGCTCAGGCATGGGAGGCAAGGTTTCTGGACATGGGCCATTATGTATACTTTAAGCTGTAGGCAATATTCCTTTAGTGATTAACTTGTAGCAAAAGCAATAGAATACAAAGGTTAAAGTGAGAGAAACAGATCCAATGTGGAGTCAGATTTGTTCTTCCCTATTATCGTGGTGATTATACACACACACACATTGAATATAAATTGTATATAAATTAAATTGCATATAAAATTACATAAATAAATACATAAAATATATGTATATATAAAAATGTATAACCATATGCTTTTTCATACTGGAATATGTACAAATAAATACAATTATTTAATTATTCTAATTTGAAATATATTGAAAGGGAGTTGATAAAAGTAGCATTCATTCCTACTCTATGCTTTTCCTGAACAAGGAAAAGAATGATGTACACTTAATTTCAAAGCAAGGTAATAATAAATTAACGGTAAAGCAATAAAGTGATAGTATAAAATTCAAGGATAAAATATGATGGATAACAATCATTAAAAACTATCATTTGAAATATTTCTGGAGAGTGAAATATTTTGAACTGGAAACTACACATTTTGGTATTGCCTTTAGAATATAATAAAGTTTTTCCAGAAAAAAATGTATAAAGATATAAAATGCAGAGCTTCTTTAAAAAATAAAATAAAAAAGAGTAAAATATATATTTTAATTAAAATACAGGTTTCAAAAATTAAACATTATGGAAATTGTAAAGAATAAAGTAAATATCATAACTAAAATAAATAAAATCCTACCACACACAGAGATCTCCTTTATGTTTATAAACCAAGAGTAATACCAAGGAGGATACGATTTAAAAAAGTAAATGTGTGTGTGTGTGTGTATTATATATATATATACATATGTATATAACATAATACTTTAGCATTCCTCTATATATCAATAGAAAGCTACATGTACACATACTTATAATTTTATTATACCATTGCTATATTATTATATCCTTGTTCTCCAAAATTCAAATAATATATAAATATACATTTGACCTTGTATGTAAATACATATACATACATAAGTAGATCCTCTTAAACATAAAAAGGAAACACTACATTTATTTTTGTATGCTATGATATTTTTTAACCTATTTTGTCTCATAATTCCTTCTGTATCAACATCTTTCACCTTTATTTTTAAATAGTTGTACAATTTTCCATAGTATCATTATACTAAAATTTACTTAATGACTTATTTAGATATGCAAAATTAGGTTGTTTTCAACTTATCAGAAAATGCTCTAGTGGCCATACAAATATATGCAATGGCATTTATCTTTTGATTTTAAAATGTATACAAACCTCCATCAAGTATCAAAAATTTTTAGGATTCTCATTGTTTTAAAATTTCATCATTGCACGTCAAGATATTTTTGAGTTATTTGTTTTTCACCCATCTCACTATTCCATAGTCCCTCAAATGAAGAATCTTCAACTTTGGGAAATAGTCCTCTAGTATTTCTCTTGGGATTTCCACCCCTCAGTTCTTCGTCAGAAATGTGTAGGTGAAACTCAACAAGGTTTGGACCACTTCCCACAGACCCACAAGCATGTGAGGAGAATTATTACATTTTTCTCCTTGCAATAATGTTTCCTGGGATTATGACAGATAAATGGGGAATGCTAATAGTTTTAAGGCCTGGTTATCCAAATTGTATATTTTGCATCCCTGTTTCAGTATCACATGTGGTCTGTGAAGACCTGTAAGTTAACTCTGAAGAGCTACGCAACGAGTACTGCTCCAATTACATGGGGTCAGATATTTATAATTCACAAGGCTCCACAGGGTATATCTACATAAAGCTTTCATAAAGATTAAGGCAAAACAGGAGGAAGAAAATACAGGCAATATTTAAAATATTTTTTTAATATGGAATTTTAAAAAAACATTTTATTTATTTATTTTTGGCTGTGTTGGGTCTTCATTGCTATGCACGGGGTTTCTCTAGTTGTGGTGAGCAGGGACTACTTATCATTGTGGTGCCTGGGCTTCTCATTGTGGTGGCTTCTCTTGTTGCAGAGCATAGGCTCTAGGCTCATGGGCTTCAGTAGTTGTGGCACATGGGTGCTGTGGTTGTGGCCCATGGGCTTAGTTGCTCTGTGGCACATGGGATCGTCCCAGACCAGGGATTGAAACAGTGACCCCTGCATCAGCAGGTGGATTCTTAACCATTGTGCCACCAGTGAAGTCCTGAAAATGCAGGCATTCTTAGAGAGTTATGAATGAGTTCTCACTCAGTTGCACAGAATCTGCTTTGTATTTGGATTTCCCATGTATATATTTGGTAGAAAAGAACAATCACACCTCTTCAATAGGTTTACTCCTTGTTTCTGCTATGAAGATTCTTGAGCTTCTTTTGCTTATTCCTTTCCTCCTTAGCATGCTGTCTAACTATTTGTTGAGTTTATTTTATCCAGTTTTCTAAAGCTGTGATATTTTCCAAGCTGCTTGTCATACTTTCCCTCCTTTCTGAAATAACATCCCTCTTAAGCGACCAATGTGTGACAGTAAGACATCTTCCTCAGTGTGTCTTTCCTCACTAAAGAAAAGCTCTGGAGAATTCCCTGGTTTCCCAGTGGTTAGGACTCCACGCTTTCACTGCCAAGGGCCGGGGTTCAATCCCTGGTCAGGAAACAAAGATCCTACAAACAAAACAAAACAAAACAAAATTCCGTTTGCCCTAGGGGACCTAAATCAGTGACAATTTCGCTCAATGTTTTTTATGGGTATCTTGGCTTTTGTTGATTTATCCAGCAAACGTGTTGCTAGTGAATGATTCTTGCTTGAGTCCAATTTGAGTATATATTTTGGACCTCCAAGTTTTGAGTTCCCCTGGATGATGTCATATGAGTTGTGGTCATCCCCCAATATACTTCACAATGTCTGTACCTAAAAGCTTCCTATACCTGTCCTTGGGGAACATTGGAACTATCATGGGCAGGTATGTAAGCCCAGCGAGTCACCCCTAAACTGACATGGATTGCAGTTTGTCGTATATTCTTTACTTTGATTATTGTCCTTCACCCCCAAAAACATGATCTATAAGTACTAGGGCACATGAAAAAGGTTGGACACAAAACATAGTTTGTGTTTGTATTGTCTGGTTAGTTTCTTCAGTTAGGTGTCTTTAAATAAATTGGTTGGGAAGCACCAGTGTCTTTAAGAAGGTCTGTGGTGGCCATCCTCTGTAGACCAGGGAAAATGAAGGCAGACGTCACCTCGTCTTGTGAAGGAGACTGGAAAAAAGTTTCACTGTGAAGATTAGTTGCCTATCAATACTATTTATTAAGTAGAAATTTGATGTTTTTGAACGGGAGTTAAATAAGGAATAAAATGGATGCTGAGAGGCAAAGGTGTGAATTCTGCTGGTCATTTGCCTATTTATGTTCAGATTCATTTCCCACATCTCCTTGTGAAATCCAGTTCCCTGATCCCTTGACAAGTGAGTTCTTAAGAGCAGTCCGTGGGAGCTTTTACTCAGGTGACATAACTGCATTTGTCCTTCCAGCTTTTTGGGTAAAAGTATCCTAATGCTAGTAATATCCAGGCTGCTTCACTGTTTTCTCTTAGCTTTTCAGCCCTTCTATGTCCCTCATAAATGCAGCCCATAGTAAATTCCTTGTATTAGACCACCCAGCATGGATTTTGTTCAGCTGACTCGACCCTAGCTGATACAATAGCTAATAAAGCAATTAGATTTTTTTTTCAATTGTTTGAAATAAGCAATAGGGAACTGTCTGACTTATAAATACATTTTTTCCAAAAATTCAAGTCATTCAATTTCTGTGAAGAATACCAAACAACTTTATTAATGCTGAGCAAAGAACTACTACTCTTTTAAAATGACTGATTAAATTTTGCTTATAGTAACCTTTTTGAAACTGACATACTCTAAAAGAATAAACATATGTACTATTCTTCTTCAAACTCTTCCCTTTTAGGTTATTACAGATTATTGAGCAGAGTTCCCTGTGCTATACAGTAGGTCCTTTTTGGTTATCTATTTTAAATATAGCAGTGTGTACATGTCAATTCCAAATTCCCAGTCCATCCCTCCCTCCCTACCCTTCCCCCTGGTAACCACAAGTTCATTCTCTAAGTCTGTGAGTCTGCTTTTGTTTTGTAAATAAGTTCATTTGTGTCACTTTTTTAGATGCTGCATGTAAGTGATATTATATGATATTTGTCATTTTCTGCTTTCACCATTTGATCTACTTCACTTATTATGATAATCTCCAGGTCCATCCATGTTGCTGCAAATGGTATTATTTCATTCTTTTTTAATGGTTGAATTATATTCTATTATATATATGTACCACATCTTCTTTATCCATCTGTTGATGGAAATTTAGGTTGCTTCCACTGGAGTGTTTTTTGGATTACCAATTTTATTTTTTCACTTCCTTTATATTTATTTTTATCAAAACCATAGCCCTGTAGCTTTTACTGCTTCAATATATAGAAGGTGTTTGCTTTTTAATTTGCAGTCAGTCCTCATTATAAAATCAATCAACTTATCCGATTTACTTTCTATCATATAAAGTCTGACTTCAGATTTCAAATTAAATATATATGCATATATGAGAGTGAGTCAAAAATTATCTGCACTCTGGTTATATTAAAACTTCTGTTAGCCCCACTGTCTTATCAGCACTTTCTTTTCAAGGTTACTGTCTCCCCAGTCACTGCTGTGAAGGTGTGAACGTGTTAATCATTTCATTCATGAGTCTGGTGCAGCAAAAATGGATGCCCCACTTGTGATTTGAAAGAAGAGCAGCGTGCGGTGATTCATTTTTTGTGATCTGAGGGTGTGCATGTCTGCACACTTCTGCCCACACTGCCAACACTCTGCAAAAACTTCATTTTGAGGTGTCAAAGCATCCTCTCTATAGTCCTGATCTTGCTCCATCGGACTTTCACGTTTTTGCTCCCCTGAAAGCAGCCCTACAAGGATAAAGAGTCTCTTTTGATGAAGTGAGGACAGCTGTAATTTCCTGGCCCACAGCTCAGCCTAAAACATGTTTTAATGAGGGAATACGAAAGCTTGTTGACAGATGGACAAAGTGTACTGAAAAGCAAGGAGATTACGTCGAAAAATGTACAGTATTTGTCTTTTCTAAAAATTTATTAAAATAAATTCTACAGCCAGAGTGCGGATAATTTTTGACTCACCTTCGTGTGTGTGTGTGTGTGTGTGTGTGTGTGTGTGTGTGTGTGTGTGTGTGTCTGCATACATAGTCCCACCACAATCACACATTTCCAAATGAAGCAAGAGCTGGGTGTGAGATAATTTCATTTTGTCACACAGTGTTTAAAATGTTAATTGTTAACTCAGTATCTTGTAATTAATAACATTTACCATTTTAATGAGTTTGTTCAGATGATAACTCAACTTTTATTGACCAGTCTTTGTTTATGCATATAAAGATATTTCCAAATCAAACTTTAAAGCTTGAAGAACAATTAAGTCTACTCTTGTGCCACATCTCTGCAGTATCCCTTTCCATAAAGATTCTTACGTGCTATTCTCAGATAAAACCATATCACCTTGAATAAATCTGCCTGATATTTTTAAAAACCTTCTTCTGTTTGTAATCTTGGCCAGGTTTTAATGCCATAACCTCACCAGTAAAGTCATTTTGATGGCTGCAAATGTAGGCATAAGTTATCAACCAAGATTTGTGGGAAACATCATTAATATAGAAGACATATCTTTTATTTGCTGCAATTGTTGCCACAATTGCTAATAAATGTATCCTGCGAGGTCATATTTTTTATGGCCTACAATAGTGTCATGACATCAGTATTTGAGATTATCCTTTAGCTCATATCACAATTCCCCTTTTCTGAATTAGTATATCTCTTTCACAACAACAAACAAGGAAACAATACAAGCACTTGAGTAACTTTTCCCAAAAGAAATTTCTCAAATAATGGATATACACTATTTATAAGGGGAAAATATTAAATTCCTGGTAACTGTATGCATTGACTTAAGTATAGTTTTCTTCCTGTCAAAGTAATAAACAACAGCTTTTTATAAGTTGTCCTTAGGGCTATTAGTCTATGATTTTTGACAACATGCAGAATAGAGCAGAATACACTAATTAAATCTGAGACCAAAAGAGTCTCACATACATCATAAAAAAAGCAAATGCTGTGTAAAAAAACCAAGATAAATAAGCCTATTAAAATTGGTATTTACAATGGAAATATCAGATTCTAAAATTGACAATTATGGTCTCAGAATCACAACATATCTGGTTAATTACTTCTTTATAAATTCATCTAATGATTGGAGAATTTATTCTAGTAATAATAAAATTGTTAAATTCTGGGATTATTATATTATCATTTGTTTGGGATTTGTTTTTGAGCATTCTTGGTGTTTTTGAACCTTTTTTTTTTTTTTTTTTTTTTTTTTTTTGTCATTTTATTTTATTGTCTTCTTAAGAACCTGCGATGCAGGAAGAAAAATGTTGTCTTTCTTTAAATGTTAAGGAGACTACCCCTCAATTCTCCAATGTGCTATCCTTTCCTTGCTTGCAGGACTTGATCACGGTCCAATTTCACGCTGTATGACAGATTGTAGTTCTATCCACCTCATTACATATAGCTCCATCTCATCCCTTTTTATAGCTGAGTAATATTCCATTGTATATATATGCCACATCTTCTGTATCCATTCATCTGTTGATGGGCATTTCGGTTGCTTCCATGTCCTGGCTATTGTAAAGAGTGCTGCAATAAACATTATGGTACAAGTTTCTTTTGGGATTATGGTTTTCTTTGGGTATATGCCCAGGAGTGGGATTACTGGATCATATGGTAGTTCTATTTGTAGTTTTTTAAGGAACCTCCAAATTGTTTTCCATAGTGGCTGTACCAACTTACAGTCCCACCAACAGTGCAGGAGAGTTCCCTTTTCTCCACACCCTCTCCAACATTTGTTGTTTCCAGACTTTGTGATGATGGCCATTCTGATTGGTGTGAGGTGATACCTCATTGTGGCTTTGACTTGCATTTCTCTGATGATGAGTGATGTTGAGCATCTTTTCATGTGTTTGTTGGCCATCTGTATGTCTTCTTTGGAGAAATGTCTATTTAGGTCTTCTGCCCACTTGTGGATTGGGTTATTTGCTTTTTTGGTATGAAGCTGCATGAGCTGCTTGTATATTTTGGAGGTTAATCCTTTGTCCGTTGTTTCATAGGCAATTATTTTTTCCCATTCTGAGGGTTGCCTTTTAGTCTTGTTTATGGTTTCTTTTGCTGTGCAAAAGCTTTTAAGTTTCATGAGGTCCCATTTGTTTTGAACCTTTTTTTTAAATGATAAAAAATTTTGATTATGTTGTTAACTTTGAGTAATGTTTGAACCCCCTTTAAGATGTATATTATTGGGACTACAACTTGGTCCCTCTGATAGAGATTTTAAAATAGCTATTGATTAAGTTCAGTAGTTTCTGTCTCTCAACTCACAGTTCCAGAGCATTAGTCCAACACTGCTTTGGCAGGTCCATAGAACTGGAGATGCAGACAGCTTCTATCACATTTATCTGCCTTCCCTAGAGTGCTGCTCTTATAAGCTGAAAGACGCTTCCTTCTAGAAATATGATGATGGATGAAAAGTAATAGATTTAATGGGACAAACCATTATCTCTCCCACAGAATACTCATTGGCCACCCAATTTTAAAGGTGCTACTATTCAAGTTGCCACCACTCCCACTGTGAGTATGTTTTCCACCATAGAAACCCTCTCCATAAGTCAACTACCCACTTTCTCCACAGGTCAACTAACTCAACTCTAAGGCTAAAGATAGCTGAATGTTACAAAGAAATTTCTATTTTGTCAAGATGTGGCACAGAAAGTAACAACCATGCCAAGACTCCCTTCTAGCTGAAAACAATTTTGAAAAATCTATTCAATATTAGCAGCATTCCAAGTATGAAGATATTAAAATGTCTGAACTTTGTTTATGGAAAAAATGCCAACATTTTTTTCCACAGTGAAACAAGTGTTAGTTTCCAGCCTGCAATATCTATGACCTCTTAGCTCTTTTTGGCTATACTCCATTGAATATTATACAACTATGTACCAAAATCTGTATTATTTAAGAAATAGTTTGACTGCTGTGGCGAAGACCCCAAAGTGTGGCTAAAATCAGAAGGAATTTTGTCTGTAATGTGACAGTTTATGGTTAAGCATTTCAAGGTTGATATAGAAGCTCCCCTATGTTGGATTCCTGGACCATTTCTATTCAGCTTCTCTAACATTAGCTGTTATCTTGGTCCTCAGTGTTCAAGAGACTTGTGACCACAGCACAATCTGCAGTATAGTCCAGAAAGAAGAGGGAAAATGGCAAATAAGGAGCTGTCCTTTACTTTAAATTCATGAGGCAAAAGTTGCAAATAGTCCCGCCACCTCAATCACATTGTCCAGAAGCCAGGCATTTGGCTATAAGACACAAGCTATACCCGGCATCAAGGGGACATAGGAAATGGTGTTGATCGTTGGGTAGTTTTGAGCCATCCTAAAAATCACTTTACTACAATAGAAGGAAGAATGGATTTAAGGGGTGAGGGATGGATGGCAACTAGTAATTTTTACAACAAAAGTGAGGTTTTTTTAAAATCCCAAAGTTGATAATATTTTTTCAATTATTACTATGTATAGACATATTAAAAATTGTGTCAATTCCTTATACTTTAAGCTCTTAACAACTGTAGGAAATAGGATACATGTATATATGTTAATATAAACAAAACAATATAATCAGTTAAATTTTAATTTCATTTTAATATAATGTGATAAATGATGTTATATGTTTGTACATTATCACTTATGTTGGTGATAATGGTAACATTATGTAGCCTCAGGTGCAATTATACAATTAATCTGTTTCTATATATGATGAAGTAAGAATGCAGGAAATGTCTGTATGTATAAATACACTTCATAAAATATTAATAAAGTCAATATTTGCTAGTTAGGTAAAATAAGAAATTACTTATAATCGAAATACATTTTAAGACGTAAGTTCTCAAATTCTATTTTGATGATATATTACTTAGTAACTTTGTAAAGCTGCCTCTTCCACTTTAGGAAGAATTAGCATTTAGTTCTAATTGAAATATACATCAAGTGGATATCTAATTCAATGATTGCTAGAAGCCAAAGCATCATCTTTTCACTTGATCATAGTTTAATTTCTTGTAATGAATTGTTACAAAGCAGTACAATAAAACAATTGCAATACCTCGTATTCCAAAATAAAGAGGGTCCTCGATTAAACAGTCCAGATTCTTTTGTTTGACTTATTACATTCATATATCATGTGAAAACTCAGTTCTTTTATCATATTTTTACACTTGACCTAGAAAATCATCAGACTTAAGTCAGATTTGACTTTATGCTGATCCAAAGCAAATGTAAAGACAAACATCAGCATTTGTACTATTTTGTGGCTGTAAGGGTTGTAACTTTATAGAATTATTTTTTAATGAAACAACAAAAATGATGTCTAGGAGAGCTTGAGTACCTGAGAGAATAATCGCAGTCTAGTCTAGAGCAACCTGAGGAGGGTCTGAGGCACCCTAAACACTCACCCTAAGCACTGTCTCACAGTTTGCTGGGACACAAGTACTAGGAATTACATGAGACTGAGAGAACCATAATTGCCTAGACGACCTATATTTTAAGATTAAATCTGGCTTGGAGGAATGTAGATTAGTATTATACATGATTGATATTCAATTACTGACGTTGAGAGCAATGACAAGGGTGTAGTCATGATGATGGCCCCAGGGAAGAAGCTATTCAATGACCGTGGACCACCTGAACACATGATTGTCTCTCATATAATTATTCTAACATTTGCCATATTTACAGTAGAACATTGCAAAAGGGTTTGTTTGTTTTCACAGATTATTATATTACAAAGGCCATTACAAAGCACACTAGTATATATAGCACGATTATGGATTTGGGCATATATTAGACACCATTATTTGCTTTTATACTTAAACATATTGAAGCAAACATATCATTCTGAACTTAAAAAGGAAATATATCTTTCGTAATTTCAAATACACCCCAAGTTAAAAATTCTAATAATAATAGTGTTTAAAAGAACATATTTTTGTATTAGACCTGATAATTCAAATATAAACATCTTCCTCATCTCTCAGTGGCTTGAATAGTAGTTTCATTTCTCATTCACATCACGGTCCAGAGCCTTGTACTGAATCTTCTGAGGAGTATTCACCAATCTTAGATCCTTAGAGGCAACTGCTTTAACAGCTGGTGTGTGCTTTGGCATGTGTGCCGAAAATTCCACACCAAACCTAATTCTTCAGTCCCTCCAATTATTTTGTACACCTGAAATCCCTTGTACTAAATCTCTTCTTAATTAAAATACTTGGAATACTTTTTATTTCCTGAAATGAAATATGTGGATGACCTTTGAGTGTTAAGTCATTTCATCACCACATAATGAAAGCATAGGGAATACCTTTAATTCTGAAAAACTGGATGCTTTACTGAGACCAGTGAGGTATTCAACATAATACTGAAATATCTAAAGAGAGAATGTATCGTCAGATGAAGAAATAACCAAAACTAGAATTTAGAAATTAATAGAACTCATAAGGTAAAACTATGGAGTGTATGTTTGAACCATTTTTTAGAAAACTTAGATTTGACAGGTGAGTCGGTGTTCTCAATGAAGACACACAAATAATATCAGGCAATCCCAAGGCTTGAATAACTCATTGCTCAGGACATTCTGCTCCTCATTTCTCTGATTCTATGTTTACCATACAAGCAATTGCACGTGCTGCTGGTCAGATGTTTGGTACTGGGACAGGCATGACCTAGACAAAGGACTCAAGCATCCCTTTAATTGGAAGAGACATTGACAGTTTTACAAATTGATAATTTAATTTTTGCTTAATACATTAGTCTTTTATTGTAAATTAGTATCAATCCATCAGTTCCATAACAGATATCTGATCATTTTGGATGTAATTATGAAATACCAGTTTGGAGGCCATTTTGTAGCCTTTTTGGTAGCCATAAAACTTAGCTTTTCTGGGCAAGCCTCTACAACACAACAGTTCTTTTCCAAACACTCAATGTGTATATCTAAATATCTTAGCTTGAGCAAATACACTAAGATTACTCATTTCATGAATGTTGTGTTGGAGTGACATAATCCTTTCAAGGAACATGCATTGGGAAGTAAGGAAGCAGGGCCACAGCTCTATATGAAAGTCGAAAGAATGAATAATTAAGCTTACATTTCATTTATAATTGGCATAATTGATTTAATCTTATTCTTTGCATTTGTATTAGTTTTCTATCATTTTATGTAAAAAATAACCATAATGTATTCATTTAAAACAGCAGATTTATCACCTCACAGTTTCTGTGGGCCAAGAGTCTGGGGATAGGTTCATTGGATCTTCTGCTGAGTCTAACAGAGCTGAAATCAACGTGTCCCCAATGCTGCTTTTCTCCTCTTGGGCTCAGGATCCTCTTGCAAAAACTCACTGGTTGTTGAAAGAGTTTCCTCTCCTTGCCTGTTGGTATGAAACTGCTCTCAGCAACTAGAAGCTGCCCCTCCCCATCAGCAACACAACGTGGCTGCTTGCTTTCTTCCAGACCAGCAGGACATCTTTCTTAATTCTTCCTCTGATCCCCGTCAAAGAAAATTCTTTGCTTTGATTATCAGCTCCACCAAGAATAACATCCATTTTTGCCACATAGCACAACTTAATCCCAGGAGTGATAGCTCATTATATTCACAGGCTCTGCCTATGTAAGGGGAATAAAGGAGGCAGAAGCCTTGGGGTTGTCTTAGGCTCCTGCTTACGTATTTCAGACATACCAGTATTATAAGCAGAGTTTTTCTTAGTTTTTTCCATGTTTTAATGTAGGCTCAAATAGATGTTTTCTTTTTCTGATGTCTAAATATGTAGATTTTTAGGTAAATAATAGAATAAAACCTACCATATATTTAATAATTACTTACTTGGATCTCTGAGCATGTTAGAAAAATTGCCACTCTATGGTCTATGTTGAATTTCTCATGAGTTTAGCATTTCTGAATTGGTTCAAATAAGATTAAATCAATTATAATATCATTGCTTTTATTAATCCAAATTTTTTTGTCCTTTTTCTGTCTGAAATGTTTTGTAAGTAAAGACTTTCCAGTTTTCACTGAGGGAAAGTCTTTTAAGTTAGGAACATATTATAATCCTTTTTAGAAAAGAAAAAAATTGTCATAAATGAAAACTTTAAAATTATTTCCACTGGATATCTGGAATCATGTGCTTAGGAGTTCTATATAAAATTTATTTCCCTAAAATATATTTCTATGTTATCTCTAACTCTTTCTGTAATAAGTCTGAGAAAGGTTTTTGTTGTAATTGTCCTTCCATTTCGTTTCTTCTCTGTTGACTCCCAGGAGTTGCTTAGCATAAAAAATATTAAAGTCCCACAAAGATAACAGGGAAGCAGAGACAAGCTGAGTCTATCAAGCTTGCAAAGCAATGTGGGAACCCCACCTTAGCAGTGATTCAGTAGTGTCTTCACAGGGGGAGCCAAGGAAGCAACTTACAGCAGTTTAGGAAGTGGGCTCCAATGGGGTCATGGCTGACCCAGACAGGGGCTTGTTCAGATTGGTCAACTGGATGAGCTGCTCTAATAGTCCATTACTTTATCTTGCAATATGTGGGTCTGAACGAGTTTTCATTAACAATTTGATCTTAAACACATTTTTAGTGTCGAAAGTTTATGGTTTCTCCTTCAGAAAGAGGCAGCTATGATACAGAATGCAAAATTACAATGTTCTGGTGTCATGTTATATAGGGGGTTGGATATCACAGCAGTTGTAAAGGGGGTGCTGTAATAAAAAGTAGAACAAATTATTCTTGAGATTTCAAAGAGTATTCACAAACACTAGTAACTTAGGAAAAAGAAAAGACTTCTGTGCCATTTTATGTTAATTTTCAAACTAAAAAATAGAAAACAAATTAAAAAACAAAACAAAAATCTTCCTCAAATAAAAGCTGTTCTAATTTGCATCAGTATTTGAATTCCTATTTTGTAAATATTGTAATTACTGTGAAATACCAGCATTTTTATATGAGCAGTCACAGTATTAGATATTTTATCTCTAGATGAAAGAAGTTTACATATTTTCATTTAGTGAAGTTTGGTTGTTAATATTCATTGTATGTAAAAGCCTGGAAACTTTGTGTTTATCACTTAAATATTTTATTCATAATTAGCAAGTATGAAAATGTTCTATGTGTTAACAGGTATGCATATCAATCTACAAAAATATAAAGCATTAGGAAATTATGTAACAGATATACCAAACCCTTTAGTTTTTGAAAAAGAACATACTAATTTTCAAAAATTAAAATACTTTACAAATGCTTTTACATTGCTTTTAGTCTATAGTTATTTTTGTGTTTTTTAAAGATTTATTTTTATTATTTATTTATTTATTTTTATTTTTGCCTATGTTCGGTCTTTATTGCTGTGCATGGGCTTTCTCTAGTTGTGGCAGTGGGAGTGACTCTTTTGCAGTGCACAGGTTTCTCATTGTGGTGGCTTCTCTTGATGCAGAACATGGGCTCTAGGTGTGCGGGCTTCAGTAGTTGTGGCTCACCTGCTCTAGTGCGCAGGCTCCGTGGTTGTGGCACCTGGGCTTAGTTGCTCCCTGGCATGTGGGATCTTCCTGGACCAGGGATTGAACCCATGTCCCCTGCATTGGCAGGTGGATTCTTAACCACTGAGCCACCAGGGAAACCCTATAGTTATGTTTTGTTGTTTGTTTAAAATTGAAATGAGATACCTAAACTAGTTAAGGGACATCCTTAAAATACTACATGTGTATGACTACAGATACACATGATAGAAGTGACGTTTAATAAACTGTTCCCTTGGACTTGGATAAACTAGGATTTGTCTCTAAAATTTTATTATGATTTCTGACATAAGTAATATTAAAAGTTCTTTGTGACAGGAATTGATGTTTCAGTAATTGAAAACATTACTGAATCCTGATAGCTTTATTAGAATATTGCTAGAATACTGAACCTTTGCCTGCGCTTTTACAATATTGTTCTTTTAAGTTTATTGAGATTTTATTGTTACTAATATTATTATTCCCTATTTACGGTGCTGAGTGAAAGTGCTCTTTAAATTTTTCTTAAGAAGTACACCAGGAAGCATATTCAAAACTATTGAAAAATTCTTAATTGTAAATAAGAAAGTTCTTAATGTTCATTTGCAAATTCACTCTATCTTTTAAAAAAAGGTTTAACTGGCTTCAATAAAGTGTAACTGGTGCTGTTTAACACTTTGGGCATTACTGGAGGCTTTAAAGTGAAGCAAGCTGATTTATTTTCACCATTTTTGGCTGGCTGAGAGTAGTGATGTGGAAATGATATTCTTGGACTCATCTGAGCTGCTGTAAACAGTCAGTTGTCATGTATCACCTTGTCAGCGTTTCCTCCAGTAGGTAAGTAATTCAGAGCTTGTAGTATGAATGGTTATTATGCAAACATAAAAACACGAAGTGGGAACAAAAGACTACCTATTGAGATTATCAGAAACTTAAAAAATATTCTAACCGCTTATATAATGCCTAATATATTTCTTGGAATACTGCAAATGCCGTGAGTTGAAATTTAAGAAAAAAATACTTCCACTTCTACCATAAGCTGTCACAAATTTTCCTCGTAGGTTAAGTCTGCTCTTTGATGACTATTCTGTGAAAAATTACATAAACTCCTTAGACATGTGAACCAGTTTAAAAAGCACAATTTTAAATAGCAATTTGATCACTGTTCAAGAAGGCATTTTGAGTGCACTATTAATACATCGCTCTATATGAGGATATACAATCAAACTCCTAAGAGATGAGATGCTTTTTTGATGTGAACTTATGAAGTTGTTCTCACCGAAAAGATAAAAGCAGCCCCTGACATCATCTCCTTGAGCTAACATACTCCTCAGTCCCTGAACCTCTACTGTCAGAAGATAAACATGCTCTTGGCCTTAGACATCATTAATTGGCTATGGACACTGGGTCAAGAGAGACGTTTTACTAACCTACAGGTCTGATGATTTCTATGAGGTTAAATCAGTTGTCCAGACTGCTCATGCGTGCATAGGGAGAAAGATTTATGATAATAAGGTAGGTGCAAGGAAGAAAGCTATTGACTAGCTTATTTTAAATCTTAAAGTGCCTGCTCATGTTTCGAGCCCCAAGTAATTTCAGTACTGAGGAAATATCAGAGAAGTTGAGAAACTATTGCTTGTAGCAGCTAATAAAACTCGTAAATACTTTTTTAAAGAAATTTTATTGAGATACAGTTAACATACAATAAACTGCATATATTTAGAGTATACAATTTGGTATCCCAATCTCCCAATACATTTCCCCCCCAACCCTCCCTGCTTTCCCCACTTGGTGTCCATATGTTTGTTCTCTACATCTGGGTCTCTATTTCTGCCTTGCAAACTGGTTGATTTGTACCATTTTTTTATAGTCCGCATATATGTGTTAATATACGATATTTGTTTTTCTGACTCATTTCACTCTGTATGACAGTCTCTAGGTCCATCCATGTCTCTACAAATGTCCCAGTTTCATTCCTTTTTACACCTGAGTAATATTCCATTGTATATATGTACCACATCTTTTTTATCCATTCATCTGTTGATGGACATTTCAGTTGCTTCCATGTCCTGGCTATTGTAAATAGTGCTGCAATGAACATTGGGGTGCATGTGTCTTTTTGAATTATGGTGTTCTCTGGGTATATGCCCAGCAGTGGGATTGCTGGGTCATATGGTAACTCAATTTTTAGTTTTGCAAGGAACCTCCATACTGTTCTCCATAGTGGCTGTATCAATTTACATTCCCACCAACAGTGCAAGAGCGTCCCCTTTTCTCCACACCCTCTCCAGCATTTACTGTTTGTCAATTTTCTGATGATGTCTATTCTAAGTGGTGTGAGGCGATACCTCATTGTAGTTTTGATTTGCATTTCTCTAATAAATAGTGATGTTGAGCAGCTTTTCATGTGCCTCTTCACCATCTGTATGTCTTCTTTGGAGAAATGGTTATTTAGGTCTTCTGCCCATTTTTTGATTGGGTTATTTGTAAAACTCGTAAATACTCTTAATTGACTATAATGGTTGGCCTGGGAAAGTTCTACATGGCATGTTGTCTGTCCAGATTGAAGAATCTACCGTCTTCAAATAAATTGTGTCCTGAGTAATGTACTTTGTTTTTACAGAATTGTAACTATTTTTTGTTTAAACTGTCTCTGAAATAAAGCAAAAAATAGATCAATGGAATTTATCTCAGAGCTCACCTTATTCTTCAACATGGCAGTTGATCTCCCACATACTGGATGAGTGTAGACTTAAGATGTTTGAGTTTTTTACTAATAGTTTGTAAAAAGTAGAAGAGTGCCTCAGCCAACTTCTTAGATTGAGATTCCAGATATATTGTGACTTCCCAGGAAATAATGCAACAGGTGTTGACTATCTTGATCTAAGGGGTCACTTACAGTAAGCAGAACACATCATTACAACTGTAAAATATGTAGCCTCAATTGATCCTGAGGATAAAATAATATTTGGATTCTGTACCACAGGAAAATCAATACTGACAATTTTATCGGTAGCCCTGAGGTTCTGAACAAATCTACCTTCTCTTCCACTGGTTTTCTTGGCTGGAAGGATAGGCGTATTCTAAGACCTAGTACAATGTGTGAGGAGTCATTTCTCTACTTAGGTCACCAACTAACGATTTTAGTACTTTAGCTTCTTGTTTTAGAGAGTATTGCAAAAACCTGATGGGGATTTTAATGGGTCTCTCTGAATCTTCAGAGGTTTAGCTCCAATAATTCTGTCAAGATCAGTAGATTATTTGGCCCTTAATGAATCTGTATGTCCTGGAGGACTTTAATTTGGGTTTTATTTAGATACAAAGATATCAGCATTCATTATTCAAATTACCCTCTAATCTAATGACGACTAGGGGAGAGCTCAGAAATTTGAAAGGAAGAGGTCATCAGGATACCATTTAATTGGGCAGGTCCATCTTCCCAGGTGATCTCTCTCTCTCCTAAATTAGCCAGCATTCTTTCACAAAGGGGGAGAACATTTCCCGGGTTAAAAGTTTGCATGTGAAAGTTACAGCCTGAGGTGAGTAAATGTCTAAAGTTTTTCAAAGATATCTATCACATTAGTAGATTACTGACCACAGGCAGGAGTTTGTAAAATGAAAAAGAGTTTAAGATTGGTATAGCAGTGAGCATATCAGTACATACCTTGCAAGCTTTTCTCTTAACGTTTTTGGAAATGTCTTCTTATGCATTTAAGGGTAAAATGTGGAATCAGATACTCGTTCCACCTTTGGGAAGTCTGTTTTTGAACCATCTTCCTTCCTTCCTTCCTTCCTTCCTTCCTTCCTTCCTTCCTTCCTTCCTTCCTTCCTTTCTTTCTTTCATCTTTCTTTCTCCCTCTCTTTCTGTCTTGGCATAGTACAATTCTTTTTGTCAAGCCTATTCTGCTTACAGTATCTATAGTCCTCTTTGTCAAAACGCTCCCTCCCTTGGCCCTTAAAGATTGAGATGTGCGCATTTAATTGTTTTATCTGAAAGCCACCAATTTATTGTCTTATTCTGCTTTTGTTATGAGGCTCTTTCAAATGTTTAGCAACATTTGAAGACCTAGCAATGGACAATTTATGATTCCCCATTTTTTTGCATACTTCAATTTCTTGGTGAAGGATATTCAGCAAATGTAAGGAAATAGCTGTAGTTGCACCTGTGTTAGGATCTACTATGTTCTGTATAAAAGTGTTAAGGATTCTCTCTAAATTTTGACAGAATGATCTGACTATCTATTTGCACAGGAATGACTTTGTGGATAGCCCTCCCTATTCTGTCCAACTCCACGTTATTCAGCTTTTCTAAACCTCTTATTTCCTATGATATTTGGAGACACAAGGTATTCTCAGATCTTATCACTCTGCCTTCCTTTTTTTTTTTTTTTTTCTATCTGAAGGCCCTACAAATCTATAAATATATAATGTAGATCTAGGATCCTTGGATTATTAGAAATGTAGCTTTCTACTTAGCTTGCCTAAGCTTAGGAAAAATTTTTAAATGGCTCTCAGATCAGACCAAGATCAAGACTTAAAATCCACCTTACTGCATTCTGAAAGAGGTTTTACTTTAAGAAGCAATTGAGTTTTGAAGGATCCTGAACGTGTAGATGGGATCTGCACAAAACGTATTTGACTAATGATTCTAATCTATTGCTTCTCTGAGATGGCTAGAATTTGCAGAAATTTTCTTGTGTTTAATTGACTATTGTTTAAATAGATTAGTGACTTTAAATAGATTAGTGACTGTTTCTCTTCAACAATTTTCATTTTAAAATATTACTGGAAATTTAAGGTAAAAACAGGAGGGGTCAGTAATAATTTAATCAATGAAAATCCAGGGATTTTTGACAAATATTTTAATACATATTTTAACATATAACTGCTTTTTGTGAGCATTACACAATGACAGCTATTTGTTGAAAAGTAATCATTTATTGCTTTTTAAGAGTCTCTCTACTTCTGCCATTTCATATTCTTGTGATATGGTGAGTAACCTTTTAAATAGTAAACAGTAAAAAATTTTTTTCTTTTTGTTAAATTGAGTGTCCATTCCAGATTGAACAATTCACTATACATTCTGTATACGTTATTTTCATTAGCTTTTTTAGTAGCATGCTACAGACAATTTGAGGCTCATTTTGTCAGCCAGAAAACTGATGCTCAGAGGAGTAGTCAAGTGATTTTCTCAAGGCTCCACATTTAGTCAATGCTGGAACCAGAATTCAAACTACATATCCTACTTTATAGCCAGGTTTCTCAATCCCTCTATTATACTGCTCTCTTATATTGCCATTTTTCCAGTCCTTTCATATTACTAGCTTAACTGTTTATCATTGTGTTTGATTACTTGCAGAGCAGTGCTGACCAACAAAACTTTCTACAATAGTGGAAATATTCTATATATACCCTTTCCAACATGATAGCTACCGGCAATCTATGACTATTGAGACTTAAAGTATGACTGTTGGGACTGAGGCACTAAATTTTAAATGGTATTTAATTTTAATTAATGCCGGAGCCTGCCGGCAAAATCGATCAGGTCCTTAGGCAAACACGACGCGGCTAAGAAAGACAGACAGACAGACACACAAAAGATGGGGTCGAGAGGGTCAGAAGCTCATAGGCAACTGACAAACTTCTTTATTTTACAGTGGCTTTTTATACAGATTAAATCAGAGGAGTCATTGACAACAAGGCTAAAAGAAAAATGATTCTTCCTTTAGAGAACAATGTGTTTTTCCCATAACCATCTACCGTAGCGAGCATAAGACCTCCTGTTGATTGTTTCTAGGTGTACTAGCGAGATCACAGACCTGTGGGCGCACATAGTGCAGCCCAGGGGATCACATGCTCTTTGTTTGAGCACTTACTCAAAGGTCAGGGGTGGCGGGACAGAGAGCTATGCTTGCCTAGGCAAGCCCTTACAGTAAGGCAGCTCCCAGGGCTATGTCCTGGAGACCAAGGCCCTTGTTGGGGGCAACTATGGAAACCAGGACCCCTGTTCAGGGCAGCTCCCCGCAAATTAATTTAAATATAAATGGTCACATGTGGCTAGTGACTCATATTGTGCAGTCTGATTCTAAGTGTAAGTATACTGTCATTCCTTAAAACACTGTTCTTGAAATAAAAATGAGACACAATTAATCAAATACCATTGTTAGCAGAATGCATGAAAAATAAAAGTGAAAATAAAAAGGGATATATGCCTTGATCCTTTCTGGTAAGTGTTATGGCTTATTTTTCATTGAAACATACTGGTCAAGAGGAAGGCTGTTAGACAATAATTTTATTTATTTTTTTTAAATTAATTAATTAATTAATTTATTGGCTGTGTTGGGTCTTCATTGCTGTCCGTGGGCTTTCTCTAGTTGTGGTGAGCAGGGGCTACTCTTCCTTGTGGTGTGCAGGCTTCTTGGTCCAGTGGCTTCTCTTGTTGTGGAGCATGGGCTCTAGGTGCACGGGCTTCAGTAGTTATGGCTTGAGGGCTCAATAGTTGCAGCTCGTGGGCTCTAGAGCACAGGCTCAGTCATAGTGCATGGGCTTTGTTGCTGCACGGCATGTGGGATCTTCCTGGACCAGGGATTAAATCCATGTCCCCTGCATTGGTAGGAGGATTTTTAATCACTGCACCACCAGGGAAGTCCTGACAATAATTTTATTTTATGTTCATATATGTTTCACAAAACAGGTGTAATATTTTAAACAGCAGTTTTGGTTATTTATTTGAATTCTTGAAGGCTTGCAAGATATGGCCACAGATATCATATGTCTACATCTATAGGTGTATAAATATAGATATATTTATTTATTTATTAAAGATTTATTTTATTATTTATTTATTTTATTTTTGGTAGCATTGGGTCTTTGTTGCTGCACAGGAGCTTTCTCTAGTTGTGGTGAGTGGGGGCTACTCTTTGCTGCAGTGTGCAGTTTCTCATTACAGTGGCTTTTCTCTTGTTGCAGAGCACAGGCTCTAGGCACATGGGCTTCAGTAGTTGCAGCACATGGGCTCAGTAGTTGTGTCACATGGGCTTAGTTGCTCCTTGGCATGTGGCATCTTCCCAGCGCAGGGATCGAACTAGTGTCCCCTGCATTGGCAGCTGGATTCTTAACCACTGTGCAACCAGGGAAGCCCTAGGTATATTTAAATTTGTAATGTTTTTCTTTTAAGATGGTCCCTCATTATTATCAAATTACTCGTACAAATTAATATTCAAAATAAAATAGTAACAGTCTTCATATTTGTACTGAATAATATTATGACAATTTGGTTTGTTAGTCACTGTATATTTAAAATATTTTTAAATTAACATAATTGTCAGTTTCCCTCCACTTCTTTTCTTCTCTAAATTCAAAATTCTCTAAACCATAATTTACTACATTCTTTTCAGTACATTTTATATTTCTCATAGTCCTATATTAGCATTTCTGTTTTATGAATTGAGTCTTCAGACATTTTAAATAAGCTCATTTACCATATCATGGCTTTAATTTTTTAAGCCAGTAAATAGTCATGTTTAAAAAAATGATAAAAGATTTGCTCAAATGAGAATTCCACATATTTGCAAACTTTAATTTTTCCTAACTGATAGTGTTAATTGTAGGAACAGCATTTTTATTATGATTATAGCTTTTTAGTAGCTCTCTAATGAGACATCTGTTTTATATAGTAGATAAATCATTTATTTTATTGAAGGACTAAATCTTACTTGGTTTGGGAAATTTAAAAATTAACGTAGTATGAACACAGCATGATATTCAGATGTAATCCTTCAACATTAAGAGGGGTAGGATCATGAAGAGGTCCTGCATCATCAGATTTAAGTTGAAAGACTATTAATCTGATGCAGCTGTAATAGTGATTTCGCTTTGTGAGGTGATATAGCTCTTTACCAATAAGCTACTTTATCCTTAGAAATTGTGATTAGACATTTAATTAACTCAAGCTGAAGTTGTCAAGATTTCAAATTAAATTAAATATTTTTCAGTTTAGCAACAACACAATGAACTTATCCAAATAAGTTAAACATCTATGAAATCATAACAAACTCCAAGAGAAGAGAAAGTCCCCTCTACTTGTCATGATATATGTTCTGTACATATGAGTACTGTAATAAAAAAAAACTGAATATATATGTACACTTTAAAACAATTAAAATTTCTTTAAAAAATTAAATCATATATTGTAATGACTTCTCTCAAACTAGGGCAAATCATTCATATAACCATGCTGAACCTATTTTTAAAGCTTCTAACTTAGAATTTCCTGAAAAATAATCATTTTAATCATAGACAAAAACCAATGTCATTTTTGTAAAATTGTGCCAATTTTACTACCATAGCATTTTAGAAAGGAAAAAGTCAAGCCACATACAGGACAACTATTTTTGTAATGAATACGCTGACAAAGGTTTAGGTAGTCAGAATAAGTATTAACACTTCAAAATATCAAAGGAAAAAAATAATCCCTAAATAACAGGCAAAGACATGATTAGGCATTTCACAGTGAAGAAAATGTAAATGGACTCTAATCCTTGGAAAATAAAACAATTAATTACTGAAATGCAAATTAAGTGATAAAGAGCAATTTTGTTATACCCACCAAATTAGAAAAAATAATTAAAACTTGATTTCATAAAAAACATTGATGATATTGTGAAACAACAGATTCTCTTATATAGTTATGGTCAGAGGATTACAAAGTACACTATGTGTTCCCTTTGAAACTTTTCTAGAGAATTTGCAGGGAACACACTTACTAAGACATCTATTTTTTGTTACATTTTTTAAAGCAACAGAGTATGTAATGCTTGACATCATTCTTGACCTCACAATTCTTTTGCCTTTACCCTAAATGTCTAGGTCTGGCATATCTCACGTAAATTTGTTCTTTTGTAATCATTGCTTTAGACTCAGATTTCAAAAGGAGCCTTGCTAAAATACCTAGTAAAGTTCAACATGGATATAACTTTAAGTCCCAGCAACTCCACTCATTATATAAACCCCTGAGGAATTTTTAAACATGTGCATTGGGAGATAGCATAACATTATTCAAAGCAGCATTTTTGTGGTATAATGAAATGTAAAAATTATCTATCAAATGTATAATTAATAAGATACAGTCAAGCCATACAATAGAATAGTATATATCAGTGTGTAATGAATGAAAGTCACACAGAGCTACATGGTTATATTTAAAAAATCAAAATGTTGAATTTAAAAAGTCAGAGAAGAATTCTCAGAGCACTATTGTGTTTATTTAAAGTTCAAAATAAAGTATAAGAAATAATAAATTGCTTAAGGATACTTATATGGTTGCTAACATTATAAAAACAACAAGAAAATTATTAGTATAAAATACAAGATAGTGGTTACTTTAGCAGGTAAGGAAAGGGGATGTGATCAAAGGGCAAATTACCAATGATTTATCAATAATATTACATTTCCAACCAGTTAGGGATTCAAACATTTTACCTTCCATACTGAATTTCATAGAAAGGTACTCGAAGAACTGCTTTTATAAAGCAAAGAATAAAGAAAATAGAAGAAATATATATGACCAAGTGAACAATGGATTTGAAGCAGGAGATCAGTGAAAGAATTTGCAATGTGGACAACAGGCTTAAAGAGTGATAATTCAGTTTGTATTGGGAGGATTAAGGATTCCAAACAGGAAGTTTCTAGGAAAAAATTAAGGGAAAAAAGTGATCATGTGTTATGGTTAAAAGACTGAAATCAAAGAAAAAGGGAACTCTCGAAAACAGTAAAGGAAACATGGCTTTCAATTACAACGGTCCCACATAAAATTAACAGTTAACATCTCATCAGAAATGGTGGAATCCAGAAGACAGTAGAATTTCATATTCAAAGATAAACAAACAAACAAGAAACCTCTCTACTAAGAATCTTACAGTCAACAAAACTAACTTTCAAAAGTAAGGCAAAATAAAGAGATTCCCAGACAAAACAAAATGGATAGCAGATCTGCCTTATAAGAAATGCAAAGTAGTAATTTTTCATAGGCAGACAGATAGTAATTTAAATCCACACAAAACAATAAAGAACATGGATAAATGTCATTATGTAAGTATAAAAAATTATAAATACGTATTTTTTCACCATTTTTCTTAACTTATTTAAAAAGAAGATAAACAAAAGGTATACATTATATCATTGTACTATAATATATAGAAATATATCTGTCAATAACAAGCAAAGTTGTTTAGGAATGAAGAAACAAAATCAGATTGAACTAAATCCAAAAGACCCAATTAAGGAAATCAGACATGAGAATAAGAGAATCAATATAACAAATCTATAAAAATATGTTTGCTTTTCTTTCTTCTCTCAGTTTCTTTAATAGATATAATATTATATAAAATAATAATTATAAAAATGTATTTTCAGATTATGTATTTATGTATAAAATGTATTTATGGATTAAACATACATATAATGTAATAATCATATTAAAAATACACAAAGAAGGGAGAATAAAACTATATAGAAGTAATCTTTCTATTTCTCACTGAACATAAAGTTAGCATAAATGTAAGTAAGTTCTGATCAGTTAAGATTTATGCCTTAGTGCAACCACTAGGAGAATTCTTTAAAAAAAAGATGAAAAAAATCATTAAAGAAATTAAATTATCACACTTTAAAAAATGTATTTAATAGAAAAAATGTTAAGGAGAATTAACACTAATAAAAAAAAGAAACTGAGGTATAAAGAAAAAAGGTAGAATGTCAGACATAAATCCAACTATATCAATAGTAACATTAAATGGGAATGAATTAATCAAAACAAAAGGCAGAGATTTTCAGAGTGGTGAAATTTTTTTAAAGACAAATATTTAGCCAAACTAACTAAAGAAAAAAGAGAGAAGACTCAAATTACCAAAATGAAGTTTGAAGGAGGGGGCATTACTATCAACCTTATGGAAGTAAAAAGGATTATGAGAGAATATTATGCCAATGAATGAAATAACTCAGATGAAATGTGCAAGTTTTTAGAAAGACACAAACTACCAAAGCTGTCTCAAGAAGATTACAAAAATATAAATAGACCTATAACATGTAAAGACATTGAATTAATAATTTTAAAAAACTTCCCACAAGGGCAAGTCCAACACAAGGTGGCTTCACTGGTGAATTCATCAAAACATTTAAAGAAGAGTTAAGGAGAGTTTGACAAACTTTCCCCCCAAATAGAAAAAGTACTTCCTAACTCATTTTATGAGACTAGTAGTACACAGATGCCAAACCTGGCAGGCATTATAAGAAAACTACAGATCAGTATCTCTTATGAATGTAGAGGTAAAATGTAAAATGAATGTAGAGGTAAAACAAAAAACTAACAAACCAAATCCAACTACTTCTAAAAACTACTTTACAATCTGACCAATGGAATTTAACCCAGGTATTGAAGCTATAGTAATCAAGAATGTCATATATGACATATAGGTAAATGCATTTGAACTGAGAGTCTAGAAATCTTCACATTTTAGTCAATTAAATTTCAGAAAGTGTGCTAAGATGATTCAAAGAGGAAAGAATAATCTTTTTCATCAAATGGTACTAGAACAACTGGATATCCACATGTAAAAGAATAAAGTTGGACTCTTACAATGTTACAAAAATAACAAAAATTAACACAACAGAGATCAAAGACTTAAATGTAATATCTAAAACTGTAAAACTCTTATCAGAAAACATCAGAGTACATACCAATGACCTTGAATTAAGTTATGGTTTCTTAGGCACTACACCAAAAGCAAAAGTAATAAAAGAAAACATAGGTAAATTAGACATCAACAAAAGAATATGAATATCTTTTTGAATTATGTTTTTTTCTGGATATATGTCCAGGAGTGGGATTGCTGGATCATACGGTAGCTCTACTTTTAGTTTTTTAAGGAACCTCCATACTGTTCTCCATAGTGACTGTACCAATTTACATTCCCACCAATGGTGTAGGAAGTTTCTCTTTTCCCCCACACCCTCTCCAGCATTTACTGCTTGTAGATTTTGTGATGATGGCCACTCTGACCAGTGTGAGGTGATACCTTATTGTAGTTTTGATGTTCATTTTTCTAATAATTAGTGATGTTAAGCATTTTTTCATGTGCTTGGTTACCAAGGGAGAAAGGAGGAGGGAGGGATAAACTGGGAGACTGGCATTGACATATACATAATATTATATATAAAATAGATAGCTAATAAGGACCTACTATATAGCATAGGGAACTCTTCTCAATATTCTGTAATGACCTATATGGGAAAATCATCTAAAAAAGAGTGGTTATATGTATATGTATAATAGATTTACTTTGCTGTACAGCAGAAACTAACACAACACTTTAAATCAACTATACTCCAATAAAAGTTTAGAAAATAAAAATTAAAGAATATGAATAGACATTTCTCCAAAGAAGATATACAAATGACCAATAAGATAAACACAAGAAAAATGCTCAACATAATCAGTCACAAGGGATACGCAAATCAAAATCACAATGAGATACAACTTCACACACGCTAAGAAAATTATAATCAAAATATTGGATGATAACAAGTACTGGTGAGGATATGGAGAGATTGGATCCCTTATCAATGCTCATAGGAATTTAAAATGGTATAGCCACTTTGGAAAGCAATCTATCATTTTCTCAAAAACTCTTGGAGATTTACCAAAGGACCCACCAATACCACTTCTGGAATACATGCCAAAGAGAATTGAAAACATATATCCACAAAAAACTTGACATGATGTTCATAGCAGCATTATTCATGATAGCCAAAAGGTGGAAATAACAAAAATGTCCATTAACTGATGAAAGAATCCATAAAATATGGTATATCCATAAAATTGAATATCATTCTACAATAAAAATGAAATATTTACAAATGTTACAACATGGATAAGCCTTGAAAATATAATGCTAACTGAAAGAAACTAGTCACGAACTACCTCATAATGTATGATTGCATTTATATGAAATATACAAAATATGCAAATCTACAGAGAGAGGAAGTAAGTTTTCTAGAGCTGGGGAGGGTCGAAGAATATGGGGAGGGATTGCTAATGGGTATGACATTTCTCTTGGGGGAGATCTAAATGTCCTTAAGTTGATTGTGGTGCACAACTTTGTAAAGATGTGAAAGAATGTGTATGCTTAAAGCATACTTAAAGTCAGTGAATTGTAACAGTGAACATGAATTACATTTCTAGAAAACTCATAGAAAGTTAGCACAGGGAAAAGAAACATAATCTTTTTATAAAATAACCCTAAAAGTAACACTATGTATATAATCATAATAAATTAGAATTTATGGTTGAATTTTAAAGTTTGGAATCAGTCTGAAGATAAAACATAGAAATTTTAATATGGTTGTAGACAAAAGCATACATTTTAGCATCTGTGATGACAAAGTAAAATAAAACCTGCAAGTAATTGCTGTCTGGAGGTGAAAGTTGGAGTGCAGAACAGGTTTGTACAGTTGGGTGTTAACATCTTTATTTGATAGACAGGGAAATTTTCTGTCTATAGATTATATAATATGTAAATGTGATTATATATTCTTAAAGTTACAAAAGTTAATTATGGGGGAAGCTAAAAGTTCAGTCTATGAAACAAACAAGCAAACAAATACAAATAAATATGGAATCTAAAAAAATGGTACCGATGAACCCAGTGACAGGGCAAGAATAAAGATGCAGATGTAGAGAACGGACTTGAGGACACGGGGTGGGGGGGCGAAGGGGAAGCTGGGACAAAGTGAGAGAGTAGCATTGACATATACATATTACCAAATGTAAAATAGATCGCTAGTGGGAAGCTGCTGCATAACACAGGGAGATCAACTGGATGACTGGTGTTGACTTAGAGGGGTAGGATAGGGAGGGTGGGAAGGAGTTGCAGGAGGGAGGGGATATGGGGATATATATAAATAAATAGAGCTGATTCACTTTGTTGTACAGCAGAAACTGGTGCAACAGGGTAAAGCAATTATACTCCAATAAAAAGCTTAAAAAATTCTTTCAATAATAAAAATAATGTATCAAAATAAATACATGCATACATGCAAATAAATGCATACATTAATAAATGTTCAGTACAGGAGAAGCCACTCAGAGTGTTGCTCTGTAGAACAAAACTTAGAGTGAAGAATAGCAGTTTAGCTTACTGTTAGTATTCGTTAAAAGCATTTTGATCAAATGGTTTTTACAAAAAAAAAAGGAGAAAGAGAGAGAAAAACACAGCTTTCAGTTTTATGAAAGCCAGTCTGTTTGATACGTTCAATGTTTTTGATATTCATTAATTATAATCGCAGGAGCTGAGGCCCAAGGAATGAGGCATAAGAATTAAGGCAGAAGGGTAAATATTGGCCATGTTGGAAGGAAGCTTATTTATTTATCGGGTGAGTAGCGTTAAATGTATAGACCATGAAACAAAAATTAGTTGGTACACTGATCCTAGCTAAGGCTGTGAGAATATCAATTACATATTCTAAGAACTAACATCATTGGTGAGAGTTGTATTAGTTGAGAGTTTAGTTGTAAGTAAGAGAAAACTACTCAGCATAGATAAAGCAAAATGGGACGTTTTTATAAGGATACTTACAAAGTATGCCATGGAACCCAAGGGCAGAAATGAAATAGGATGATGGGAAAATAAAGTAGAAATAAGAGAACTACCAACAACCCAGGCAACATGCTTATTGTCAAGTTTCTTTTTCTTTTTTTTAAATTAGACTTTATTTTTTAAAGCAATTTAGGTTCACAGCAAAATACAGAAGATACAGAGATTTCCCGTATACTCCCTATGCCCACTCATTCATAGACTCCCTCATTATCAACATCCCCACCAAAGCGGTACAGTTGGTGAACCTACATTGATACATCATTATCACGCAAAGTCCATAGATTACATTAGGGTTCACACTTGGTATTATACATTCTATGGGTTTGGACGAATATATAATGACATATATCCACCATTGTATATCATACAGAATAAATTCACTGAAGTAAAAAAACCTGTGTGCTCCAAATATTCATGCCTTCCTCACTTCTAATCCCTGACAGATACTGATCTTTTTATTGTCTCCATAGTTTTGCCTTTTCCAGAATGTCATATAGTTGGACTCATACAGTAGGTAGTATTTGCAGACTGGCTTCTTTCACTTAGTAATATGCATTTAGGACTCCTCCAGGTCTTTTCATGGCTAGATAGTTTATTACTTTTCAGTGCGAATTATATTCCATTGCCTGGATGTACCACAGTTTATTTACCCATTCATCTACTAGAGACCATCTTGGTGCTTCCAAGTTTTGGCAATTATGAATGAAGCTACTATAAACACTCATGTACAGGTTTCTGTGCATGCCGTTCACCTTTAATCTTTAGACAAGATCCGGACTGCACATCCAGATCTGCACTTGCAGAGGTGAGACTGTCTAAAGCACAATATTTCAGCTGTTATAGGGCTGAGAACTGAACAGACACATCAGATGACTTGCAGTTACTGGAGATACTTAAGTTATAGCTGACACAGAAGATTGGAGGGACCTCACTGAGGACTTCAGGCATTCAGTTGACGTTCCAGGAAAGGTACGCTTTAAGAAGGAGAAATAAGCCCTAGAAAAAGGACCAATGTTGTGTTAAGCACAAAACAGAAATAGGCCTGCCAGCCTTAACAAAGCATAAAATTGAGCTTGACAAGATTGAGGGGATCCGCTAATAATTTAACTGTTCTGCAGAACAAAATTCGGCATTTTTTAAAGTAGGGGTCAGCAAATTCATTCTGTAAAGTGCCAAACAGTAAATATTATAGGGCCATACGGCCTTTATTGCAACTATCTACCTCTGCCATGGTATCATGAAAGCAGTCATAAATAGCATTACACTTATAAGCATAAACCCAACAAATTACATTCAATATACGTGAACTAAACTGTTTAACTAAAAGGCAAATATTTTCGGACGAGATTAAAATACAAATAGCATAAGAAGGCTTGGGGTGGCCTTATTTTTAGACACAGAAGACTTTAAGACAAGGACATAAAAAAAGACATTTTAGAATGATAAAAGGATAAATGAATCAAGAAGACATAAAAATCATATATATTTATACAACTACCAGGAATATTATAGAACCAAAATTGGGTCCGTTTGCCCGTGCACAGTAAAGCCAATCTACTGACACTGGGTGTAGTGAAGGAAAGTGCAGCATTTACTGTAGGCACACAACAAGGAATCTGGGGTGGCTAATGTTCGAAAAATCTGAACTCCCTGATGGATTTCAGTGAAATGTTTTTAAAGGAAAGATGAGGGAAGAGATTTGCAGGGTGTGTGATCAGCTCGTGCACAATTCTCTGATTGGCTGATGGTGAGGTAACAGGACAGGGTCACAGGGGTTAGCATGATCAATCCTCTGGATCCAGCTGGTCTGGGGGCTACACACTCATAGTCATCATGTAGTTAACGTCTTCCATTTGTTAGGGGTTTCAGCATCTGTAAAACAAGTCAGGAATGTACATCATATAGTTTTATCTATATGTTTCAGGGAGGAACTAAAGATTCTGTGACTGCCATATGGCTGGTTTACTATAAATTTTTACCAGTTCTTCTGGCCCAACTGCTACTTTTGTCACTACATATTCACATTTTCAATCATTAATTCTTGAGTCAGGCTTTTGTATCTCAGGGGAGGCCTGGGAGACTATGGCTTTTCTATGAACAAGATGTAGGCAGAGGACATGGGGGGAGGAGTGTGTCTTGGGAAAGCCCCATAGGGGGCTGCTCAGTTACAGAGGCACTTCAGCATAGCTAAAGCAAAAACTGATGAAAATAAAAGAGAAAAGAAATCATATTTGGAGATTGTCACCCTTCTCTCCCTAAATGCTACCCTGCTTTTCATTTAACAGTAAAAAATATCTGTTAGAGTTAAGCATATTTTCTGTTTACAACTGGGCTCTTCCATTTCTACACTGAGCCCACTTAATCAGGCTTCTGTTCTTATCATTCTACCCAAACTATGCTTCTTAACATAAACATAGGCTTCCATGTCACTTAATCAAATAGTCATTTCTTTACCTTCATTCTCTTGTCCCATCAGCCACATCTCACCCTGTTCATCTTTCCTTTCTTCTTGAAGTATTTTCTCAGTTTGGCTGCCAGGCTACTTAACTCTCTATCCTAAAACCTCACTGGCTACTTCTTCTAGATCCCCTTTGTTGGATTTCCAAATAAAAAAGATTCCCAGAAGTCAGTCCTTAGTTCTCTCTTCTTCATCTACAATACTGGTTGGATAATCCCATCCAGTCCCATCTCATTAAATACCATGCCTTTTCTGAGAATTTCAAAAGTCATAACACAGCTCAGATCTCTTCATGACATTTATACTCATACATCTAACTTCCTGTTTGACTCCATTTAAATGATTAATAGCCATCTATTATTGAACTCTGCCCTTCTATTAAAAAGAAAACCAAAAAATTTCCCATTTCTATATTGCTCCAATTACTGCAATTTATGTTTGCTCAGGCCAAGACCTCCATGTTATTGTTGACTCCTCCATCCTTCTCATCCAAGTCCGTTAGTAAATACAGTTTCAAATATATTCTGAATTAGACCAGAGTCCAGTCAGTTTTCTTCAGTAGCTTTCTAATATGCTCCCTGGTTTCATTCTTGTCAGCAAGCCCATCCAGTCTGCTGTCCAAACTTAATGGGCCTTACTTCTCTGTTACATATAGCATCTTCCTGCCTCAAGATCCTTGCCACTGCTTTGTTTTCAATCTAGAATGCGGTGCCTCACTTACCTATAGGAATTCCTCTTCCCATCATGCAAAAAATACTGTAGCTTTTATCACTTTGTCTCTTATCCTTAAAAAATTGTCCTATATATATATTTTAAATTATAGTTCTCTCCTACCGAGTCTCTTCTCAGTTATTTATATAAACGTGTCATGCTTTTAAAGAACAATTGTAGTACGTAGTCTTAGAACTCTGTAGAAACAAAATATAGATGAGTTTCTAAAGGGAAGTCAGCATTAATGGAATTTTGATACATTATATAATCTAGTGATCATTAACAAGTTTTGTTACTGAACAATTTCCATGACCAAAGTAAGCAGTAGAACCCATTTCTCTTATGAATATAGATAATTTAATAATTACTCACTATTAACTGATAGACATTAATTACTTTGTTGCTATTAAGTCAGCAAAAATGCAAGTTTACAAGCACTGATTGTAGAACATAGTGGCTTCATGCAGCATAGCTTAAATTGTCTCTGAATTCAGAAGATTCTGTTTTGAGTTTAGATAACATCGTCTAACAGAGTATGCTTCCTACTTGCTGTGTGGTAAAAAAATAGTTAATCTGATTTCTTTATAGAGTGGCTGTGAGACATATTTTTATAACATAAGTAAAATGCATTTAAAAACCATGAAATGTTATTTACATTTACATCTTAAGCATTATCTTACCAATATTAACAAAGATTAAAATAAAGCATATTACATCTATAACTAAGATTTTCTTTTATACAAAAAGGATGACTTAGTTATATAAAATGTTTAAATATGAGAAAAATCTCATATTTTGGTACCCTTGATGTAATTCTGAAATTTGGTAGTTAGATAATGGAAGAGTTTTAATATAGTTAGAAAAGGAAAAAAGTTAGTATAATGCATATGTTAAAACATTTTCAAAAAATATGAAAATGCTGCTACTAGAAATGCAGAGGTAAAGTTGTTTTTTGTGGCCAATTGGCTATTGGTAGTAAAAATATGAACTGGCATTCAAATGTGCTGGGTAATTAAAACACTTCATAGCATGGTAGTACATAATCATATTGAGTGACTATATTAAGAATTTAAAAAATATTTCTGGTAGAATGTGGTTTTGATTGATTTAATCCTCACGGTGTTGTGTGTGTGTAAGTCTAGCTGGAAATAGTCTTTGGCCAGCTCATACAACAACAGATGCACTATTTGCATAAGTAGGATGTTGTATGTGGGCTTGTATTTTTGGCTGCCTCTAGATTTACGACACCAATTCATTTTTTGCACAGATGGAAGAAAACCTGAGATTGTGAAAAGGGGAGTTAATTTCCCTTTAAAAAATTGTTACAATTACTCTGATTTAAATTTACATATGTGTCTGATTACTTCATTCATGGGCATATGCAAAACAGTAAGTTTTCAGTCACTGTGTTATCTCTCATTGTAATGTTAGGAATTGAACCTAAGGCTGATGCAGGCAAATAGGAGGAAGTGTTAGTAGTATTAACGAATAAATGTATTTATTCTGATTTTGGAAGTGAAAGAGTCATTTATAACTGGATTAAAAACAAAATAAATGGCTTATATTTCTAGAAAAAGTATAGTCCTTGCTTATGTAAAATACTAAATTATTAAATAAATGGCCAATTTTTGCAGAAAATATATAAATTATACTATATTGTACAATATACCTTTATATTCTTTGAAAATTTTCTGGTTTTTATTCTAAAACTTTCTTCATTTTACTTGAGATATTTAAAATACTTAGTAATGGCATATTGGATTTTCCTATGGTTTTAGAGGTTAGAGTCTAGTGACAGAGGTGTAATATATGCTTCTGTGTGGTGGTGAAGGACACTATGAACAGAATAGGCTACACTTTACAGAAACAGAAAAAAGGGAACGTGAGCCACTCCCATGGACAGCCACAAATAAGGATACAGAAGAGAAAACACAGTCAACAAAAGAAAATTTCCAAGCAGCTATTTTGGTATTATTGATAAAGCAGTAAGTAGGAATAGCTAAGACTGAGAGTGTAGACAGGTAGCAGTTTTTATACACTAGGGACAGGACATTGGACTTTATCTTACAGGCCTATAATTGTTTTACTGGAGAAATTAAACAATAAAAATTGATTCTTTAAAAATATTCTAGTAGCTAGGTGAGTAATGAATTTGGTGAGCTAAGATTAGAAGCAGATGGAGAGGATGTTGCTATTTATTAGGAGAAATGTTATGGAATTTTGAGCAAATCAAGTGGCAATTGAGGTAGAAAATGAGAAAATGTGAGATGTAGCTATGAAAATATATTTTTAAATTTGTAATTTCTTTCTTTAAAAAATTAAAATATCAATCTCTAATTTTATTTGACATTTTATATTTTATTTGATAATATGATCAAAATTAATATTAATGAAAACAGAAGAATTGCAATGTAAACTTGGCCATGTTTGGAGCTAAGCAGAAGAGTACTTTAGAGTTATTGCTGAAGCATAAATACTGTTCCACTTTTCATTTATTTTTAGATTTTGTAATGTCTAAATTTATTCTAACTTTTAGATATGGGGATATATGTATAAATACAGCTGATTCACTTTGGTGTACCTCAAAACTGATACAAGAGTGTAAAACAATTATATTCCAATAAAGAGCTTAAAAAATTTATTCTAACTTTTAATTAACTGGCTATGAAGAGGGCTGACTGATCTGCAATTTCACAAATCAGAAATCTCACTGAGGCTTTTAACTTTGTGTGAAGAGCAAGGGTTTAGTTGCAGAGGGAAAACTGTGGGAGTTCATGGTAAAAAAATATCTGAAGTGATTGCAACTACATGTAGCTCATGAGCTTTTACTGTCCCCATGCTAATCATCTTTCATTATTTTCATGAACTTTTAAGACACACAAATGTCTGTATACAGTTAAAAATATGTAATTCTGAGGACTAAAAATGTCTCTGAGGAATAACTTCACAGAAAGAGGATCTTTATCTTTGGTGTTTGCATGACAGGAAAATATCAATATGATAGAGATAATATCTATGACTAATGATAAAGTTCTAAATACTATGAAATTGTGAAGGATCTGAGATGCTATTCCACAGCTTATGTGGATTCCCTGCTCCCCATTTCCCTGAAAAACAACACAGTGAGAACCAAATGTCAACCAATAAATTTCAACAAAGGAGAGGATCCCTCAAATTATGGATCTAGAGCTTGTATAGAGATGATCAAGATCTATGTCCATCCTTTCTTTCAAAGAGAAAGACTTCCCATTAAGCAAGTATTATCTCATGGACAGAGTGAAAGTCTTGCTAAATTTATTACCCTGAAATGTAATGGAATTTTTCTAGGAAGGGGATGGATAAGATTATACATTTCCAAATCATTTTGTGGGTTTCTGTCTTGAAGATATCTTAAGAGATACTATCTCTACTGAGAGGTACAATCTACTTAGAGATTAGTTTCCAAAGTTGTCTGTTATGCAAACATTCTTTCATTTCCCTTTGCTCAAAAGGTCTAGACCATGTAGGAGCATAAAGAAATCCAAAAATTCTCTCCTAATGCAACCAAAGTCTGATTTTTTATTTATCTAATAATTATTATAATATATTCCAAATATTTGGAAAAATAATATATAATGAACACCCAATGAATCTATTCCTTTGCTGCACTTAAATATTATGCCATATTTGACATATCTTTTATTCACTGTGGTAAACAAAATGATGGTAACCTCACATATGTTCACATTCTAATTCATGAGACCTGCGAGTATGTTACCTTACGTGGCAAAGGGGACTTTACAAATATGATTAAATTAAAGATCTTGAAAAGGAGAGATTTTCTTGGATAATCTGAGAGGGCCCAATGTAATGAGAGTTCTTAAGAGAGAGGCAGAAGGATCAGAGTAAGAGAATGGAAAATGCTATGCTTCTGGCTTTGAAGATCAAGGAAGAGACCATGATTCAAGGAATTCAGGTAGCTTCTAGAAGCTGGAAAAGGCAAGGGAGCAGATTCTCCCCTTGAGCCTCCAGAAGGAATGAATCCCTGCTGACATGTCGATGTTAGCCCAGTGAAACTCTTTTGAGATTTTTGACATTTATTCTTGTATCTCATGACCATTTTTTAAAATTTACATACATTAAGGTTTACTCTTTGTGATGTAAAATTCTATGAGTTTTGGAAAAATCATATATTTTTATTCACCATTATGTATCAAACAAAATCCCTTTATTCTCCTAAACTATTTCCTGAGTCTCACTTACTCACCTTCACACCACCCGAACCCCAACTTCAGCCTGATCAAAACCAATGATCTATTCACCATCTCTGTATTTTTGCATTTTCATGAATGTCAAACAGTTGGAATCATGTAGTATGTAGTTTTTCAGACTAGCTTCTTTCACTTAATAATATAAGGAAAAACAAAATCAAAGAATATTTGCAGGTTAATCATCAAGGGGTACATGATCAGCATTAGTAGTTATGCATTTGTGTTGACATAACTGGTTTATACTTAAGTATATGGTTTTCTAAGTAGTTTTCTAAATCATATTAGTGAAAGGTGAATAAAAATAAAACTTAAACCATACCACGTTGAATTTTTTCTTAGTCACGGTTGACAGTAGTTGATATTACCTAAATGAGAACTTTTAAAATGTGAAGCAAGTGATATCAGCATGAGTTAATTTTAAGATCTATTTTGAACTCCATCTAAACCATTTGGGGAGAAATTCCTTCAGGGAAAATAAAGAACATTCTGTGTCATGATTCTATTTGCTACCATTAGCAGACGATGCAGACTTGTAAATCACATCTGTTCTTCAACATTATCTGGCCATATGCTCATGCAGATGAAACATTAACATTCATTGATTACACAATTCCATTAATTTCTATCATCCTTGCCACAAGTAAAATATTCTCCATATAGTGATATATATTCTTTCAAATTCTATAATTTCTATATTGATTAAATTTTATCCACTGATTTATCCCAATCCTGACTTTCCCATTTCCATCCTTTCTGTTTTCCTCTGGAGATCCATTCTATAGTGACCAAAAGAAATTCTATCACATGAATTCTTTGTTCTTCATAGAATCTTCCCCAAATTACTTGCCTTTGCAGAAATTTTTCTCTTTCCCAAGAACATCCATGTTTTGAAGAGTTTACCTTCTAACTCCTTATGGCCTTTGTTCACTCCCATGCCATTTGTATATGGCATTAAAACATTCACCCTCAGTTGTCTTATTCCAATCTGTTAATCACTTAGTCACCCTGTATTTTATTGGATTCTTGGTTTCATTCTCAACATCTTTCTAGCTACTTTTCTCCTTCTCCCTCGCTCCCTCCCTCTACCTCTCCTGACCCTTCCCTCTCCCCCCTGTCTTCTCTGTCTTTCTTTCTGTATACATACATATAATAAAAAGTTGTCATTTTCATATGGGTAAAAATTAATTTAAAATTCAATATTATTTTCTCAAGGAATGCACATTTTAATATAAAAAATGTACAAGTTACAGTCTATGCTTACAAGAAAATGAATAATATCAAAAGTCTTTGCTATATTCTGACACTGATCCCTAAAGAAACATTTTGTGGCCACAATTTCCTTACCACACAGGTTTAAAATGGAAATCTTAAGAGGTAATTCAAGACTATTCATTCATTTGCAAATTAGCTAAGAATGATTACACTGTTCCAGGTAGTTTCTAAGGATGTAAGAATAAAAAGACACTGACTTTGTTTGAATAGATTTAGTCCAGTGGAGAGGAAGACATTCAAGTTAAGAATTAAAATATTGTGTGATTTTTGCTATATTGAATACATGAATGTGATATGAGTGTTCAGGGAGGGATTTACCATTTGACTACATAGCTTTGATACTCAGAGGAGAACTTGTGAAGAACTATGATATAACTGTATTCTTTCCCATCTAAGACAACCGGAAACATACCTGTGGAAATAATAATAATAATAATAATAATAATAATAATTAATAATAATAATAAAATTACTTACAGCAATAGAGATCACACACCATGAAAATCTGTGAGGTATTTCAATAAGAGCAAGTAAGGAGGGCTTATTATAGGATTTGGGCTTCTGTCAGGTGACTTGGGGAAAGAATGGCTACCATTTATCAGATAGTTAGAATTGCCAGACACTGTGCCAACTTTGTTTTTTTCTCTCCTTTCCTAGCTTATCAGTTATATTTATTTTTAAACTTTTTTCTTCTTTTTAAAATTGAGATATAGTTGATTTACAATATTATATTAGTTTCAGGTGTACAACACAGTGATTCAAAATTCTTATAGATTATAATGAATTTATAGTTATTATAAAATATTGGCTATATTCCCTGTGTTGTAAAAAATATCCTGGCAGCTTGTTTATTTTATACATAGTGGTTTGTAACTTTTAATCCCTTACCCCTGTCTTGTACCTTCACCCTTCCCTCTCTCCTCTGGTAACCACTAGTTTGTTCTCCATATCTGTAAGTTTGTTTTTTTGTTTGTTTCTTTGTTCTTGTTATAGTCACTAATTTGTTTTATTTTTTAGATTCCACATATAAATGATAACATACAGTAATGACTTTTTCTGTCTGACTTATTTCAGTAAGCATAATACCCCCCAGGCCTATCCATGTTTTTGCAAATGGCAAAGTGACATTCTTTTATATTACTGATTAGTATTCCATTGTAAAAATAAACCACCTCTTTCTTATCCATTTACCTGTTGATGGAAACTAGTTTGCATCCGTATCTTAGCTATTGTAAATAATGCTGCTATGAACATTGGGGTGCATGAATCTTTTCAAATTAGTATTTTTGTTTTCTTCAGATATATATCCAGGAGTGGAATTGCTGGATCACATGATAGTTCTATTCTTAGTTTTCTGAGGTTCCTACATACCTTTTTCCATAGTGGCAGCACCAATTTACATTCCCAGCAATAGTGTACAAGCATTCCCTTTTCTCCACAACCTATCCAACATTTTTTATTTGTATAATTTTTGATGATAGCCATTCAGACAGATGAAAGGTGATATCTCATTGTGGTTTTGATTTGTATCTCTGTGATGATTAGTAATGTTGAACATTTTTCATGTGCCTGTTGGCCATCTGTATGTCTTCTTCAGAAAAATGTCCATTCAGGTCTTCTTCCCATTTTTTTATTGGGTTTTTTTTTTGTTTTGTTTTGTTTTGTTTTGTTTTGATATTGAGTTGTATGAGCTGGTTATATATTTTGGGTATTAAACCTTTATTGGTCATATCATTAGAAAATATTTTCTCCATTTCAGTAGGTTATCTTTTTGTTTTGTCAGTGGTTTCCTTTGCTGTGCAAAAGCGTTTAAGTTTAATTAGGTCCCATTTCTTTATTTTTGTTTTTTGTTAGCTTTGCCTTTGGAGACAGATAAAAAGAAATATTGCCATGACTCATGCCAAAGAGTGTCTTGCCTATGTTTCTTCTAGGAGTTTTATAGTTTTCAGTCTTACATTTAGGTCTTTAACGCATTTTGAGTTAATTTTTGTATATGTTATGAGAAAATGTGCCCCTTTCATTCTTTTACATGTAGCTGTCCAGTTTTCCCAGCACTATTTATTGAAGAGACTGTCTTTTTTCCACAGTATATTCTTACCTCTTTTATCATAGATTAATTGGCCATAAGTTCATGGGTTTATTTCTGGGCTCTCTATTCTGTTCCAATGACCTATGTGTCTGTTTTGTGCCAGTATCACACTGTTTTGATTACTATAGCTTTTTAGTAGAGTCTGAAAACAGGGATCATGATTCCTCCAGCTCTGTTTTTCTTTCTCAAGATTGTTTTGACTATTTGGGGTATTTTTGTGTTTCCTTAAACATTTTTAAATTATTTATTTTAAAATAAATAAGTGGGACCTAATGAAACTTCAAAGCCTCTGCACAGCAAACTATAAACAAGACAAAAAGTACAACCCTCAAAATGGGAGAAAATATTTGCAAATGAAACAACAGACAAAGGATTAATCTCCAAAATATATAAACAGTTCATGTAGCTCAATGTCAAAAAATCAAACAACCCAATCAAAAAATGGGCAGAAGACCTAAATAGGCATTTCTCCAAAGAAGACATATGGATGGCCAAGAGGCACATCAAAAGCTGCTCAACATCACTAATTATTAGAGAAATACAAATCAAGACAACAATGAGGTATCACCTCACACCGGTTAGAATGGGCATCATCAGAAAATCTACACACAGTAAATGCTGGAGAGGGTGTGGAGAAAAGGGAACGCTCTTGCACTGTTGGTGGGAATGTAAATTGATACAGCCACTATGGAGAACAGTATGGAGGTTCCTTGAAAAACTAAAGATAGAGTTACCACATGACCCAGCAATCCCACTGCTGGGCATATACCCAGAGAACACCATAATTCAAAAAGACACATGTACCCCAATGTTCATTGCAGCACTATTTACAATAGCCAGGACATGGAAACAACCTAAGTGTCCATCGACAGATGAATAGATAAGGAAGATGTAGTATGTATATACAGTGGAATATTCAGCTGTAAAAAGGAGTGAAATTGGGACATCTGTAGAGACATGGATGGACCTAGAGACTGTCATACAGAGTGAAGTGAGTCAGAAAGAGAAAAACAAATATCATATATTAATACATATATGTGGACTATAGAAAAATGGTACAAATCAACTGGTTTGAAAGGCAGAAATAGAGACACAGAAGTAGAGAACAAACATATGGACACCAAATGGGGAAAGCGGGCGGGGGGGGGGGGTGGGATGAACTGGAAGATTGGGATTGCCATATATACATTACTAATAAGAAAAAAAATCAAATTGTACACTTTAAATATATGCAGTTTATTGTATGTCAATTGTATCTCAATAAAAGCTCTTAAAGAGAAAAAAAATTATTTGTTTTAGTTTTGTGAAAAATGCCCTCAGAATTTTTATAGGGATTGCATTGAATCTGTAAATTGCCTTGGGTAATATGGTCATTTTAACAATATTAATTCTTTCAATCCATGAACGTGGTACATTTTTCCATCTGTTTGTGTCATCTTCAATTTCTTTCATCAGTGTCTTACAGTTTTCCAAGTACAGGTCTTTACCTCCTTAGGTAGGTTTATTCCTAGATATTTTAGTACTTTTAATGTAATTGTAAATGGGATTGTTTTGTTAATTTTTCTTTCTGATATTTTGTTGTTAGTGTAGAAATGCAACAAATTTATGTATATTAATTCTGAATCTTGCAACTTTACCAAATTCACCAATGAGCTCTAGTAGTTTTCTAGTGATTTTCTATGTATAGCATTATGTCATCTGCAAAAGTGACAGTTTCACTTTTTCCTTTCCAGTTTGGATAAAGCAATATAGGAACTGAGAGTCCATATAGTTTGCTGGAGTTTACACAGTTAGTATGTGGCAAAAATGTACCTAAAATTCAGGTCTCCTTATGCTTAATCTTATATTGCTGTTTAATGCCATATCTTAAGTTGTAGTATAATATAGGTTGGAGCAATGTACGCTGGAAATTTTCTCATGAAAAATTGATTGTAGTCCTTGGTTTGGTTTTATATGTAGATTTTTTTTTTAGGAAAGCTAAATAGAATCATCTTTGGTTCGATAAAATGTTTTGTCTTAACAGGGTTTTTGTATGTTCAATGAACTCTGCTTTTCATTTTCTAATCCTAATGAAAATTTTATTTTTTGTATCAAGGTAGAGGAAATCAGGAGTGGTGTCATATACGACCTTTTCTTTTCCATGTTTTGGGAAAATTAGCAGCTGATAATTTTATATGTTTTAATACAAGTATTTTCTACAACTTTATTTTAATTATTTTTTAAAAAGATTTTAATTTTTACTTATTTCATTTTATTTTTGGCTGCATTGGATCTTCTTTGCTTTTCACAGGCTTTCTCTAGTTGTGGCAAGAGTTGCGGTGTGCAGGTTTCTCATTGTGGTGGCTTCTCTTATTGCAGAGCACAGGCTCTAGGCATGGGCTTCAGTAGTTGTGGCACACAGGCTTACTTGCTCTGTGGCATGTGGGATCTTCCCAGCCCAGGGATCAAACCCACGTCCCCTGCATTGGCAGGTGGACTCAACAACTGCACCACCAGGGAAGCCGCTACAACTTATTTTAATCAGAAAAGAGTGATAACATGTCTTTAAATATATCATGAAGAACCAGGAGGAATGCCTAATTTTGTCATTTTCATCCACTTTGTACAACCTCACAAGCTGAAAATTTTATTCTTTATATGATTTCTTCATGCCTACATGTTTTACTTCTTTTCCCCCATATACTTTCATCTTAGAATGTAGTTTCAAACTTTTAAATGAAGGAGTTAAATGATGCACTTACTGATTAGGGGAAAACAAAGTTCTCTTCTACATTTCCTCTCACAATGAGTTCAATTCTCATTGCTAAGTTCCAGTGAACATGAGTTTTTAATAAATTATTATTTATTTCTTAATAATTTTCTAAGTTAAAGATTCAAATCCTTCTTTAAATTCAATTTTACTTCAGAAAAGTAAAAATCTTACATGTTAATTATTTTTTTTTCCTGTGCACACAGGACTTTCCATTATATCTTACACTGATGGGTCTTGTGCAAAATATTGTGTTCACTCTTTGCACTATTTCTTCTAAACTGTAGCTGTCTTGCTCTATTTGGATGTATGTGTAATTTTATTAATCAGAAACATATTATTTAAACATAATGACTGGCTAACATTAGGTATACTTCTTCTGTGACAGAAAGAATAATGGAGAAATGTTTAGATACTTGGGTTACTTCTTAACTATAAAATAAGTACATGTTAAGTAGCATACTATCAAATGGGTTACTATAAAGACATTGTAAATGTTCCTTTTAAAAATAAATGTTAAGATAGTTCTTTTCAAAGTGAATTTGGGATGTTAGGTATCTCAAGATCCACTCAGAATAACTACATATAAGAATCAATTTTGACAAATGGTTACGTGTGTTATTTTCTGAAAACCTGTGTGTCACTAGTATTTTAGCTCCCAGAGTATATTACAGTCAAACTAATATTTTAAAATAATTAAAAATTGTGCAAAGTTTAAAATCACAGTATTTTTGGAAAGGCAAGTTGAATGAAAAAAATTACAGTACCATTTCTTGAAAGAGAAAATGATTTTATATCTATGTTAAATTTTATCTTCATTATTTTAAATGTTTATAAGTTAGATTGTATTCTGACAGTAGAATTATTAGCTCAAAAGCTGAAAAAAAAGAGCAGCAACTTATTGTGTAGATGCATTTGTATTAAAGAAGTAGATTATTTGTTATAATAAGGCATCAATACAGAATTTGATGACTCTTTTAGAAGATAGAGCTTTTCATTTAATATATAAACTTAATATATGAACTTCAAAATTAATGACACTATAATTTAATTTTGAGAAATTTATGCATGTTAATAATATTGAATAAATGTGTAATTATCTGAATGTAACTCTTTTGTGCATGAGACTATTACAACACAGTGAAATTTATTACATAGAAATCAATAGATAAATGTTATTTTAATCTTTATACTTTATAAAAACAGTATTCCATCTTTATAATAACTTAAAATGCACAAACTTTTGAATTCCATAAATTTATAGTGAATCACTTAGAGTGTGTGAACCAACCATTTCTTAAGAACTGATAAATATTTCTTTGTTAGATTACAATAATTTTCTGAAAGAACAAAAAGTACTTAAAAAAATACATAAGCATTTTTCATAGTACTGAGTTTATTACTCCCCATCACAAGTAGATAATTTGAGTAATTACAGAAGAAATGATAATAAAATATAATGGGAAGAAATCTGGACAGAAAGAGAAGCTACATTATATTAAGGCATTGGCAGTAATTTACTATGTGAATTGGATGTTTTTGCATTTGCTTAATAGTATTTTATTCTTTTTTGTGTTAATTATTTATTTGCTTATCATATTTTCCATACTGGTGTTTATATTTTTATACTGATTATTAAAACCTTAAACCCTTTCTGGCCTTTGATATATTTTTCATTATAGAAATATAATTTCTATGTTCTATAGTTCCTATTACAAATGTAAATACACATGAAAATGCAAAGCACATACTTGTTAGTATTTTATGTCAAATTTTAAATTCAGATTTAATTTCACAGAATTTTCTAAATATAATTCTTTTATATAAATAGTTAAATGAATGTGTATGTTTTTAGAAGGATGAGGTTTGGTTTGTGGCAGTTTGAGTCATAAAGGCAAGTACATTATATAGAAAAAGACTGGTATTTGGTACCAAATGTAGTACAATTGTACTGTGTAATTCTAACACAAAAGGACACAGTGTTAATAAAGTATGAGTGTAAATGTTTTTATCTGCTGTAAGGTAGCTGTTTTCACATAATTAACAGTATAAGCTATGGAATAAAAATAAGAAACTATTGAAAAAATTTGTAGAATACAGTACTGGTATTGAGTTCTGAGAAAATCTTGTCATAATTTACATAAACAGCTCTTAAAGGCATAGCTGGCAATTACACTATAATAGATAAATGAGGCAGGTTAAGTCAAAGAGCAAGGATGCTGCATTCTCCACGATGGTGCAGTACTAGGTACAGAGCACTCTGGTCTTCTGACATCCCACAAACAACATGGGGCCCTGCCCCATTTGTATCCTCCCTGGGATCACTTTCCCACCAGCACTTCTGATTCAGGCAACTTCTCCAGTAGTTTGTGTCAGGAGAAATTTTCAATTAGCCTGCCAGGATAACAGAGTGAAAAGTTGTTCTCTGTCATCCAGTTAGATTTTCATCTTTTCTCATTATTACAACAGGATCATTATAATCTACAAGTGATCACTATAATCTCATGTTACAGGCTTACAATGTATATGTTACAACTCAGATATATTTAAATGAAACTTTCCTTCAGTATCTATGAAAGAACTTGGTGGTTCCCAGAGGCTGGGGAGTGGGGGAAAAGGGGAGATTTTGGTTACTGAGCATAAAGATGCATTTATAAGATGAATAAGTATTAGGAATCTAATGTAGAGCATAGTGATTACAGCTAATAATCTGTATTATATACTTGAAAGTTACTAACAGAGTAAATTTTACAGTTCTTACCACAAAACAGTAAAGGTAATTATGTGACATGGTGCAGGTGTTAGCTAACTCTACCATGACAATCATTTTGCAGTAAGCATATCAAAGCAACAGGTTGTAAAACCTTGAATTTATATGATGTTACATGTCAATTATATCTCAGTAAATCTGGAAAAAAGATTCTAAGATATGTACTCCTAAATAGTTTCCTAAAATACTTGCTAATCAAATGCTTCTGTCACCTGTCATAAATAATTTTTGCATTAGTGAACTAGTGTATATGTATATGGAAACCTTCCTATAAGATATATTTAGCAAATTTAATTAGGTCAAACATTGTGCTAGGAAGTCAGTACATAAAATAGTGAACAATTTATAATTTCTCAAGCATTAAGAGTCTAGCTGAAGGCATTAGGCAGTGAAACAAGCAATTATAGTAGTGTGTGATTATAGGGAAAGTATAAGTTTTTTTTTTTTTCAGATATATATAAGAGGAGAGAGAATTTCCTGGAGAAAATTGACATTTATGCTAAGAACTGAATGTTAAGAAGAGAGGTAGAGGAATCAATGTGGGATGGATTAAAAACAGAGTTTGAAGCAAAGAGAATATCTCGGTGTGATAAACCACAGCAATAAAGACTATGAAATGCTCTGAAAATTGAATAAAGTTAGCCTGACTGGAACAAAGATAATGGACTGAGTGTGCTGGTCATGAGGCAGGAGGAGAAAGGAAGATATCTGAATGTAGAAACAGTGGAGAGTGAGACAAATGTTAAGATATAATAATGAAGGACATACTTATACATTTTTTAATTTTTTAAATTGTGGTAAAACACTCAACATAAAATCTGGTTGTGGAAGTCAACTGTGAGAAAGGAATGACAAATGATCTTGGGCTGGAGAGGTAAGTAGGTGTTTGAAAGAAAAATGAACGGTGGTAGTTTATTCTGGAAGGTTAAGTGTTCACAAAGCTAAGTAATTATAAATGCATATTAGAACTTGGAAGAATGGTGAGAAACGATGTGTAGAGTATTGTGGGAGGAGTGAAAGAAATTGGTGCTATAGTTGAAGTCAGAGTCAAATTTTTGATGAGACTAATATTTGTGCAAACATCAGAAATTTTGATTGTTTTTGTGTCTAAAATCAGTGTAGAGGCATTTTTTAGACTTTGATATTACGTAATTCTGCACAATTTTAATTATATGCAATATAAATATAAAACATAAATATTATATATATGTATATATACACATTGTTTGCAAGATCACTTTCTTATTTTTATTTCTCAGAATCTGGTCAAATATACCAGGTTTTAGATAAGCTCACTATGTCTCAATCTTTCTATGTGTGTGTATGTGTGTGTGTGTATGTCTTCATTTCTATCTTTCTCTTACCTTTTCTCTTTTAACCAGGGTTACTGGCAGAAGTGATGAACTGCTATGTAGCACCATCAATAACACCCTTATTGACTGAAGGTTCAGGTTCTCATTGTGGGTAAGGAAGACTGTGGTGTAAAGTACTATGCATGTGATATTTATCACAGAGTCTAGGTCTTAGTAGTTACACCATTTTCACAAGGAATTATCCTTCAAAAAATTAAGGCTATGTATTTGCAGTAGTTCCTCACCTTAAAAAACAAAACAAAAACAAAAATAAAAAGCAAGCAAAAACAAAACCTAAATCTCAAAAGGTACAGGATTTTTTTGACTAAGGAAATACAAAATCATGTGTAGAATCTAGGTTCTGATTCAGTGACTAGCGTCTCTCCTGTTACCTCTTCTCACCCATAATGTCAAGGTGTAGGTTATACCTTGATGGTAATTTTAATCATATCTTTACATATATGAATTAAGTTAAAAAAAAAAGAGCAATCTTTTTCTCATATTTTCACACACACACACACACACACACACCCCAGACAGAACAGACCTATATCACTTGTTATCTCTCTTCATGTGTTTGGATACAAAAGAATAAATCTTGAAAATAATTTACATAAAGTTATCAATACCATTCTATCAGCCATAATATAACAACTGTGTTTCCCTTCAACTTTACATTGACTAAAGCAAATACATCATTTTGAAAATATTCCTAGTAAGTTTATATTGCATAACTGTCCATGAGAGAGGTTTTCTCATTAGCAGGCCCACACTTACTCTCAGGTACTTTCATTTTCATATATAGCTTGATTGTAAATAGTTCCACTGATACGTTCATAATTTCTTTTCCATTGTCATTCTTTACCACCTGAGTTGCTGGCCCACTGTGTTCTTCCTTCCTTTTCACAAAGTGGCTTCCTCAGATGTTTCACCAGGCCTATTGCTTACAGCCCACAATTCCCCTTTAGTTTTTGCCACAGACAACTTGATTGCTAATTCCATTATATAACAGTCTTCGATATGAAGTATACTCATTTCCAATTCAATTTTATTTAACAAATTATACTCATTTTATCCTTATGCATTCTCATAAAGTTTTCCAATTTACAATTATATTGCCAAATAATATAGTGTATATTAAACATCTTAATACCTATGCATTTTTCCTTTCTGGAAAGTTTTCTAAAGCTAATATTTGGCTGTTGTTGTTTTATTGTTATTCCTCTAAATGGCTAAGTCACTCTAGGTCACACTGAAGCACAGAGAGGTAGACAAATATCTCAATCATGTAGTGAGTGTCTAGTAATTTGTTCTGGGTAACTATAACATCTCAAAGTGCATGACTTTCTCATTCTGTGCCCTCACCAAAACTAAAAATGAAAATTTTATTTTAAATGTTTTATTACCTCATAGAAAAATGTTTTTCCTCCTCTGATTATGATGTGATATTTCACTAGAGAAAATATTGCAAGTAAAATCAAAAATTGTAAATGTAAATCTTCAGTATATTATTTATCAGCCATATCATTTTGGAAAATGCATTTACCCTCTCCAAGTTTCTGTACCTTCATGATGGAATCATATATGATACTTATAAAACCCCCAGATCTGTGTAATGATATCTGAAAGGAGAGTATTTCAGTTCTCATAAGCAAATTTGAAAATTATTTTGGATTCATTAGCAAAGCTCAATATTAAGCAACCAAAGTATGCTATACTCTAAGAGAATCACTGCTAGTGTTTATGCTAGAAAACTCTACTGTTTACATTCAAAATCTCAAGATACTCTTTAAACATAATTGATTTGTATTTTGCTCCATCAATATGCAGCTTGAGTTCTAGAACTGAATGTTTAATTGGTAGGCCAGTGATACAGTATGAATAATTTACAATTTTCTGGGAAGCCAGTTAAAATTACAGATGCTAGACCTCATCAGCAAAGATTATGATGATTTAGCAGCGCTGGAGTGGGGCTGAGATTTCTGTATTTGTAATAAGCTCCCCCAGACAATTGTGAAGCATAGTTTGAGAACCTGAGCCTCTATTCCTAGTCCTCATGTAAAAGAGGTAGTATGATTCATTGACAGTCAGTGATTTTTTTAAAAATTTCTTAGCGAACTACAAAACTGATATAATACCAAAAAAGAACCCTGTAAAACCTTTAAAAATAAAAAGCATTATTAATTTATATTATTTTATACTTATAACATTTTTGTTTAAACTGTAATGTAGAACTTTCAAACTACAAAGGAAAAACTTTGAAAATATTTTGGTTAACTCAAAGATTTAGTTTGATTGGTTGCCCATCCCAATCAGAGCTATTTTTGGAAGCTCTATATGTTCTTGGAATCAGAACATATTTTAAAGATGTTTTATTAATAAATAATGTATTATTAATGAAGATTGTTAACATGGACAGATGGATTTTTTCATTTTCCTACGTAATGAACCTCACATTTACAAAAGCAGTAGCAATGCAGCCTCTCCAGAAATTAGAGTCTTCTCCAGCTATATGAGGGCCATTTGTTTTCAGCAATATCAAAGTAAGGGTGAATAAAAACTTTCTGAAAATTGAAAATATTTAACAAATAATCAATAAAAATGTGGGGAAAATTGCATACAACGCAAAAGAAGAAACATGGTATGAGGCCAAGAATAATTTCATATTCATACAATCATTTACTTTTCACACAATCATTTACTTTTCACATTTGTGAAGCTATATATTATTCCATTTTAAATTTATATTAAGAATTAAATAGAGAATAAAATCAAATTCATTAGAGAAAAAAAGTGCTAAGATCCATTTATATGTGTTTTGTGTTCTGCATATATCTCATTCTAGAGTATTCTAGATTAAGTGCATAGATACTGACAATGACACTCTCCTATAAACATGGAATTTGAATAAAATGTTTCTTGACATCAAGACAGATTTCAGGTACTAGGTTTGGTATAAGAACAAAAGTATAGTAGAAGAATAAGTTTGTTTTTTATAGTATGCAAAACATGCATGCAGACCTAATTCTACCCACCATAGTGTGAAATAATGATCACATACAAATGTTTGCCATGGGTAGCAGCTTATTCTCAATTAGGCAGTTTTATAAATAGATGTAGAAAGTCATAAAATGAATAGGGATATAGGAAAGTAAATCACATAAAGAATGAGCTCCAAGTGTCCTGGAATTTAGGGTAAGTTTCAATTCTTAGTCCCTCTAAAGGATAGAAAAATGGTACATCACCAAAATGCAGTTGTGATTTGAAGGCAATTTTTGTGATATTTGATATGTTTAATTGTAATTATATCATCTTCATTTCTATGTTTTCATTTTTTCTTTTCCCCTTTTTCCTCTCTTTTCTGTTTTATTTTGGGTTGAGTATTTATTTTTTAATTTTTCCTTTTCTATTTCCCTTGCGGTTTACTTGCTATACCACTTTATTTTGTTAGTGGTTGCTTTAGGGTTTATGGCATATACCTTTAAGTTTTCAAAGTCTGACTTCAAGTGATAGTATGCCATTTCACATCCAGTATAAGACCAGTAGAACAGTATACTGCCATTTTTTTCTCCTGGCTTTTGTACTATTGTTGTCATACATTTAACATATTATAAACTCTACATAACATTGTTATTAGTTTATCTAAAAAGTTGATCAAAGTGGGTGGATTAGGACTATAATGAGCTCACCTCCTCTCAGGGACACACCAAAACTACAACTACATATAGAACAACTATCTCTGAGAATGACTTACCAGCAGAACAGATTTTTTACAACTAAAGATGTAGAGAAAAGGTGACATTTAGATGGTCAGGATGGGAATGGAGGTGATCTAGTCAGAACCCACAAGCAAGGGGGCTATCACAACTGCAGAGGCCCACCCCAAGAAGCAAGAGATCTGAGCCACATGTCAGGCTCTCCAGGCTGGGAAACCTGCACTAGAAAGACAAGCCCCGCCCCCATAATGTCTGACTGTGAAAACCAATGGGGCTTAAGTTCAGGAAAGCCAAAGGACTGAGAGAAACTGAGGCTCCACTGTTAAAAGGCTCACATGCAACTCATTCACTCCAAGTTCCAGGACAGAAGCATCAGCTTAAAAAGCTGCTGGGTCACAGAAGAAGGAGATTCATTGACTAATTTTAGTGCATGTGCCAAAGAGGCAAGCATCTAGCAGAACTTTCTCTGGGGAGAGATGCATTGGTGGGTGCCATTTCTTTTTTACTTTGCTTCCACCCAGTTGGCCCTGGGCTGGCAGGTGCCATTTGTGTCACTCCCCATCAGCCTAGCTAACACCATGCACCCTGATCTGGCATCCTCCTGAAGACCAACCCCACTCAATCTTCCTACCCTGGCCAGCCACTCCAAAGCAGCTCCAGCCCCACCCATCAACATGCCACAGCAGCCATGGCCCAACTTCAACAGAAGGGTGCATGCAGCCCACACAGGGGATACTCCTGAAGCATATGCCTCTGGTGACCAAAGGGGATTGTGTTATTAGGTCCCACAGGACACCTTCCATATAAGACCACTCTCTCAAGACTGGACGTTGTAGCTAATACACTTAATGCATAAAAACAAATATGAGAGTTAGGCAAAATGAAGAGACAAGGATTACCTTCAAATAAAAGAATAAGACAAAAACCTCAGAAGAGGAACTAAATGAAACAGAAATAAGCAATTTACTAGGTAAAGAGTTCAAAATAACAGTCATAAAGATGCTCACTGAACTTGGGAGAAGAATGGAGAAACTCGGTGAGAACCTCAAGAGATGAAAATATAAAAAACAAACAATCAGACTGAAGAATGCAATAACTGAAATGAAAAATACACCAGAGGGGATCAACAGCACATTAGAGGATGCAGAGGAATGGATCAACAATCTGGAAAATAGGGTAGTGGAAATCACCCAATCAAGTAGCAAAAAGAGAAAAGAATTTTTAAAAATGAGGATAGGTTAGGGACCTCTGGAATTATGCCAAGCATACTAACATTTGCATTATAGAGGTACAGGAAAGAGAAGAGAGAAAGGGACAGAAGAAATAATGGCTGAAAACTTTCCTAACCTGATGAAGGAAACAGATATCCAAGTCCAGGAAGCACAGAGAGTCCCAAACAAAGAGAACCCAAAGAGGCCTACAACAATGCACTTTAGAATTAAAGTATCAAAAGTTAATAATAGAGAATCTTAAAAGGAGCAATAGAAAAACAGCTAGTTGCAAACAAGGGAACCCCTGTATGACTATTGGCAGATTTTTTTCCAGCAGAGACTTTATAGAAGGGACTGGCATGATATGTGTTCCCAGAAATATTTTGGAATTTTAAAAAGCTTCAATACTAACTTTTTAATCATTTCAAAGCAGAGATTCCAAGTGGCAAATATTTTTGTTATGCCTTTTACTTTTTAGTATATTGAGGTGTATATCATTTTTATGTAATTTCTTAAGCTACAAATGTCTATTGTACCCATGACAGGGGAACTTCCTGTCTTTCAAGAAGTAATACATTTTGTAAATAGTTTTTGATAGTTAAGGAACATTACAAAGCAAGTCCAAATAGGTAACAAGTAGTTCATAAATTGCACTTTTTTGTCAAGCACTCTATACGATGAAGTTTAAAATGGACTTATTTCTTTTTTTTTTTTCTTTTTGACTTATTTCTTGATTTCTTGTATGTTATTATTAGTTGTTAACAGATTTCTCATTATCTCTTTTTTCTTAAATTGTATTTTTGTAGCTATTGTTTAAGCAGAATTATTAAAAATTCACAGCATGATTTTTATTGTTTCAAACCTTCTGCACATTTAAAAAAATCCTTTAAAAAATTTCAAGATCTAAAATAAAATTTTTGTGTCATTATTTATACAGAGTAGATGTAAGGTGAGGTGTATCCAGCATAACATCCACTGAAATTTGTTTTTTATACTGATGTTGATTTTGAAGACAGTTATATACAATATTCCATAATTTGAATTTAACTACAAATGTCAGTTTTAGGTGATAAAGAGATCTTGTGTTGTTTTTCATTTTCAAAGTACATCATGTGCAAATAAAACTGTATATACAAAATACTTCTTTACAACAAGTAACACTATCACCTGCAGTTACCAGTTTCTAGCATTTAGCTTAAAGAAATTATGTTAGGTGAGTAAGAAAGACACTGTTATTATGCTCCAAGAAAATGTCTCAACAACCAATCTGAAATGAGAATAATCTGAAAAGAAAATATAACCACTTTGTAATGCATATCTTACTTTTATTGTGACAAAAATTTTCAAGCTAGTCACTGAACGCATGTCCCTTTTCTTAAGGGAACTAGTTATATCTTGCTTGCCATTAAGTGTAAGCACATGAGTAAGTTCTAGCCAATGAAAAGCAGGTGGAAGTGATGTGCTACACTCTGAGTCGCCTAAAAAACCTCTTGGGTAAACCTTTACTCTGTCTTTTCTCTTATTTTCCAAGTATATGTAGATATCCAGGCTGTAAAGAGAACCACAGGTAGATTATGTCAGAGCTTCCATACATCTATGTCCCTGCTGGTTGATCTTTCTGTGAAGCAAAAAATAAGCTTTTATTGCACTAAGTATGGACACAGGTAGGATTGCACACAGGAATGTTTCAGGGTGTTTTCCCCAGATTGCCTGGAAAATATAGATACAGGAACTGAGGATTCCACCCCATTAAGAGTAGCTGCCCTGAATTCTAATCCCCACAGAACCAAGGGGAAGCTTTGCACAAAACCCCAGCTTCTTAGAAACTGGTTTACAGCATCTCTGTAAACAGCTGGAGCCAATAAAACAATTTGTTCCTTATTGGCAGGGCCATTCCCAGTTGCACGTCATATAAATGGGAGCACTGAGGATGAGATCCCTTACCAGGAGCAGAGCTTCCCAGTATATTCAGTTCATCTGAGCTGTGGTCCATGCGTGCCTTCCTGTAGGATGACCAGAGAAAGGAAGACACATTCATGTACTGACCCTTCTGTCTGTGAGTATTGGCTTGCAAGAAACTATACTACTGGGTTAATACAAAGTCATTTCCTGATATTGTGCCCCTGTGGTTTCAGTTTTTACCTTTATGATAGTATTATCCTTAGCAGTGATGAGAAGAAATAGTTTTTTCTCTCTATTAGTCATTTAGCAGAATGGCTTAGAATATACCCAGCTTATTGTTTATGCTAATTATGCTTTTCTTTTTGTTATCCATTTCTTATCATATTTATAAGCATTGCATTTGCATTTTTTTGATTTTTATATTCTGATTTTGAAAGAGAAATAATTTTTACTTGAATATATCATTCTAAAAATAAAAGATGTATCAAATGCTCCAAATTGCATGTGAAACAAATACACATAACATTTACCACTATATATATGTGTGTGTATACATATATAATTATATATAAAGGGTAAAAATGTCTCAGACTAAATAAGAAGGAAAGCACATTAAATAAATTATGTGAATTAAAATTACGTTGGCATACATTGTCAAAAATAACCACAGAGCTAAAAACAGTTATTCATTTTTTTCAGTTCTCTTATCATATTTTACAGAATCATATATCCAGTTTTAATGCACTAATACAACTTAAAGGGATTGTTTTCTGAATCACGGGGCTACAGCCAGTATCTTAGCATGGGTAGAAAAGCTAAATGCTATTTCATTTTCCCAAATGTGTTTGAACTGGAATTTCTCAAACTGGAATTTCAGTTTCTTATTAAATATAATGCAGATATCTCAATAATGCCTCAAAGCCTGGGATGCTGAGCTGGAGGAGCCGTGAGGCCCAGGTAAGCCTATACACACTCCCAACCTCCTGGCATGGCTTCCACCCTGCTCCTAAGGGTCTGCTTCTCCCCTGTGTTTTCCCTCTTTACAAGTTTCACCCTTTTCCTTCATGAAATCCAGAGGAAATTGTTCCTTTTCTCAAAATCCTGATTTAGCCTCTGTATGTGTATGCTTCTCTTTTTCTATAAAGACAAAGGCAAGGTTGCATACTGAACATGAAAGATCATAGCAAATCTGAAGGCTTGAGAACTCAGAGGAAAAATGCCAGCTTATTTCTGTAGTTTGTGTCCAATGAGCATCTGAGTAAAGTTAAAGTAGGTCCTCCATAAATGTTTAGTTTTCTTGTAAGAAATACACTCATTTTTTAATATCTCATTTAAACACTCATTCTCTAATTTTAAGCACTTTGAAAAGGAAAAAAGTAATATGTATCAGGAAAAAAGTTAACTAAGCAGAAAATAAGATATATATTTATATTGTAAATTTATGTCAGAGAGCATGGTATTAAACAAGTTAAGGGCAAAGCACATGTTTAATAAAAACCACTGCAAATTTTCATCTCTGCTCTTATCATCTTATGTAACCTCAACCTGAATGACTCGGAATAAAGGTTTTGTTGCTCTTTCTTCATCATAGCTGATCTTTTCTTCCATGCTTGCTCAGCATTGGGAAATATCTGTACAATCCATTTTAAAAGAAGTCATTGTTTCCAGATTGGCCATTTTTAAAAGTAGAGCAAATTTCACAAACCCATCAAAGGGAGAAATCACCGAGTCATCAATATGTAACTATCACGTTAAGAATTTTAGGCAGAAAGTATTAGTCTTAGCATTTCCATCTCACCCTATTGATGCCTTAATGCAAAGTCTAACTTACTTTTGGAGTACTGTAGAGACTGCAAAAAGTATAATCATAACAGTAATTATTTTCATTGAATAGTTGTCACTGTATAGTCCTGCAGTCACTCTAGCACATGAAGGATAAACATTTAAGTTCAAAATGTGCATTCGTTTTCCATTGCTGCCATAACAAATGACCAGTCTCAACAGTGTGAAACCACACAAATGTATTGTCTCACAATTCTGTCAGTTAGAATTCTCGGAGAGTGCAGCTGATTCCTCTACTCAAGGTCTCATCATGCAGAAATAAAAGTGTCCTTGGCCTGGGCTCTGCCCTAGAGGTCCTGGGAGAGGCCTTATCCAGGCTCCTTCAGGCTGCCAGCAGAATTCAAATCTTTGCAGCTCTAATGCTGAGGTCCCATCTCCTTACTGACTGCCATCCTCTCTCAGCTATTTGAGGCCACCTTCTCTCCTCATCACATTGTCCCCTCCACCTTCAAACCAGTAATGGTCCAAGTGTGTCAGACACTTCTCACCTCTGACTTCTCCTCCACATCTTTTTTGTCTCCAGCTGAAGAAAATTCTCTCTTTTTAAGGGCTAATGTGATAAGATCTCACCATTTTTGATAATTCAGGAAATCTCTTGGTTTTAAGGTAAATAATTCTAATTACAAGTTCCTTTTACCTTTTAACATATCATGTTCACACAGTGCAAGGATTGCGTGGAGATCTTCAAGGGACCATCCCGTCTACTAAAGAATGCCATAATTCATTTTCAAAAACATTTGATTGTTTTTATAACCTAAGTAAACAGTCTTTGGTAATGATATTTTTCTTGTAATTTTATAATCAAAAAGTCTGTATAATGTTTCAAATTCCCCAATGAAGGCTTAAAAATAACATATATGCCATGCTAATTATAATATGGTGTAATCTATTACAGGGTCAAATTTATATGTTTATATATATATTTTTTATGTTTGCTGAGGATTTATATTTATTCTCTAATATTCTTTTTCTTTTCGTAGATAATATTTTAGACTCTAGGAAGTACATGATCACTCATGAAGATCAAACCCTCTGTCAGATGTTTATGGGTTGCCTTTCCTTGACAAGGTTACCTTTGAATTCTCCTCACTCATTCTCCTGTCCTAGGGAAACACCCCATGAAGCAGTCCAACTTTAAATGTGTATCTCATGAGGGAAAAAAATACATTTAAAAGATTTAATGACAAGTGAGAAACATTCTTAGTGATTTTTAACAGCAATGTTAAGAAATGTCATGACTCCATCTTGCCTCTATCTTCTCCTACTCAATTAAGATAGCAATTTAAAATTTTCTTTACTAAGATCAGCTGTTAGAAATGCATCTTTCATCACCATCCAATATAGGCAAACACAAACACTCTCACAAGTACCCACATTGTATATAAATGTTACTGAAACCCAAGTTTCAAAATGTAATTATTTTCCTACTTTTAATATATGATGTACAGTCATATTTTTTGCTTCATTCTATTTTATTCTATTTTTATTTCACAAAAATTCTATTAGAACTGACTAAACTGATTTCATAACCTAACACATAGGTAACTATCTATAGAAAAAAACAATCTTCTTTAAGATACTCCAGGTTAAGACATACTTCCCTGTACTGCTCTCTATTGAAATGAGGATTTCTCAGTAGTTCTTACAGGTATGGAATATGGAAATACACCTTACCTCTCAGAATTGGTGGCCTCTACTCTCTCCTATTCTTGAGATAATCTTCCAAAGATCATTTATCTTTCCTAGTGTAGAAACACAAGCAGTGTTCCTCACTCTCTTTTTGCGCATCAGCCAAACACCAAAGGTTCTCAGTTCCCTAAAGACCTTACTTTCAAAGAAGGGACTCTTTATTCTAGGTATCAATATATGATAATATAATGAACTGTTTTATCACTGCACACCATGAATTGCAATGTTCTTTACTCTTAGTAGAGTGAATTTGCACTATCAGCCTCATATATGCTGATAACCTATTTCAAACTAACTTTGTTTCCCTCAGAACCTCTTGCCTGAAATTTACTCTAGGGTCCCAATGTTTATATTAGCCAGAAGCCTAGCCTCTTTAACTTACTTAGGAAAATAAAGTTAGTAGAATGCAAAGTAGATGACTTGGAATCAAAAGGAAGATTTAACAACTTGGCTTAGAAAATGGGAAAGCACCCAGGGAAACGGATTCACCCATACTCAAATCAATGCTGCGCTAAAGAAGATGGTAACACATGCTGCTGCCTCACCACTGGCAGCACTGCTGGTAGGTGGGGCCACAGCTGCTGGTCCTCAAGGAGCCCTTCATTGACAGGCTTCCTTGAATCCCTCCAGAGTCTATGTGGTCCTACGTACAACTGAGTTCAGATGCTATGTAGTAAAGGACTGTGTGGTGTTTATTTTATCTTAAACAATTGATATTATTTCTGTACATGGATGTATAATCCTTTGCCTATTATTTATTATAATTTTCTCTTCCTCCCTCTCTCCTGTTTGAGACGCACTGTTTTCATGCTAGTCACAGCTTCTTCAAAATGAAAGTACAAATAAGCTGAAAACATGGGAATGGGGCAGAGTAGTGAGCTGGGGGAACAGGATACTTCATTTCAGGTATATTTTCAACAATTCTGCCATCAGCTCATCCTCTGTGTCCTTAGGGTTCCACATTTTCTGGTGACACCTCAGATTTCAGATGTTTCTGTGCTTTGGCGAATTAGCATTTACATATTTCCCTTCTCTCCTAAAGGTGATTATCAAGGATAAAAGGCAAATGCCTCTTACTGGCTCTTCTTCCATTTCATCACAGCCAGTGTGCAGACTGTTTCTTGTCATTTCCAACGTTTTCTGAATTCTTTGTTACTTACCTTGGAAAAGTGTGCTGAGTAATATTTGCCAGAATATCCTGACAGCTGGTTTCTAGTTAGGATGCTGTCAAAGAGAGACACTCACTTGAGCTTTGGAAGGAGGGAAGGGAAAAGCCATTTGTTCTCCTCTGGCAGTGGCAGACGGCTGTGCAGGCTGAAGGCAGACAGCAGACGTGAGGTTTGCAGTAGCTTCAGGTGTTCACTGGTGAATCACCCGCTGTGGTGCTCCAGTCAGCCAAGATCATTAGCAGCATTTTTCTGTGATTGATGCATGTAAGAAATTGAACATCATTTACAATGTCACCCTCAAATATGATCAATCATATGAATAATAAACTGTTAAACATCCATTATTCAACTTGACAGTAGACTAGCTAGTTTTCTTCTCAAAGGTTTAATATAGTTGACTTAGACTTTGACAAATTATTAAAGAAAATAATTTAATTCTATCAATACTTGTTCTTAATCTAAACATTAAACATTACCGCAAGTGTAATACAAGATCAAGTATTATTAAAGAATGTATAGGGTTCTGACACATTCTTTAGTATCAACTTAAAATTTTCAATTTGGTAATCTTTCAATGGGTAAAATACAGAATGTTAGAGTTCCAGTGTTAGTTGAAATCCAAATAATGTTAATGTGAACTAAGATTGCCAGCAATTTAAAAACAATGCAGGAAAATCACCTCCCAAATTTATTATTTGGAAAATGTATTTTTCAATATGTTTAGTTAATATTTGTGAAAACATTCGTGATCATCAGCTTATAAATGCTATGAAGAAGGACAATTTATAATTTATCTCAAGTCTATGAATATTTAGTTAAAAGTGGTAAGTGAGCAACCATTGAGATTGTTAGATTTAGATGGCAATCTCTTTTTAAACAAAAATTGGAACATAGTCATATTTTCAGTTACAGTGGACTTCAATTCAAAATCTGTGCAATAGGTGATTTATTTAAAGAAAAATAGCCTCAAACTTTGCTGCTGTTGCATGCTGCTGTCATGTTAAAGAGAGAGAGAGAGAGAGACTTGTGTCAACTTTTTCTCTTCTTTCTGTATGTTTCTTTAAATTTTATTTTGTATTAGAATATAGTTGATTTACCATGTTATATTAATTTCAGGTGTACAGCAAAGTGGTTCATTTACACATATACATATATCCATTCATTTTCAGATTTTTCAGATTTTTTTTCCCATATAGGTTATTACAGAATATTGAGTTCCCTGTGCTATGTGGTAGGTGGTTGCTGACTATTTTATATATAGTACTGTGTATTTGTTAAGCCCAAACTCCTAACTTATCCATCCCCCTACCTTCCCCTTTTGATAACCATAAATTTGTTTTCAAAGTTTGTAAATCTGTTTCTGTTTTGTAAATAAGTTCATTTGTATCATTTCTTTAGATTCCACATGTAAGTGATATCATATGGCACTTATCTTCCTCTTTCTGACTTACTTCACTTAGTATGATAATCTCTAGGTTGTCCATATTGCTGCAAATGGCATTATTTTATTCTTTTTTTATGGCTGGGTAATATTGCATTGTATATATGTATCAGATCTCTTTAATCAGTTCCTCTGTTGATGGACATTTAGGTGGCTTCCATGTCCTGGCTATTGTAAACACTGCTGCAATGAACATTGGAGTACATGTATCTTTTGAACCATGACTTTCTCTGGATATGTGCCCAGGAATGGGATTGCTGGATCATATGGTAGCTCTTTTTTTAGTTTTTAAGGAACCTGTATACTGTTCTTCATAGTGACTGTACCAATTTACATTCCTACCAACAGCGTAGGAGGGTTCCCTTTTCTCCACACCCTCTGCAGCAAATTTAATATTGTAGACATTTTCATGATGGCCATTCTGACCAGTGTGAGGAGATATCTCATTGCAGTTTGGATTTGCATTTCTCTGATAATTAACTATGTTGAGCATCTTTTCACATGCTTTTTGGCCATCTGTATGTCTTCTTGGGAGAAATGTCAATTTAGATTTTCTGCCCTAAACATACCTTTTAGATTTAACCTTGTAAATGAATGAATCTATTCCATACATGAAACAATTCTCATATTATATATACAAAGTTCCTCTTATTTCTTCAGTCATTTTTCTGACCACCTGTGGCCCTATACCACACAACACTGTAGATGCTCTGTCCCAAGGCACAGTTTTGATCAGATTCCATGACCTCATATCACTGACTGAATAATACATTCTTTTCTGTTTTTTGTTGTTTGTATTTTTTAAATCCAAGGCCCTTTACAACAGTGAGACAACATATCTTTTCAGCCTTTTCTGCTTTTCTTCTCCTGTGTACTCTCTCTCTCTCTCCCCTATTGTCCAGTCAAACAGGGCTAATATTTACATCTCCCCCAAACCATGTACTGGGCTTTGTTTGCTTGTTTTGCCTCCACGTGTTTAACTCATACCTCTTCTGGGATTGATGATCCACTCAGCTGAAGCAATCAAAATCAGTCCTGATGATTTTTCAATATTTCCCTCAAATATTACTTCCTCCTCAAAGTTTCCCCTAACTTATCCTCTTTCTCCTTGAAGTCTGTAGGATGACTTTGTCAATCATTCCCATGTCAATTCATTTACTTTAACTTTTTTTTAGGGTGATTTCATTTCATTTCATATTATAGATGTTCATTAATATTATATTGATAGATTTTATGACCTACAAACGATAGCAGAATGCCATGTATAAAATAGTATTTAAATGTTTGTAAAATTTAATGCACTTAAGTGAATTATCTTTTTTAGTTGTGAATCATGGTGATTATTCTTTTACATCTAGTCATAAAAAAGAATAAACGTATCTCTAGGTACACACACATGGAAGAAAAAATAATTGGTATCCAAAGCATGGACACAATTGTCCCACATTTATTGTACAGTTATAACTTGAGGCTCCATAAGCCAGAGAATACCTACAGAACAAAACAGGGATAGATATTAAAATCAAAGATAGTTATAAGTGTTTTCACCCCTAGCTTGCTCCTACTTTTTTTTTCTATTTAAATGGATATAACTAAGATGTTTCAGAAACACTTACATGTGGAAACTACATCTGCTATGCCTTTCTCTCCTTGCTCCTTGCGTGTAGTCAGATATCACAGTTCATTTTTGCTACTTCTGTAATGAATTGCGGAACCTTCATTTTGGAGCTTCTGCTTAAACACACACTATGCCTTTGGCTGAATACAAAAATAGGACCCCTGCATGAAGGAATAGAAAAAGGCTGCTTTGGGATGAAAAAATAGAAAATGGCATCTTTTCTTCCAGCAAATGCTTTCTCACAGCAGGACTCATGGCTTGGTGAGCAGAGGATCAGCTGAATTCCAGCCCTTACATGCATTCATCCAGGTACCGCGAGCAAGCTCCAACCTGGACAACTATACATGGCAGTTCTGTTTAACACAGGCCAACCTTCCCATCCCTGTTGTTATTCTTCAAGCTTATTACTGTAATAGAGTTGTCATTGCCATTGGAGTCAGTCATTTTTTCTCCAACCTCTGAATTCTCACTCTAGTGCTCAGACTGTTTTCCTCCTTTCAACATAAGAAAGTACAGTTACGGTGCTCAGACATCGTTAACAGGTCCACATTAATTTTACTTCATCATTCCTTTTGTTTTATTCTCTGTCTGCTTCCCTCTTTTCTGCATTTTATTGCCTTCTCTTTCTGTATTCCATCCTTTATTTATTTTAGCAAATGCTCTAGTCTCAGAACTATTTTTGGTTTTCAAACATATACGCTGAAAATATTTTTTTAAGCCAAGTCCATTCATCACATTTCTACTTGTTATTAGCAGTTCTGAGACAGTCTAAGGGCCTGTGACTTGTTTGTGTGACTTACAAATTCTCTGCATTGAGAGCTTAGTGGGGCATGTATGATGGATTTCTTACTCATTTTCAAGTCAAGAGGACTTGTTTTTCTTTCCCCAAATGAAATCCCTAGATTTCTGCTGTCTAATACAGTAGCTAGTAGCAGCAAGCCATATTTAAAGTAATTTAAATGGCATTAAAGTAAATTAAATTAAAATGAGTTCTTCAGTCACACTGGTCTTGTTTCAAGTACTCAGGACAGCACAGATTCAGAAAGTTTCCACCTTTGCAAAGAGTTCTATTGGACAGCTCTACTGTAGTACATAAATTACAAAGCCTACATATGTTTTCAACTACATTTCTTCACACAGTGATCATGCAATGTTGTTTTTAGAGCTATCCGTTTTAGTGCTACATCATGTATGATTCATGAGCTGCCTGATGAACCAGTCTTTAAGTAATGATTTATTGTTTTCTGTAAAAGTGAGTTCACTCTTTTTTACCACTTCCCAGGAGAAAGATTATGCAAATCCCTGTAATCTGATATCAATATAACTTCAGAGAAGAGCAAATAACTTCTTTATAAATTCTCAATTATAAAAGCTATGAGTTAATTTCTGTCTCGAGAGAAAGGGAGGAAGACAACAGTATGGATATAGATAGCTTTAAAAAGTTTTGTTGGGGGAATTCCCTGGTAGTCCAGTGGTTAGGACTCAGTGTTCTCACTGCCGGGGCCCTGGGTTCAATCCCTGGTCAGGGAAACAAGATTCTACAAGCATGCAGTGCGGCAAAAAAAAAAAAAAAAAAAGGCTTTGTTTGCATCTGGTCAATGAAAGTTGTTATTTTCTTCTATATAGATGTGCTAGATTATCTCAAATGTATATAATAGAAAATACTATGTATCAGTACAGCAGAAGCAGCCTATGACAAATGATTTTGATTATATGTTAAGTAGGACTTGATAAATTTAGAGCCAACATGTATAACTAGTAATCATTTACAGAGAAGTTTAACATAAATTATCTCATTTTATTCTCACAAAAATACATCATTGTAATTTTATCTTTGCATACGGAAAATGAAGTTCAGATTGTAATATGAGGGCAGTCAAATTTAGGACTTCTTTGCAAGTCCAAATTGCTTTTTATTATTTTAATGATATTATGCATTTCTTTGAATAGCTTTATTATTTTATTGACAAATTATTCTTGGTTGTAAGAAAGAACATACAGTTGGTTGAAATATGGTTTTTGTATAGCACAATGTTTGCAAACTGAGAAAATAAAATTGTTCAGTACTTGATTACCAATGAAGCCAAGACAGTCATATAACCTTATATCATAGAACTTTTTATAAGTTGATGCATAAGTAATTCATTCATTCCTTAAGCAACTAAACAATTATTGTTTTCTATGTACTAATCTAGGGTTTGGACATGAAAAACATTATGAGTTTGCTACCATTGACCCCTAATAAGGTCTCCCTCAGTATAGAAAAAGGCATTTACTAGACAGATGCAAACAATGGAATAGTATGATTATGTCATGCTGTGGACAGAAGGAGATCATGCTGAGTAGGAAGTGGTGTGGTGAACATGTAGAAACATTTTCCCGAAGGATCAACAAAGGATCTAAGACTTATACATTGAATTTTAGGGAGAGCGTGCAGCATATGCTAGAGCTAAGTCAGAAATCTTTGAAATGTTCACAACTGCATTTTTTAATAAAAAAGGGAAGATGCTAATTAAATTATCTAAAATTGGTAGCTTAAAAACAAAACATTTTGAAGGAAGGTGATAGGAAATGACTCTAGAGAGGCATATTACCTCGTGAAATTTCCTACATGGAAGCTAAGGAAAACCTTCGGTTAGCACAAAACCATTGGAGAATTTCTTATAGGAGAATAATCTCATAATATTGATGTTTTATTTTTTTATTTTTTTTTTATAATTCCAATAATTTATTCTTTTTTTTATTTTTCTTTTTATTTTTAATTTATTTTTCTTTGGGGGGGTACACCAGGTTCAATCATCTGTTTTTATACACATATCCCCGTATTCCCTCCCTTCCTTGACTCCCCCCCCTCGAGATCCCCCCACCCTCCCTGCCCCAGTCCTCTAAGGCACCTTCCATCCTCGAGTTGGGCTCCCTTTGTTATACAACAACTTCCCACTGACTATTTTACAGTTGGTAGTATATATATGTCTGTGCTACTCTCTCACTTCGTCTCAGTTTCCCCTTCACCCCCCGCCCCCTCCCATACCTCGAGTTCTCCAGTCCATTCTCTGTATCTGCATCCTTGTTCTTGTCACTGAGTTCATCAGTACCATTTTTAGATTCCGTATATGTGAGTTAGCATACAATATTTGTCCTTCTCTTTCTGACTTACTTCACTCTGTATGACAGATTGTAGTTCTATCCACCTCATTACATATAGCTCCATCTCATCCCTTTTTATAGCTGAGTAATATTCCATTGTATATATATGCCACATCTTCTGTATCCATTCATTTGTTGATGGGCATTTAGGTTGCTTCCATGTCCTGGCTATTGTAAATAGTGCTGCAATAAACATTATGGTACAAGTGTCTTTTGGGATTATGGTTTTCTTTGGGTATATGCCCAGGAGTGGGATTACTGGGTCATATGGTAGTTCTAGTTGTAGTTTTTTAAGGAACCTCCAAATTGTTTTCCATAGTAGCTGTACCAACTTACAGTCCCACCAACAGTGCGGGAGAGTTCCCTTTTCTCCACACCCGCTCCAACATTTGTGGTTTCCAGACTTTGTGATGATGGCCATTCTGATCGGTGTGAGGTGATAACTCATTGTGGCTTTGACTTGCATTTCTCTGATGATTAGTGATGTTGAGCAACTTTTCATGTGTGTGTTGGCCATCTGTATGTCTTCTTTGGAGAAATGTCTATTTAGGTCTTCTGCCCATTTGTGGATTGGGTTATTTGCTTTTTTGGTATGAAGCTGCATGAGCTGCTTGTATATTTTGGAGGTTAATCCTTTGTCCGTTGTTTCATAGGCAATTATTTTTTCCCATTCTGAGGGTTGCCTTTTAGTCTTCTTTATGGTTTCTTTTGCTGTGCAAAAGCTTTTAAGTTTCATGAGGTCCCATTTGTTTATTCTTGATTTTATTTCCATGATTCTAGGAGGTGGGTCAAAAAAGAATGTTGCTTTGATGTATGTCATAGAGTGTTCTGCCTATGTTTTCCTCTAGGAGTTTGATAGTGTCTGGCCTTATATGTAGGTCTTTAATCCATTTGGAGTTTATTTTTGTGTATGGTGTTAGGAAGTGCTCTAATTTCATTCTTTTACATGTTGCTGTCCAATTTTCCCAGCACCACTTATTGAAGAGGCTGTCTTTTTTCCATTGCATACTCGTGCCTCCTTTGTCAAAGAGAAGGTGCCCATATGTGTTTGGGCTTACTTCTGAGTTCTCTATTCTATTCCATTGATCTTCCTTTCTATTTTTGTGCCAGTACCATACTGTCTTGATCACTATGGCCTTGTAGTATAGTTTGAAGTCAGGAAGGCTGATTCCACCAACTCCATTTTTCCTTCTCAAGATTGCATTGGCTATTCAGGGTCTTTTGTGTTTCCATACAAATCGTAAGATTTCTTGCTCTAGTTCTGTGAAAAATGCCATTGGTAATTTGATCGTGATTGCATTGAATCTGTAAATTGCTTTGGGTAGTACAGACATTTTCACGATGTTGATTCTTCCAATCCAGGAACATGGTATGTCCCTCCATCTGTTTGTGTCGTCTTTGATTTCTTTCATCAATGTCTTAAAGTTTTCTGCATACAGATCTTTTGCCTCCTTAGGCAGGTTTTTTCCTAGGTATTTTATTCTTTTTGTTGCAATGGTGAATGGGAGAGTTTCCTTAATTTCTCTTTCTGCTCTTCCACTGTTAGTGTATAGGAATGCAAGAGATTTCTGTGCATTAATTTTGTATCCTGCTACTTTACTAAACTCTTCAATTACTGCTAGCAGTTTTCTGGTAGAGTCTTTAGGGTTTTCTATATATAATATCATGTCATCTGCAAAGAGTGACAATTTTACCTCTTCTTTTCCAATTTGGATTCCTTTTATTTCTTTTTCTTCTCTGATTGCTGTGGCTAAAACTTCCAAAACTATGTTGAATAATAGTGGTGAGAGTGGACATCCTTGTCTTGGTACTGTTCTTAGAGGGAATTCTTCCAGTTTTTCCCCATTGAGAACGATGTTGGCTTTTGGTTTTTCATATATGGCTTTTATTATGTTGAGGTAATTTCCTTCTATGCCCATTTTCTGGAGAGCTTTTATCATAAATAGATGTTGAACTTTGTCAAAAGCTTTTTCTGCAACTATTGAAATGATCATATGGTTTTTATCCTTCAATTTGTTGACATGATGTATCATGTTGAGTGATTTGCATATATTGAAGAATCCTTGCATCCCAAGGATAAACCCCACTTGATCATGGTGTATGATTTTTTTAATGTGCTGTTGGAGTCTGTTAGCTAGTATTTTGTTGAGGATTTTTGCATCTATATTCATCAGTGATATTGGTCTGTAGTGTTCTTTTTTTGTGACATCTTTGCCTGGTTTTGGTATCAGGGTGATGGTAGCCTCGTAGAATGAGTTTGGGAGTGTTCCGCCTTCTGCAATATTTTGGAAGAGTTTGAGAAGGATAGGTGCTAACTCTTCTTGAAATGTTTGATAGAATTCGCCCGTGAACCCATCTAGTCCTGGGCTTTTGTGTGTTGGGAGATTTTTAATTACTGCCTCAATTTCCGTACTTGTGATTGGTCTGTTCATGGTTTCTATTTCTTCCTGGTTCAGTCTTGGAAGATTGTATTTTTCTAAGAATGTATCCATTTCTTCCAAGTTATCCAACTGATTGGCATATTGTTGCTTGTAGTATTCTCTCATGATGTTTTGTATTTCTGAGGTGTCCGTTGTGACTTCTCCTTTTTCATTTCTAATTCTGTTGATTTGCATCTTCTCCTTTTTTTTCTTGATGAGTCTGGCTAATGGTTTATCAATTTTCTTAATCTTCTCAAAGAACCAGCTTTTAGTTTTATTTATTTTTCTTATGGTTTCTTTCCTTTCTTTTTCATTTATTTCTGCTCTGATCTTTATGATTTCTTTCCTTCTGCTCACTTTGGGGTTTCTTTGTTCTTCTTTCTCTAGTTGTTTGAGGTGTAAGGTTAGGTTGTTTATTCGATCATTTTCTTGTTTCTTAAGGTAGGACTGTATTGCTATAAACTTCCCTCTTAGAACTGCTTTTGCTGCATCCCATAGGTTTTGGGTTGTTGTGTTTTCATTCTCGTTTGTTTCTAGATATTTTTTGATTTCCTCTTTGATTTCTTTAGTGATTTCTTGGTTGTTTAAGAGTGAATTGTTTAGCCTCCATGTGTTTGTATTTTTTGCAGTTTTTTTCCTGTAATTGATATGTAGTCTCATGGCGTTGTGATCTGAGAAGATGCTTGATATGATTTGAATTTTCTTGAATTTGCCGAGGTTTGATTTGTGACCCAAGATGTGATATATCCTGGAAAATGTTCCGTGTGCACTTGAGAAGAAAGTGTAGTCTGTCGTTTTTGGATGGAATGTCCTATAAATATCCATTTAGTTGAGATGGTCTAATGTGTCATTTAAAGCTTGTGTGTCTTTATTGATTTTCTGTTTGGATGATCTGTCCATTGATGTAAGTGGGGTGTTCAAGTCTCCCACTATTATTGTGTTACTGTCGATGTCCCCTTTTATAGCTGTTAGCATTTGCCTTATGTATTGAGGTGCTCCTATATTGGGGGCATAGATATTTACCATTGTGATATGTTCTTCTTGAATGGATCCCTTGATCATTATGTAGTGTCCTTCCTTGTCTCTTTTAATAGTCTTTACTTTCAAGTCTAACTTGTCTGATATGAGTATTGCTACTCCAGCTTTCTTTTGACTTCCATTTGCATGGAATATCTTTTTCCATCCCTTTACTTTCAGTCTATATGTATTCCTTGGTCTGAAGTGGGTTTCTTGTAGGCAGCATATAGAAGGGTCTTGGTTTTGTATCCATTCAGCCAGTCTGTGTATTTTGGTTGGAGCATTTAATCCATTGACATTTAAAGTGATTATTGACATGTGTGTTCCAATGACCATTTTCTGAATTGTTTTGGGTTTGTATTTGTAGGTGTTTTCCTTTTCTTGTGTTTCCTACTTAGAGAAGTTCCTTTAGCACTTGTTGTAAGGCTGGTTTGGTGGTGCTGAATTCTCTGAACTTTTGCTTGTCTGGAAAGCTTTTGATTTCTCCCTCAAATCTGAGTGAGATTCTTGCTGGGTAGAGTAGTCTTGGCTGTAGGTTTCTCTCTTTCAGGACTTTCAGGATATCCTGCCATTCCCTTCTGGCCTGCAGAGTTTCTGTAGAAAGGTCAGCTGTTATCCTGATGGGTTTTCCCTTATATGTTGTTTGTTGCTTTTCTCTTGCTGCTTTTAATATTTTTTCTTTGTGTTTAATTGTCGTTAGTTTGATTAATATGTGTCTTGGTGTATTTCTCCTTGGGTTTATTCTGTATGGGACTGTCTGTGCTTCTTGGACTTGGTTCATTATTTCCTTTCCCATGTTGGGGAAGTTTTCCACTATAACCTCTTCAAATATTTTCTCAGACCCTTTCTTAGAGTTGGGCCTCTCTTGGGGTTTTTTTCTTTTTGATGCTTTTTTTTTTTTTTTTTTTCTCTTGGCAACCTCCCTGCTGCTGGCATTGCAAGGGCTTTTAATCTAGCCCCGCCCAAGTGCCTGAGGGTGCTTGTTATCCCTGAGCGCCTTAGGTGGCCCACGGGGCGTCTCTCCACTGCCTGTTGCAGAGGCGCAGAAAGAGAGGGAGAGGCTAAGCGCGCAGCTCCTGCCCCCCACCCGTGAGCCTGCAGCCTCCAGCTGCCATCATGGCCGGGCAGCTCTCAGGGACGGGCACTCCTCTCCGCGGACCTCCTCCCTCCTGTCCTCTCGGTCCGTCACCCTACCAGCAACAATGTTTCTCACCCTGAACAGGCTCTCCGTTTCCCACGCTCCCGCTCCTGGACCCTCCGTTCAGCCGCGGATCGATGTCTCGGTCCGGGAACGCTGAGCTGCGCTGCGGACCCTCCGTATGTTTCTCACTCCCTCCCGTCTGCCACAGCTCTGCCGCTTCACCCTCTTTGAGCCCTCGTAGATACCTCCCTACCGGCTATGTCGGGCTCCCCGCAGCCCTTTCTGGTGTCCGAGGCCGTCTGCTGGTGTTCAGCTGGTTCTCTGTGGGCATTACTGCATCCTTCCGTGCATTCCCAACGCATCTGTGGAGAGGGATGCACTCCACGTCTCTCTACTTCGCCGCCATCTTTTCTCTCTCCACTAATTTATTCCCCAGGTCCTGGTGCAGGGGCTGACTGCTTTACTGCACCACAGAGAACAGCGGGATGTGTTCAGCCAGCGACTTCAAAGCACATTGGTCACTTGGGTTCCTTAGATGTCCTCTGAGTTGGCACAGAACATCTTTTATCCTAGAGTCCCCAAGGACAGGCTGATATTAAGCTGACTTCTTGGGGAGTTTCAGCTCTGGGAAAGCGCTGAGTGGTTGCCACATTTGGAAGCGGATGTCTGATGTTTTAGGTATGTTATTGTAGGACTGTATCTAGAAAGATTTTGAAAAGTACGTTGGACTAGAATTACGGCGATTCGGTTTAAGGACTTTGGAAGTTACTTCTTTTATCTAGGAATTAGCACAGGTGATGGCAAGGAGAAACTATCCTATTTAAAAGATACTTAGAATGTATCTTCGGAAGTTTTCAGAATTGTTTAATTCAATGGTGTGTATTGGTTTCTAGTCTATGAACTTGGGCAATCATGTCAACATATTTGCTGCCAGAAGTAGCAGAGAACTCTACTCAAAGTGGCTTAAGCAATGAGGAAAATTGTCACACGGACTGTGTCTCAAGGGATGACAATTGGTTCATTCAGTGACTCAATAAAATTATCAAGTGCTCTGGTTCTTTCCATATTGTTTTCTCTGCAATTTTTGTTGTCAATTTATCCTCAGGCTAGCTGCCTTCAAGGTCACGGCATCTTCCAACATTTCTTGACACCACATTCATAAAAGAAAATGGGAAGATAGTTCGGCATGTCTCCTTCAGACAAAGAAAATCTTTCCTGTACATTTTCCAAAAGATTTTTTCTCCTGTCTCATTAGCAAGAATTGTTTCATTTGTCCAGGGTGCGAAATGCCATTACTGTGACTGGGGAGATCAATTAGGATCTACCCTCTGATGATACTCTTTTTTGTTATTTATAGATGTGACGTCTAGAAATATTGTTCCACAGATCAATGAAGCCTTTTCATTTATTTAAAATTATTTTCCCCTACATGTTCCATTTTGTATCTTTTATATTGCTATGCCTTCAAGTTCGCCATTTTTTTTTACTTTTGTATTGTGTAATTTGCCTGTCGGGCAAATTATCCATATCCAAATAGCCAAATTATCATATCTAGTGTATTTTTCCTCTTGAATGCTATAGCATTCATATCTAAAAGTTTAAGTAGAGTCTTTCTTATATTCTCCATGTCTCTACTTAACTTTTTGAATAAATGGAATGATACTAAAAACAGTTTTAATACTTTTATCTGCTACTTCTAACATCTATCCCAGTTCTATGATGGCTTTTATTAAATAATTATTCTCCTTATTATGGATGAGATTATTCTGACTCTTTGCATGCTGGAAAAAGTTTGGTTGGATGGTAAACATTGTGAAGTTTACCTTGTTGGGTGTTGGATATTTTTGTGTTTCTATAAATATTCTTATCCTTTGTTCTGCAGTGCATTCAAGTGCTCAGTTTGATCCTTCAGGTTTGGCTTTTTTTTTTTTTTTTTTCTAATGTAGATTTGGGACCATGCTCAGTCTAGAGCTAACTATTCCTAACTACTGAAGTAAGACCTTCCTGAGAACTCTGCCCAATGCCCCATGGATTAAAATTTTTTCTAACCTGGCTTGCAGGTGGGAGTGTGGGAGTACAGGCACTGTTACCTTAAATTCTTTGAAGTAGTGCTTCCCCAGGCCTCAGGTAGTTTCCTCCCATGCATGATAAATACTCTCCTGAATACTCTAGAGGGACCTACAGATCTCCCTCTATTCAGCTCTCATCCCTCTGGTACCTTGCCCTGCAAACTCTAGCTGCCTTTGTTTCCTTCGACTTTCAGCTCTAGCTCCTCAACTCAAGGAGTTCTCAGGGCTCAACATCAATTCCTCTTCCCTGTACAAGAGCCTGGAAACTCCCTCAAGGCAGTAAGGGCAATTTTAGTGTACACCTCATTTGTCTGCTGTCTCTCAAGGACAAATGTCCTTCATTGCCTGATGTACAATGTCTTGAAGACAGTTTATTATGTATATAGATATATCTTTGTTTTTTTAAATTTTCTTTTGTTTTGTTTTTTTTCAGGCAGTGGGGAGGCCAGATACATTCATTCCTTGAAACTCCTTCTTTACCAAAAGGAGAATCTTCCATACTCCGTATCTTCTTAAATACTTTTCTATTTCCCAAAGTGTTTATTGTTTCGGAAGGCTCTGAGAGAGTTTTCGACCATAATTTCCACCTCTCTAGTTTCAGTTTTTACATTCATTTCTAGAACTTCTATTTATTCTATTTTTGTGCTTTCCAATTCTATGGGAAAGTTTGCAATCTCACCTTTTAGTTGCTCAAATATATTATGCACATATATTTTAAAAGTCTGTGTGTGATAACTCCATTACATGAAAAGACAATGTGTAGTATCTCTTTGAATTCTGGTCATGGTGTCTACTCTTGTTGAGTGTCTGCTGAGATGGATTAAATGATGTACAGTGAATATGAACAGTTACAAACATTATTTGCGGCCTAGAATGATACAGGCATTAGGTTTGCTTCTTGCAGACACTTGGTGTACTAGCAGTCTCAGACCACTTAACAAAGTGCAGAGATCCAAGTATTTTAAAGTTTGGCCCTGGCAGGGGGTGAGGCCCATCTATTTCAAGTTTATATTTATATCTAGAAGTAGAAGAATACCTTTTGTGGTATCAATTAAAAGCCTGAACATTGACTAGGAAACCCCTTTTTGGAAGTCCTAAACTAAGATTTCAGTTTCTTTTGTCCAGTAGTTCTTTATTAGGTGTTTTTTGTTTGTTTGTTTTTGTCAGAGCAGATATTTGGTATTACCTTGGTTGTCATATTTTGAAAGAGAAAGGTTGTTGCTGCTGGTATCTGGTGCGTAGAGATCAGAGATGCTATTATACATTCTACAATGCACAGGACAGCCCCCCCCGCCCAACAAAGAGTTATCCAGTATACAATTTTAATATTGAAAAGCCCTTCCTAGCCCTAGGAGACTGTGAAAAGTTCAATTCAGCTTCAAAACTTCTCAGCTGCTGCTTTTTGAATTGGCAGAAGAATACAGGGGAAAAGCGACCCTGAATGCCATACTCACAGCTCTGGTTTTCCTTATTTTTTCGGTTCTTGTCCATAATTTTTTTCTGCCTTGTTAACCTTCCAAAGTCTTTGACCTGGTGGTTTTTTCCTTGCCTTTTTCTAGATTCTCAAAGTATTCTCAGTAGGAGAATACCACTAGACAATAATATTTTCCCTACATATTAAAATACACCATCTCCTATATTCATATTCAACTTTGCTTTAAAATCTTGAAATTATTTAAATTTTTTTGCTTTTGAAATAATATGACAGTAGATATACACTAGATGTCAAATTATTTCAAACTAAACAAATTTGTATAAAAATATATTAATCCAAAATGTCATATTTTTTAATTTAACACCTTTTTTCATTTTTGCTTTTTCATTTTTACCTTAACATTTAGAGCAAAATTATCCTTTTTCCAACCTAAAACATTTTCTCCCATGGTTAAAAAAATGGTATGAAAACCTTAAAATTTCACAGAGATCTATTATTTAATGTGGCTATATTAAGTACCACATTTTTAATTTGTTACAAAAATGCTCTGAGAGAAAAAATATCTGCCAGTGGCATACACCAATCACTTGGATACGAAGTGACTTTATTGCTGTGTTTTACAAGACTTATAAATAACTTTCATCTAGCTAGCTCAGAGCTGCATTTATTATAGCTGACATAATTGACAGAGGTAATTCTCCTCTCTTTAAAGTGCTAATTGCAACAAGCATCTTCCAATAAACTCATGAATACAAAATATCTCAGGTCACTTAATCACACTATGTGATGTATATTTTAAAGTCTGACCAGTCTCATTTGATGAATTGACTATCAGAAGGTCAACTTTAGGGAAAAGAGTACTTAAATGTTAGGTTATCTAAATTATGTTTACATAATTTAGAAGCACCTCACTATTTCTTACTTTAAACATAAATTTTTGTTGTTATTATAGTCATTTCCCAAGGTTAGAGAAGACAATATTAATAATTCCATTAATTTGCTTTATTTTTTCCAAGATTCCAAGATACTAGGTGATAGTTAAAAATGTTATTATTTGTTTCAATATTTTAAAGTTTTCCTTCTTGTTCTTATATTCTTTTTTTAAATTAAATTTTAGTGGAGTATAGTTGCTTTCCTATATCCTTATGTGTTTTTTCATCATATTGATATATCCACCACTGCTGAACCTACAATAAATTTTACCACTGATCTGATAAAACCTTAGAAACTTACATGAGACCATAAATCAATAAATGCAGCCGAAACCTGGAAGACTGACCTTTCATGTAAGCATTATAATTTGGATCTCAGTATGTACATGAACTGGGTTGACTAGTTTGCCCTCAAAATTTGTGTCATGCCTACCTGGAACCATATAAGGAGAGGGAAATTTGGACACAGAGGCACGGATACACAGGGGTAATGCCATGTGACAATGGAGGAAAGATGCACCTACAAGCCAAGGAATCACCAGAAGCTAGAAAAGTCAATGAGGTCTTCCCTAGAGCCTTAGAGCGAGAGAACATAGCCCTGCCAACACCTTGATTTAGAGCTTTTAGCCTCCAGAATTAGGACAGAACACATTTCTGTTGTTTTAAGCTACCCAATCTGTGTAATTTATTAGTGCAGCTCTAGAAAACTAGTACATTCATATTATAAATCAATCAAAATACTATGTCACTATTTCATCTTTTAATTTATATTTAAACATACCATTGCCAATAGAAGTGTCAAATATTTCTCATTCCAAAATATGAGCATTTTTATACAAATACATACTACCCATTTCTACTGATATTTTCTGGGTTCTGAAATTCAATGTATATTTATAATAACTTTATTTGGTTTTACCACAGAAAGGCATTTTCAGTTTATGGCAGAATAAACTAGATTTTTCTTGTTAAGGGAATAATTCATTTACTTTTACAGTCAACTTCAGAATAACACACCATCTATCCAATAAAATGTGTATTTGTAAGCCTTCCAAAAGGAAGAACAAAAAGCAGTAATCCCTTATGTTACCAGAGACTACATTTAAAACACACTGCAAATTAATCTACCCCAGTCTATGATATACCAGTTATAATCTTTCCGTACACCACAAGCCATTCAATTCAAATTAAAATTCCTGTAGTATTTTCTATAGGATTACATCCCTTTGATGGCAAATTGAATTTATTACATCTGTTAGTTATTTATTTTAGCCACTTAATATACTTTTCTAATTAAATATTTATAAACTTGAAATTAAGTATAAATATTTGCTTATAAGTAAATGGTTTGAGACCTAATTGAAATACACATATAAACAAAATTTGACATTTTGAGCCAGCTATTGAAGTCTTAGGCAAATGACATTTGATTCTAAAATGTGGATACTTAAACAATTTTCATAGTACAAATTGCTATTCTACTTGGTTAAATGCCTTCATATTATATGACTAAACATAGTCATGTGAAATCAAACTATAATCAATAATTTGATGAAGTTATGTATTATTTGTGTAAAACTTTTTAGTTCAGCAGTCACCTTTAGATAACCATTGGAAGGACTAAGTCTCCACAGTCTATCTTCTGAATCAAGTATATTCTAGCTACCAACACTCTTATGTCACTAGTCTTCCAAAGTATGCAATAACTTGTATAAATTTCAGGTTACCTAATGTAGAAGCCAAAATAATCAATCATTCACATAATCTGATTAGGTCCAGATAATCACCTAAAATGGCTCTGAAGAGGGCAAAATAAATAAGATCATTTAATCTTTTATGAATTGGTAAACACTTGTAAGATTAAAGAAATGACCCTTTATATGACCCAAAATAATCGAATCTATTTTTTTGGTCGTGTTAGTATGATTTATTCATTAATTCTGATTTTTTTATTAACTGTCAACATGACTGTGAGATTAATATCAGCATAATATTTTGTTTACTATTTAACCTCCATTTCCCCTAGAATTTTAACACCTACACTGCTACTTATTGCTCTGTCTAGTGGCACATTAAATGTGAAAGAAAACCCATTTTGTGTTGGTGTTAAATGTTCTCAGCAGGGAGCTGCTGGGTTTATTGAGCCATGGAGCTCCACAGTAAAACAACACTTGATTTATTTCATTGTTTTCATCAAAACTGAAAAATATTCATAAGTACTGTTTTTTTTCCTTGAAATTTCCACCACCATCCTTTGTTATTTATTATTTTTTCTCTCTTATTTGGGTTTCATTCTTCTTTTTTTTTTTTAGCTCTTTATTGCGGTATAATCGCTTTACACTGTTGTGCCAGTTTCTGCTGTACAACAAAGTGAATCAGCTATATTTATAAATAAGTACTCTTAAAACTGCTTATATTTATATACCGCTTTACAGATTATATAGAATGTTTCAACTCACACATGACTGATTTTACTAACAATGTACCAAATAACAAAGTTTTTAAAGAGTTTTAAATTTACTGTACATCTTCCAAAAAAAATTTTTACTGTACCTCTTCCAAAAAAAATTTTTACTGTACGTCTTCCAAACACAGGGGTCAAGTACTAAGTTCTCTCCATGGTAAGACGTTGATTCTAACAGTCTGCATTTTTAAACTAGAACTCCTGAAAAGAGTGTAAAATAAATTTTAAATACACACACACACACAAAGTAATAACCAATCAGGAAAAGAAAGTATGGCTTCTGCTTAAACATATGGCCTTATTAAAAACTTCAAGTTCCATTTTGGTGAATATGCATGCTCAATTCTTATCTTCATCAGCATCGTTTTCCCTAAAAGTTGACATTTAATAAGTGCCTGTTATGTTCAAAGCACTTTTATATTTTCTCTTTAGCGAGTGTCATGATTTCCATTGCATGGGTGAGGTGCCGCAGAGGGATGATGTTATTTGTCCTATGCCAAAGGAAGAGTAAAGAGAAGAGCTGAGACTCAATAGCAGCCTAAGCCCTAAGCCCACATTGTTACCACTTGGCAGAATCAATAGCTTATACCATGTAGATGATCAAAAGGAAGAGATTTGTGTCTTCTATGTGCAGCGTCTAGAAATCAAAGGGACGAAAGGGAAGATTTTTTCCCCCCCTTTCTCAAACCTAGCTGTGCTTCAAAACATGAATAGCTAGGTAAATGCATGTAGATGTGAATAACGTATCAAGGGTAAGTCGTCCTTTGGAGAATACGGTTTCTTTTTCACTTTGAATATTAAAAATTATGACAATTTTCCCATAATTAGAAATACATCATAAGCTTACACCAACAATATATATCAACATGATGTTAATCACAAAGAAAAAAATAACTTTAGAAGGGGGGAAACTGTCAGATACCACATTAACCAAGGTGGATGTAAAGTATATTTTCATAATTACTGTTTTAATGTTTGTTTTTACAGTTTCTACCACCTGTGTAATTCTGGGTCAGTTTTGATTTTCTCCTCATTAGATTTTCTGTTTTCCTCCTTTTCATATCTGGTCATTTTGTGGAGGGTGGGGTACCAGATATTGCCAATTTTACCTTGATCCTTACGAAATATTTTTATATTACTATATTCTTGAGCTTGGTTTTGGGATATGGTTAAGCGTTTGGAAGTAGTTTTGCCTTTTGAATCTTGCTCTAAAACTTTGTTAGGCTGGATTAGAACTATGTTTAGTCTAGGATTAATTTTTCTCCCACTTTTGGGGCAAGATCTTGCTTAATATTGTAACCAATGCCCTCCTAATTATAAAGTTTCCTACTTTGATTGTTAAGAACATGTGTTATTCTATATCCTCTTTAAATGCCAGATACTCTTACCTCTAATCTTTTTGAAGAGGTTCTTTTCCTGGCACCAGGTAGTGGCTTTACTTCATCCTCTGATCAGTAATCAAATAAATATTCAAGGAGGCCCTTCTGAATGTATTTGAAGTTCTTTCCCTGGGTAGCTGTCTTTTCTGCACTGCTCTGTCCTGTGAATTCTACCCACCCTGGCTTCCCAAGACATCTTGCCCTATTTCCTTAATTCAGAGAGCTTCCAGGCTCTGTCTGGATTTCTCCTTTCTGGAGAAATGGCCTGGAAAGTGGGCTACTTCCTTGTTTCCTATTTCTTGACTCTCATTTCATGATACCCAGTGCCTTCAGTATTGTTGTTTTAAATATTTTGTCTGATTTCTGTTTGTTTTTGTCTTTAGGCAGCAGTGTATCATTGGTCCATCTTCACTAGAGTGGAAGATACCATGATTGATTTGCAATATGTATTTAAAATATGTACCTCCCTTATATTATCTCACTTACTTTTATATTTATGGGATTGACCACTCAGTAAGACAAAACAGTTTTGCTTTTCTTATATTGCTACAAGAAATGTGTAGTTTTCTTTAACATTTAAGCTAATTTTATATATTTGTGTACATAGTATCTCTACATAATATCTAGTAATGTATGGATAGGTAGGTTGGAGAATATCTGCAATTTTCACTTCCTATTTGGAAATTGTTTTTAGGCTTTAATTTGGGATTTTATTTTTCTTTAATTTAATTTGATTTCTTCATAACCCAGCTGTTGTTTTAACATATATTCAAAACCTAGGTAATATCCATTGAAATCATTCTTACATATCTCTCCAAGTTTTGATCCAAGTTCCCAAGAACTTGGCAATTTCTACTGAGTCTGAGCAAAAAAAAAAATTAACTCAGAACAATCAAATAAATAGGTATCATCGATCCACATTTCAGTACATTACAGAAAGACAATAACCTCACAACACAATATTCTGCCTGTAAACTGACAAGTTGATTTTGTGAGTTATGTAATATCCATCCCAATATCAGAGATACTGAAAGGATGTATATTTGAAATGAGGAAACATGGTATTTTTTCCTAAGTTATAGAGGAATAAACTGATTTCAAGACCTAAATTGGCTCTTATTCAAAGTCACAGAGCAACAAACTGATGACAAAAAGTTTTGAACATAGATCATGCTTTTAATCCAGAGCCTTTTCACCAGGTCATACTGCCAATTTGTTGAATTAAAAAAAAAATTTAAATAAGATATTTTAATCTATTCTTCAGTTAGGACCTGATTTGTACTCTGTAATATTTGAAAATCATGAGATTTGATAAATACATTCTGAATAAACTTACTATGATATATAATTTGGATTGTTAAGCATGTTTTGAGTCAGTAAATTAAAAAGATTCCTTATGCCATACCTAATAATTCAATCATAGTAACATAATAAAAATTTTGGATATTTTTCATTTCTGTACATAACATATTTTTATCTATTGTAAAGAATAAAAAAAAGAAAGAGAAAGGAGCAGTACTTTATAAAATATGAGTGTTACTTAATTCATACTTACCTGCAATCTATTCTAAGCGTCTTCCAATATTAAAGATAAGGAAGATTATCTTTACATTATAAAGAGATAAAGTTATAGTAAACCATGAGATTAGAAAGGCACTTTCAAGGAAGTAAAAGTGCCAAAAATATAATAATAATGGAAATAGACCACAGCTACTCTGAATGAATTGATGTGCACTTATTCTTCCATCCGTAAATGATCTTAACATATTTGACACTTTCTACATTCACCTGAACCAGTGTTAATCACCAACAATATATATATTGAGAATAGTTCTGTTTCCTGACATTGATCAATGTGATTTTTCATCTTATTCTACTTTTGTTGTTTTTCTGAAATTTCTCTACATTTCAGTTAAAATTACAGAATCTGAAAAAGTCACATTTTCATCTAAATATATTGTGTGGTGAAAAACTGAAAGCATTTCCTCTAAGGACAGAAACAAGACAAAGGTGCCAACTCTCACCATTAATGTTCAACATAGTTTTGGAAGTTTTAACCATGGCTATCAGAGAAGAAAGAGAAATAAAAGGAATCCAAATTGGAAAAGAAGAAGTAAAACTGTCACTGTTTGCAGATGACATGATACTATGCATAGAAAAACCTAAAGATGCCACCAAAGAAACTACTAGAGCTAATCAATGAATTTAGTAAGTAGCAGAATACAAAATTAATGCACAGAAATCTCTTGCATTCCTACACACTAACAACAAGAAATCAGGAAGAGAAATTAAGGAAATGCTCCCCTTTACCACTGCAACAAAAAGAATAAAATACCTAGGAATAAACCTACCTAAGAAGGAAAAAGACCTGTATGCAGAAAACTATAAGACACTGATGAGAGAAATCAAAGATGATACAAACAGATGGAGAGATACACCATGTTTTTGAATTGGAAGAATTAACATTGTGAAAATGACTATACAACCCAAAGTAATCTACAGATTCAGTGCAATCACTATCAAATTACCAATGTCATTTTTCACAGAACTCGAACAAGAAATTTTACATTGTATAGAAACACAAAAGACCCTGAATAGCCAAAGAAATCTTGAGAAAGAAAAATGGAGCTGGAGGAATCAAGCTCCCTGACTTCAGACTATACTGCAAAGCTATACTAATTAAGAGAGTATTGTACTGGCATGAAAACAGAAATATAGATCAATGGAACAGGATAGAAAGCCCAGATATAAACCCACGTACACATGGTCACCTTATCTCCAACAAAGGAGGCAAGAATATAAAATGGAGAAAAGACAACCTCTTCAATAAATGGTGCTGGGAAAATTGGACAGCTACATGTAAAAAAATGAAATTAGAACACTTCCTAACACCATACCCAAAAATAAACTTAAAATGGATTAAAGACCTAAATGTAAGGCCAGACACTATAAAACTCTTAGAGGAAAACATAGGCAGAACACTCTATGACATACATCAAAGCAAGATTCTTTTTGACCCAGCTCCTAGAGTAATGAAAATGAGCAAATGGGACTTAATGAAATTTAAAAGCTCTTGCAGAGCAAAATAAACTATAAACAACATGAAAACACAACCCTCAGAGTGGAAGAAAATGTTTGCCAACAAAGCAAATGACAAAGGATCAAAGGATTAGTCTCCAAAATATATGAACAGCTCATGCAGCTCAATATCAAAAAAACAAAACAAAACCCAAAAACCTAATCCAAAAATGGACAAAAGACCTAATAGACATTTCTTCAAAGAAGACATACAGATGGCCAACAAACACATGAAAAGATACTCAATACCACTAATCATTAGAGAAATGCAAATCCAAACCATAATGAGGTATCACCTCACACTGGTCAGAATTGCCACCATCAAAAAATCTAGGAACAATAAATGCTGGAGGGGATGTGGGGAAAAAGGAACCCTCCTGCAGTGTTGGTGGGAATGTAAATGTAAACAGCCACTATGGGGAACAGTATGGAGCTTCCTTAAAAAACTAAAAGTAGAACTTCCATATGACCAAGCAATCCCACTACTGGGCATATTCCCTGAGAAAACCATAATTCAAAAAGACACATGTACCCCAATGTTCATTGCAGCACTATTTACAATAGCCAGGACATGGAAGCAACCTAAATATCCATCGACAGATGAATGGATAAAGATGTGGCACATATATAGAATGGAATATTATTCAGCCATAAAAAGGAATGAAATTGAGTTATTTATAGTGAGGTGGATGGGCCTAGAATCTGTTATACAGAGTGAAGTAAGTCAGAAAGAGAAAAACAAATACCATACACTAACGCATATATATGGAATCTAAAAAAAAGGTACTGATAAACCTAGTGTCAGGGCAAGAGTAAAGACACAGACATAGAGAATGGACTTGAGGAGCCAGGTAGGGAAGGGAAGCTGGGACGAAGTGAGAAAGTAGCATTGACATATATACACCAAATGTAAAATAGATGGCTAGTGGGAAGCTCTTGCATAACACAGGGAGATCAGCTTGATGCTTGGTGATGTCCTAGAGGGGTGGGATAGGGACAGTGCGAAGGAGGCTTAAGGGGGACGGGATATGGTGATGTATGTATAAACATAGCTGATTCACTTTGTTGTACAGCAGAAACTAACACAACAATGTAAAGCAATTATACTCCAATAAAGATTTAAAACAATATATTGTGATGTCTTCTGCCATCACAATATATTTTCAGCTTTAAATAAATAAAAATAGATAAGTAGAAGACACTGTTCATTGCCATTCAATTTATTTTTTATGTGTAGTTTCTTTACTTCAAGACAGATGCCAGGAAGAAATGTTAGTCTCTAGTAAAAAATAGAAAATATTTGGAGATAAGTTTAAAAGATAATTAAAAGATAAATGTATTTAAAAGATACATTTAAAAATTTAAAAGAAAAATATAAAATGCAAATATGTTGTGATTTTATTATTTTTGTATATTTTTAGCAAATTAGCAGAATATAACAAACTGATATGCACAGTTCACTCATGATTTTCTTCTCTTTTCCTGTGGTGATTTTCCTATTCTTCCTTCTGGCTTAGATGTCTTTGATTTTGGCAAAAGCCAACCTTTTATATAACATGTTCTTTTCTAACCCAATTGAGCTGGCTACTGAGAGGTAGAAAGGATTAAGAGAATGACTGAGAAATAAACAACAAAAATGTAAATAACTTCTGTAAATTCAATCTGAGAGAATACTTAAAACATTTTAAAATTTCTGGCACTATTCATGTAGTAGGTAGTTTTGGAGTACCACATTGACTTGTCCCTGCTCTGAAGAACACTCATCTCTCACCGATCTCTCCATCCTTCTCTCTCAGATAGTCAGCTCTCACATACCAGATATATAGACAGAACAGCATGTCCAAATTTCCTTCAACACTTAACTTCTACCTTGTCCATAGCTAATAGCATCAGAGATGATATTGCTGAAATTTGACCAAAGGTAAAATCACTGACTTTCAGGAAAGAGGGTTTGGGTGTGGAGAGATTTATTTCCGTTATATATGATGCCTAGACCTATGTATATTGACCCAGGAGCTAAGGTTGTTATATTGGAGTCACAACATTGGGGCCATACTGGTCAAAAAGCATGAGGAGGGAGCTTTTTAGCAAAAACAAAAAAATGAATAAACAGATGTTTTGCTGAGATTAAGAACTAGATCATTTGGCCCTAGTGAGTAAGAGAAAGAAGATATAGATGCATTAATTTTTCTGGAAGTTTACATTTTCTGTGTCTTGTAAGATCGTGCTGTGGTTCTTGCCCATAAGTTCCAAGATAGTTATTTATAACATTTTACTTAAGATCCTTTGGATATATTTCTGTTTCCTTCAAACAAATGATTCTTGATATAGAAGCAAGATATTAAATGTCTTATATTTGGTAACACAACATTTTCTGCCATTTTATTTTCCTATAATGCAAGTTTAAATGTTTTAGACCTGTTCTTTTTCTGTAGTGTTAACTGTGGGATTCCATTGCTTAGCCTTGAAAATGATGATAGTGAAAAATAATCTCAAAGAGAGAATATATTGTTTCTCCTTTTGCAGCTAGAGAAGTGCAAACATGATTCAAATTCATGAAGTTAGAGCTGGTATCGAATTGAGAATATATGCAAAATACCAGTCTTATTTCTTGTCAAATGTGGCGGCTGTATAAAAAAAAAAAGGTACAACTCTGTTTTATTTTCTATTATTGCAAAATTCTCCTTGTAAGTATTATGTAAACCAATAGACCTTTTAAGATGCCTAGATTTCAGAGATCAAAATATGCCCCATTGTTAAACAGTTTATAGCGTCTAACTATCCAAATTCTATAATTATGGTTGTTGCTTGATGTAACAATATTATACTGCTGAGTGTTCCTGTGAAGGAAGTATGAATACTTGTAGCATTTCTTGGTTAAATGAAAAAAAAAAAAAAGAAAGAAATTTGACACCTATTTCTTCCTTAAGCATTGAATGAAAAGACAATCCACGGACTGGGAGAAAATATTTGTTCTCTGAACATCATGTGTCTCATAAAAAGCTTGTATCCAGAATACGTTCTTTAGAGAGAACTTTAAAAGCTCCGACTCTTAATGAAATTTATTATGTCATACAGTCCAATTTTTTTAAATGGGCAAAAGATTGAGACACCTTCCTAAAGACAGATGACCAACAAACTCATGAAAACATGTTCAACATCATTAATCACTGGGCAAATGCAACTTATAATCACACAGGACTATTATTTGTAATATCCATCAACATGTGAATAGACACACAAATTGTAGGGTTTCCACATAATAGAATCCTGCACCACAGTAGAAATAAATTAACTTGATTCATGCTGCAACAAAACGAATTTCAGAACAATTATCTGAGTAAAAACAAAGGTGAGACCAAAATAAAGGGTATGTACCCTACCACCCGCTTTGACAAAGCAGATCAGTAGCTGCCTGGGGGTGGAGTGTAAGGGCAGCAGGGAGGCATTACAAAGAGGAATGAGGAAACTTTGAGGAATAATGAATATGCTTATTACCTGGATGGTTAAAGACATTTATAAATATATTCAAGCTTTTCAAATTATATGCTTTAAATATGTGCTTCAAGTAGTGTAGCCTCATAAAACAAACAAATAAAAATAAACAGAAAATGACCTCTGTCCAGGAGAGAGATGAAGTAAAACCCCTCACCTTTTCAGGAAGTGCTTTTATTTTCACAATACTTGAGGATATTCCAGAACCAGGAATAAAATGCAATGAGAGTCCATTTTTCATCAAAGCAGACCTCTCATGATAAACGAGCGTTGTAAGGCTTACACTCACTTTTTGGTCAAAACTTCTCCTCTGATTGAATGTTGCAAGATTTTTTGCAAATGCTAAAAACACTTTGATAGATGTGGTAAACTGTTTTTAATTTTGATAGGACATAAATAATGCGACTGGGTTTGAGTAACATATCCATAGAGCGGCTAATTTTTAGTATAAAGAAATATCAACTTTTTAAAATATTACAGTTAAAAAATACAGTTGAAAACAAGCTGTACCCAATTCTTGTTTGGCTGCATTTGGATTCTGTAACAGTAACTTGCTGTGCTCTAAAGCACAAGCAGCACTGCCCTAGTCTCCACTAGCCTGGAGAGATAAAAGTTACATGAAACCTATATTTTGTATCCAAATAGAGGTCTAAAAGCATTTTAATGCAATGTCACACAATTTTCATGGTGTCTTTAAATTTAACTGATGCCAGTGAAAGGCAACATCTGGCTGTAAAAGGCCAGCTTCTCTTCACAGCCAACTTTGTTCTCAGGAAGCAGCTTTCTCAAAATTTTGCTCCAGCAATCCTTTTTTTTTTCACTTCACTTTAATTTGTTCTTTTCAGCAAAGAAAACAACCCTTCCCTATCTGTGATAAATAAAGTCTTTTCGACCGGAGAGAATAAGATTGCCCTCACAGAATTCATTAGTCTCAATAGGACACTACTAAAGCCAGAGAAAATAACCCTCAAACTACAACTGGTTAAACATTTTAGCTAGTTAATTATAATGTTACTATAGGATAATATGATATGTGTATCAAACACAGGGACATGAATTCTAATTGCTGACAACTTGTATGGAATAACTTTTATCATTTCTCAGAATAATTGACATGGCAGAGTCCAGAATTGGTAAAAATATTCATTAATCTACATTTTGTGAGAGATAATAATTATTGTTTGGCAAACAGAAAATTGTTCATGCTTGTACTTAATCAGTGCTATCCTGAGATTTCTTCAGTAGTTTTCAAGAAGTAGGAAATTACATTGAAGAAGAAAAAGAAAACAAAAAACCTTCCAATATTCTTACTATAGAATAAATTTTTAAAATTTTCTTTTGTATCTAAGCATATATTTATAGTAATTATTTTCTGATTCTTACTTCCATGTTAAAAACTTTACTAGATGAAAATAAAAAATATTTATAAGTATACTTTTGAATGTTCTAAACAAAATAATTCAGAATATAAAAAACATCAGGAATTAAATAAGATTTTACATGAGTCTTCTTTTAATTTATTTATTGATTGATTAAGTGATTGGCTGTGTTGGGTCTTCGTTGCTACACATGGGCTTTCTCTAGTTGCGGTGAGCAGGGGCTATTCTTCATTGTGGTGTGCGGGCTCCTCATTGTGGTGGCTTCTCTTATTGTGGAGCACGAGCTCTAAGTGCACAGGCTTCAGTAGTTGCAGCACATGGGCTCAATAGTTGTGGCTTACGGGCTCTGGAGTGCAGGCTCAATAGTTGTGGTGCACAGGCTCAGTTGCTTTGCAGCTTGTGGGATCTTCCTGGAGCAGGGATCGAACCCGTGTGCTCTGCATTGGCAGGTAGATTCTTTTTTTTTTTTAAAGCTCTTTATTGGAATATAATTGCTTTACACTCTTGTACCAGCTTTTGAGGTACACCCAAAGTGAATCAGCTGTATTTATACATACATCCCCATATCCCCTCCCGCCCGATACCCCCTCCCACACTCCCTGTCCTGGCCCTCTAAAGTATCACCCATCATTGAGTTGATCTCCCTTTGTTATACAGCAACTTCCCATTAGCTATCTATTTTACAGTTAGTAGTGTATTTATGTCTATGCTATTCTCTGACTTCATCCCAGCTTCCCCTTCACTCCCCCCACCCCCAACCCTGTGTCCTCAAGTCCATTCTCTACATCTGGCAGGCAGATTCTTAACCATGGTGCCACCTAGGAAGTCCCTACATGAGTCTCTTGACACGACATGTACCCTAGGTAATTCACTCATACTACAGAGTAACAGTGTAATATGAGACATTCAAAATGCTAAACTGTACTATCACAACACATGTATTATCTAAATTGGCCTCTTCTTTGCCTATCTGCTTTTTATCAATATGGCCTTGACCCTCATGTCTACATCTGTTTATCCAACCTCTTCTCTGAACTAAAGATTTATAAAACAACTTTTTTCTAAAAACCTCTAACTGGATAATTAATAGGTGTATTAGTTTTTTTATTGCTGCTGTAACAAATTACCACAAATTTACTGGTTTCAACCACATAGTATATTACATTGCATTTCTGTAGGTTAGAATTCTATCACAGGTTTACCCAGGGCTAAAATAGAGGTGTGAGTAGGGCTGAGTTTCTTTCTGGAGGCTTTATGAGAACATCCACGTCCTTGTCTTTTCCAGTTTCTAGAAGCCACCTGCATTTCTTGGATTATGGCCCATTTAACTCTTTTCAAAGTCAGCATCATTGGGTTGAGTCCTTCTCACTCTGCCATCTTTCTAGTTCTCTTTTGTCTGTCTCTCTCTTCCACTTTTAGAGAACCTTGTAATTGTAATTACATTGGGCCCATCCAATAATAGAGGCTAACTGCTTTATCTTTAAAGTGAGCTGATTTGCAACTTTAATTCCCCTTTACTATATAAAGTAACATATTCATAGGTTCCAGAAATCCAGATATAAGCATCTTTAGGGTAGTCTGTTACCACAATAAGCCATCTTAAGATACACAAAATTCTCTCCACCCCTCCTAATAGGTCAGTTCTTACTTCATTCTTCTCTGAGTAATTACTACTTTCAGGCCAATACCTGAGAATAAATAACTTGGTTCCTCTAAGTTTCTCTCCTCCATATCCAATCCAGCTGCAAGACTTCTCGGCCCTAACACCAGCATAAATCCCAACATCTCCATCTCCATGGTGACTACACAAGTCCATGCCTGCATTATCTTCACCTGGAGGGTCATTGTAACCTCTAATTAGTCTGTAGTTTTTTCGCATAGCATCCAGGGTAATGTTTTAACCATAATTCTATTTCCATTATTCATCTGCTTTACGTGTTTAAAAAGCTTTCTGTTGCACTTAGGAAAAACATTCAACTTCCATATTTAGCATGCCTTTAGCCCCCGCCTGTTTGGTCTATGCTTACCTCCTCCTTTCTTGCTATTTTCTAAACACAATTTTGCCTTCTTTCTGCTCCTGATTTATTTTAAATTCTGCAGTGTAATTCTGATACTAACTACCTGGATTTGGTGTAGATGTCTCAGGTTGAGGTCTGAGTCTCCACTAGACTCCCCTCCCTTCAGATACCAGCTGAAATCTCTGGGGTCCACCAGCCACCTACACACCGACTGGCTGCAAATCTTGTGGTTCCCACCGTCCTCTAAGATTTCATAATTTGCTGGAATGACTCATAGAACACAGGAAAGCGCTATGCTTATAAATGCAGTCATTATAAACCACCCAAATCAAGAGGAGATGAAGGAGGGGACTCAGAGGGTGAGGATGCAAGGGTTCCAAACATGGAGCTTCCCTGTCCTGGGAATGTAGCAGTCTCCTGGCATATCGATGTGTATCACCCACCAGCAAGCACACTCTAGCTGTGTTGTTCAGGTTCTACTGGACTTTCATTACATAGGCATGACTGATTGACTCACTGGCAAGTAGTTAAGCTCAACCTCCAGTCCTCCTCCTCTCCTAGAAAATCTGATATCATCTGGACCAAAACCCCATGTTTTGTATTTCAGGATTCCCAGGACCTGGGGGAAACCTACAAATAGTTAGGCTTACTGTTTGCCTCTCTTCTTTTCTTCTCCCTACCTATCTTCTTCTACCCTCTTCCCAATTTTTATAGAGCACGCTTCAAAAAGACTTGAATGGACTTGAATACAACACATGGGTAAAATGATTCTGTTTAAATGGAAAAGAATTTAGATCATGTATAAAGAAGAAAGAAGCAAGAACCACAAGTAATCAGTAAAGTTATCATTGTAATGTGACTACATAAACATTTCTATGTGCATTCCTTGGCAAACACAGTAATACAAATACACAAATACATGGAGTGCTATGTAGTATTCATTACTTTATTAAAGGATACCTAATAATTCTTTAACAGAGTCAAAATATTTACTGGTTGAATTATCCTAACTGAGAGATAACACTGACGTTTTTATACACCTCCTCTAGTAAATCACTAGCATAGCTTCTCAGAAGGGGCATAATTCACCAGAACAGTGCCTACTACAATCCAAGCACTATGCTAAGTATGTCACACCTTATGTTATACTTATACTTATATGTATATACTTATAGATATCTATAAGTATATACTTACAGATATATATGTGTACTTATAAATAATATTCCCATTTGACTTATGAGAAAACTGGAGCCATCAGTGAGTTTAAATAACCTTCTTCTGGTCACAAAGATAGCAACTGATAAAAGTAATTATTTGGAATACAAGTCTCCCTGATTCCAAACACTTTTCATTATACCGCTGCAATCAGTATACTGTCCCTGGAACAATAGATCTTTATGTTCTTTGTAATCATTTGTAGTTTCCACTTTTGTATTTATTGTTAGATGAGTTAATAAAAAAAATTGTTTGGCTATGTGTGGCAATAACTCAGGGTATACAATTTGGATCTTGTTTTTGTTTTAAATTTCTTCAATGAATGATTTCACCTACTTCTAAACCTCTACAACATTCACTCAGTTCTGCTGTACAACTTATTTTGAACACTTTGTTCCAATGTGATTGACATATTAAGAAATAATTTGGACATAACACAACTTTGCATTTCCTTATTTGCAATTTTATCTGAGATAAACTGTTTCTGAATGTATTCAGCTTTCAGAATCAAGCCAAGTAGGACTACATTTGGCTTGTAGGACTACACATGTACAAAATGCACCTGTGCATGCACACACATACCACACTTCAAACATCTCCCTGCTAACCATGTGTGAACCACACCCATCCACATCCAGTATTACAACTCCCCCTCCAATTACAGATAACCATCCTTTGAATACTCCTCGACAATTCAAAAGCTGCAGCTTGCAATCCTCCCCACACCCACTTCCACAAGCAACTTCAGGTCTTTTTCAAGATAAAATGTCATATTTATCGTAGCATTTATGTATTTCTTAACAATTTGACATATGTATAACTGCGCCACTGTTTTTATTAGTTTCCTAACTTTTTTGTAAATAGGTCCATGATGAAGTTTGTGTCCCTAATCACAGTTTCCCAATAAGCCCTGTGATGTGTGTGTGTGTGTGTGTGTGTCTGTGTGTGTATTTGCAGTGTGGTTATTTTAAAGAATACATATGTCACATTAAAGCAGAACTGACTATTTCTAAACACATTTTCTATATTCAACACTTCTTACCTGACTCACTTTCTATATTTCATTTATTTAGTTAATGGCATCGCAAAGCTAAATACTTTGGAGTTATACTTGAGATATACTTATGGCATATCAATGACATTAGAAAAATGATTCTAAAGTTTGACTTCACACTTTGATCATTGATAACTTTCCATCAGTATAGAAAACACTTCCTAATTTTTCTGATTGACCTACCAATTAACCTCAATATCCCACCTAAGTGTCTAACAGTCATCTCCAAATGTTTTGGATGTTATCACTATTTTCATATATGAAATACACACGCAAAGCTTAACCCCATTTATGTGATTCTATTTGTGTACCACTATGGAATTATCACCATATTGCAAAACAAAATGTAATTCAATTGAAAGAAGTAGATGAAATAAATAGTAATCTTAAATGAATCTCATTTCATTTTATAGTGTCAAAACCATTGTAACTGAATATGCTTCATTTTGTCTGAAAATTTCAGTGTAATTCAGTATGATACAATGAGTCTAATATCTGATTTTAAATTCATGTTACACCATTACTAGATTTTAATAACTGCTGTAAATGAGAAACATATCAAAATATACTGATCCAAGTGGAATAAGTGCCACATTATACTGATTCAAGACATTTGCTTTAAATTCTATTCACCAATTTTGCAGTTTTATTCAGAAAATTTAGAATTAAGCTCATAAATTATCTCCGTTGATGTTAATCAATTGTTCTTTAATAATTAATCAAAAGATGTTACACTTTAATAACTTGAGCCAATGTGTTTAAACCCCACAGAAATTTTTTATGCAAAAAACTTTAAAAGAAAGTAAACATCCCTTTACCAATTTTTCTATAGTTTTCCATTATGAGGATTTTATGGGTGAGGTATATATATTATATTTTGGTATCAAACTCAGTGTAATTGATAGAGAAATGCAAATAAGAGAAAATAATACAAGTTTCTTTAGGTAAAAGATACATGCTAATGGCCACCAGATCAGGGCCCCCACAGCCTGAGGAACAAATGTCCCTGTCCCCACAAGTGACCCCAATGACATACATCCTCTTGACACCTCCTGCCAGAGGAGAGCCTTTTCAACTTTTCTTAAAGTTTAACTTCAATGCTTTTTTTATTTCCTTCTTTTTCCCCTCTCCGCCATTGTTCTAGAGACTCTGGCCTCATCTCTTGCATACATATGGGGGACAAATGATGGGAAACAACATCAAAATAGACCTACATGTTTCTTGCATGTTTATGTAAAACTGGGTGAATTAAGGCTAATTTCCTGGCAGCCCTTAATCAGATTGAAACTTTACATTTACTAAGGTCTATTTTGGCTGATGGAAATTCTTCCAATCATCTGTTTTCAAAAAGCTTTACAAAATTCTCCTGAAAAGAAGTTATTTTGCATTTAGTGTGCATTTATTCTTTCAAAATTTTCTGCTTTGTAGTATACTTTTGACTTTCCCTTTTGTCCCAGAAAAGCCAGTCAATTAGGAGCATATGCTTTTTTGTGAACTATGGCCCCTGTATTTCGGCCTGCGCAGTGTTTTGAATGCCCTGTGATGATGTCCTTCAGCACTTTGTGCACTTTGCTGCATTAACTAGGTTATGAATAATTCATTGAAAAAATTTCAGATAATGCTCTAGTGCTCACTCTGTGACCATATTCCACAACCCTTTGCCAAGTTAAAGTGACCATTTCATCAATGACTATCCATGCATAGATTTTACCCAAGCATTGATTTTTGTTAAAGAAGACTTTAACTATATTCTTTGCCAGTACTTCACTCCTTTAATAGGTCATTTTTTATAAAAAGCAATTTATAGAATATTTTATTATTGAAACTGAATCCAGGCAATACCATAAAATCAGATAGTCTGGGAATATCAGAATGTTCTAGAAGCAGGTAGCAAATCTTTCATACTATAACTCTATTACTGTAACTTATTATTCTAACATTTGACTCTTCATATTCTCTGCAATGTTTTCTATGCATCTTCTGATAATATTTGCTGGCAAAGAAATGCACTTTAGTTTGTAATTATATTGCTTTTTATTTTTTTAATGTAGCCAATTGAGTAGAGCAAGTATTTTTATAGTGGTACATGTTTGACTTTCTTCCCTACCAAGTTAAAAAAAATCTTTAAAAAAAAAGATATTCACAAACTTCATCATTGTATTTAGTGAAATTTTCGAAGGTATTTAATCAAGCATGGCATAGATTGAAATTATATGTTTGACAATATCATTAGCTACTATTCCAAGTTACATATCTGTTATTATTCTACTCTTTGGGGCTGGGCCTACTCTTTTTGGAGAGTCACTTGCCCAACAGGGAGCCTACGTTAAGTCATGGACAGTATTGCTCACAAAGAGAGGAGTGGAGCCTCTGATCAATAGACTTTAAGTCATGATTCATCTTCGTGGCATTTGCAACATTGAGGACAAGTGCCTTCCTTCTAGTCAGTAGAATGCAGCCAAGTTGACCTGATATGTGAGGTTACAAGTACCTGATTACTTAAGAGTAACATTATCTTGCTACAGTCTCCTTTCTGTCTCACTAGCTGTGAGAAAGCAGTCTACCATGAATCTTACAATCATAAAGAAATGATTGATGTCAACACTGTGTGAGCCCATGAAGAAAATTTTATCTTTCTCCAACCTCCAGATGGACTCTATTTCTGACCAACACTTTGACTGTAGTTTGGTGAGACCATTATACACAGTATCCAGCTAAGCTGTGCCAAGACTTCTGCCCCACAGAATCTCAGGTAATAAATTTGCGTTTTAAGTTAATGTTTGTGGTAAAAAAAAATGCAGAAATATATCATTACTAGACCACTTCTGCATTTCCCATCTGCAGTTTTCTCTCTTCAGTGACAGCAATTTCTGGGGCTGTTGGGACAATGTAGATATACAACAAGTCACAGAAGCCATGATAACATGTATTTCAAATCAAAATTCACTTATTTCTTTGATCTTTCTCTTTATTGCATGAGAGTTTCTAACCAGTGTACTTTACTCAGAACCATCTGAAAGGACTACTCCTTATAACAGCATATTTCCATTTTTTAAAAAAGTATTCCTTTATTAGAGTATGGGCAGTAGTTTGGTATACTATTTATTCTTTTTGCTCCTTTCTGATGTCTGATGTTAACTGGTTTTCTTTCATGTGTGTACAAAATATAATATTCTTTTTAGATTACAATATTGCAAATGACTGTGAAAGACCCTGGAGGACTAAAAAAGTTTCACTGTGGTTCCTCAGCTCTTTCTCACTATTGCTCCGCTTAAACTCAAAGTGTTAAACAGACCATGCCCATAGAATTACTGTGTCAACAGTCTGTCCTGATATCAATGCAACCTAAATTTCCCTATATCTTCCTAGATTTGAACAAATGGACAAAATGCCCAAGAAAATTGAAGCACTGACAAGCAGAAGAGAGTTGGGAAAGAGAGTCGGTGTGGTAAGTGACAGTGGTTTTAAGTTAAACTGTGGTTAATTTTTCAAATTTGATAAAAACTTATTGAGTATGTGAATATTTTGTTAATCCCCCTCCTGCAGTGTCTTGCAAAGGCCCATGCAAATGAGCTGTTCTGCTTTAAACTCGTTAACTTCATAGAGTATTTCTTTGTGCATGCCTCGCCACTATTAAAATCACTATTACATTCTATAGTACTATCAGAGTTATTTATTTTGATAATTAAACAATAAAAAGACAACTTTAATTCATAATGCATAATATTATAAACTTTTCAATAACCAAATCATAAAATCTAACTTACTTAAGAAAACATGAGACCTTTTAATAATCTGATCTCAAATTTTCTCTTCTATTTTAATCCTCACGTCTCCTTTTTATGTGTGTGTATATATATATGTACATATATGTACACACACACACATATATATATCTCTCACATTTTCTTTATTCATTCACCTGTCAATGGATACTTAGGTTGATTCCATATCTTGGCTATTGTGGATAATGCTGCAGTGAACATGGGAGTGCAGATATCTTGCCAAGATAGTAATTTAATCACCATGAAGTTGCTATGAAAGCAGAGCTTTAATGTTCTTGCCAAAAAGCAAAAACAACAAAATAGTAATTGCATGAGGTAAAGGATGTATTAACTAACCTTATTTTGGTAAACATCTTACAACATATATGGTGCTAAATCTTCACATTACACAACTTAAACTTATGCAACATTACATGTCAATTACATCTCAATAAAGCTAGAAAGAAGAAAGAAAACAAATTAGTATATAGTCAGAATATGTTGGACTTCCCTGGTAGTCCAGTGGTTAAGACTCCATTCTTCCAATGCAGGGGGCAGGTTCAATCCCTGGTCAGGGAACTGCAATCCCACATGCCACATGGCATGGCTAAAAATTATTTCCTGACATTTTGGGGCTCATGAGTGGATGGGTGGGAGAACTAAGATCCCTGCAAGCTGCCCAGTGCAGCCAAAAAAAAAAAACCAAAACGAAAAAAAAAAAAAGAATATATTGGTCCAAATGGAGCTTGGTTATCCATAGTACACTTGAGTAGAGTTGCATGTTGGCAGTAACCATCTGAGCAAGCTCTAGGATACAGGCAGTCTTAACCAGAGATTCAGGGTGTTCCAATCTAACTGCCCAGGCCATTCCGATTGTAGATATTAGGCGATGTGACTATAATGTATAAAATACTTAAATGATAAAATCCCTGTTTTGAGATTAAGCTGATTGTCTCCTAAAAACCATTATCTCCTTCAAAATGTAGCTGGACACCTGGCCTTTCAGAATGTAGCTTTTATTTTCTAGTGTCCTGCCGAATAGTAATGGTCATGTGACTAACCTCCGGCCAATGGAATGCAGATTAAATGGATGTGCAATTTTCAGGAAAGAAATCATTAAAGGGAAGGAACATGCCCATTATTTCTTTTTTTCTTCTTCTTAGTTGTAATGTGCATGTGAAAGTGGGAACTGAAACAGCAATTCTAAACCAGGAACATATTGAGAAAGGGAAACACTACAACAACCAGGTCAGAGAAGCCTGTCTCCTGAAACAGTTGGGCACCATTCCAGCCCTGGAGCTGCTGCCTTAATTTAACATGAGAGAGAAATAATTTTTTTGTTTTGTTGAAACCAGTGCTGGTTTGGACTTTCTGCTACTTTTAGCTGATGCAAAAATCTATATTATTTTAATTTGGCTTCCAGGTAGATCTGGATAAAGGGAGAAGGTATTCTAATCTTGCAGATTTAAGTAATACCATCCACATGAATATTATGTTTAGCAGAGTAAATTATTGGCATGTCTTAAGAACACATTAATGAAAAACACATAAAGTATACTAACCAACACTTTTAACATCATCTGTTCAAAATTGGCAGGAAGATTAGGTTCAAGTTAGTCTCATGAGATGTATTAAGTTTAATGACTCATAAATGGACTCTCTCTATGTGTCCTGAACTCGTTGCTTTAAGGCTGCTAAGTTGAGAGCTGACCAGAGTGGAAAATTCGATAATGTCATCTAGTGAAGCTTTTTCAGTGACAGTCAGCAATCCTCTCCCTGAATATATACCTAAACTATGCTGCTTTTCAATTTGAAATGCTGTCTCTCCCCATAAAATTAACAATTGCTGAAAATGTAAGAATGAAAGCATATCAATAAATTTGGAATCCTGATATACTGATAATAGTAAAATAGAAGAAAACTGCTGTACTTCTAGAAACGGGAGACATTTCAAGACATCATGGCTGTTATTGGTAGAATACTGATATAGCACGGCACTATTTGCCTAAGAGAGCGGCAGCACTGAAATGCACTCTTTTGATCAGGACAGTCCTGCATAGTAATTTCAGCTAGAAAGGAAGTAATACAAATTTGATTAACCTTTCCCTGATTTTGTGCCAACCTATAGATTCAGGTAAATGTCCCAGATATTTATCTTTAAAAGTTCAGGGAAATATATGCTAGAAATCATATGATATACGGTTACTTGATGCATACTCTACATTGTGGACAAACCTAGGTAAAAAAATGATACATTGTTATTCTAAATTTTAAATCCTCTTACCCCATTTTATTAAAATCACGCTAGTAATCTGCACCACTGTGGGCAGACCAAAGCCACTTTGCGCAAACATTGTGAAAAAGGTACATCCTGAGGTCAGTAAGTGGTCATAGGAGCTTAAGTTCCAAGACCCTTTCAAATCATTATACATAGTTAACATATTCCTAAGCACCCCTCTGATTTCTAAATATTTTAATCAACGCTCCAGTGTCTTTTTAAAAACATTGGTACACAGATTACATACTTTTTAAAAAGCCTGTACCTTAACGGCAGATTTACCCTTAATCAAAAAATATTTAGTTTGTGTAATATAAAATCACGATGGGCTAGTCTAATGCTGTGGTAACAAATAACCTCCAAATGTCAGTGGATTTCCACGGAAAATCTATCCTTCACTCACTCAAAATCGGCTGTGCACCTAGGTCACACTTCAGGGCAGTTATCGTCTGTGTGTACACTCAGTGGTCCAAGCAGCCTCAGTCTGACGGCACCTTCTTATCACTATGTTCCCCACAATCAACAAAGCGGAGAACGTGTGGGTTGCAGAGTTGAGCACCAGACGTTACACGTATCCCCCTGAAAAGGCATGTGTTTCATGAGCTACTTCAGAGACAATCCTAAGATGGAAGGGCATGCAAATACCTTGTGTACTGGGAAGGAGAACTAGAGATATTGGTAAACTGTACTAATGTCCACCACACATGATATTTTTAATATAGACACATGGAGAAATTGCTTTGTCCAGGTGATCAGAAGGAAGGGGATCATATTTTATGATATGTGTGGAGGCATGTGAATTATATTATGAACAGACCTGCTGATGTTATTGGATTTCAAAAATAGCTCTACATGTAGAATGAATAGATGACCCCATTGTTCTCTTTCCCCTTGTTTTATCTAAAAATATTCATTATTTGACTGTTTATATTATTTTAAAAATTTCTGGCTGGTATAAAAAGTGTCAAAGATCTAAGGTGGTCAAGCAAAAAAAATGTAAAAAATCATTGGAAGGACAAATCTGAGAAATGCATTTCCACAGAGGCCAGAAGTGGGGTGGGAGCAATTTAACAGCTGACAGGTATTGAGCACTTACTGTATGCCAAGTAATTTTAATCACTCTGCATGCATTTTAAAATTTTAAATTGCAACACTTGTGTATATATTATCATATTTATTTTACAAATGAGGATATTGGTAAAGTAACCTGCTCAGGGTCGTGTACCTGATCAGTGGTAGAAACCAATAATCAACCCCCATGGCCTGCAAGCAGTTTTTTCCATCTGCCACCTCCCTTACAGAACTTATAATCATCAGCCACAAATCTGTTTTGTATAGATACTGTCAATAATTTGAAGTCTCTTCTCTATAATTTCATGAGCTATGAATTTTCCTTTCTTCATAGAATAAACATATTTTTACTTAATAAAACATTTGTCATTTTCACACATTTAGTTGTATTTTACTTTGATAGCACAAGTAGATTCAGAAGATACACAGAATATGATGGCGCAACAGTGCTGTAAATTCATAGAGATGCCATGAGTGAAAGACAAGAGTTGACCAATGAGCATATGCTCAGCTTTGCTGCTGACACATGTGATGTACTTTCCTAATAAATTTGCTAACCTATCTTTCTTAGTCCTGACTCTAAATAATAAAGATGTCTATAAAGGACAGAAAGAAAAAGGCTGTAGTTGGGGGAGAAAAAGACATTGCGTTATTTATGGAATCCTTGCCCGATGATATTTTAGCACTATTCTTGGGTAAAAAATTATTTTGCTTCCTCTTGACAGCCTTAAAATACAGCTTAATATTTTCTGGAACTGAGTTTTGTTCTCCTGTGGTTCTTCTGAATATGAATGAACATTTGAATACAGATGCTAATGAACATATATTTAAACAAAAGAATAGAGACTTAAAGGATATATTGGTACACACATCTTATTTTAGAGGTGTCAGAATTAAAGCCCATAGAAATGTACTGACTTTCCCAAAATAACTTCATGACATAGTGAAGATCCATTACATAAACTATAAATGCATGCCAAATTGGCATGTAGTATTGTATTTTCCATAATTATACATAATAATTTACTTTCGTCATTAATCTAATGTGAACTGTGTGAGTGTATCTTGTTAGACTTTAAACCTGCAATTAGAAATTATAAAAAATCATATTTTCTTATTTTGTTTCACAATTTATATTTCAGAATCCAGTTAATCTCTGATTCCAAGTCTGCCAAACTCCTTGAAATAGAACAGATCCTAACACTGTATATCATAAAGATTCTCCCCAGCCACTCCAGTGTGAGTTTCTGTCTTAAAAGTGCCCATATGTTAATGAGGTAAAAGGGAGCAGCTCAAAGCCATCGGTGATTTGTCATTTTTTCACATAATTTACTGCTTTTACGCCCTTTGTAACTGTCATCACAGCTCCTTATAAGTGGTATCTAACACTTCCACCTGTAGGTTGGACGTGAGGATCTTTCCGAAAGGTACTGGTCTAGTGTTTTGTTCGTCCATCCCTACATGGTTTATGTAGTTATCCCATTCAACCTTCAACTTGCTCTAAAATCCACAGGGTTTCTCTTTTCTTTAGGTTATGAGACTATTTCTCCAGTTTTGATAGCAATGCATTAATTACTTCTAGCCATTTCAGGCCTCAGAAAGAAAAAGGCAGCCCTCACAGCTGTCACCTGGTACCTGGCATGGCACTAACGGCTACACTGTGGTATTCCCTTCTTAACATGGAGAATTCCACAGACTGCCATTAGACACCCCATTCCACGAATGTGTTGAAGCAGAACAAAACAAGCTCACTCTGTAATCATGTCTAAGCTCAAACGTGAACACAAGAACACAGTGCAAACAAGACATCCTCCTCTCTTGGCTCCGTGTGCTGAGTAACGCTTGTTTACCAATTACATTAGCCTTAATTCATTTCACCTGTCTCTTAGGAGAAATTTATCAACAAACTCAGTCATGAAATTACTCCAAGTTTCTGACACCAGAGGAAACCCTTACTTTTTTAAACCTCACTCAAAACCACCTAGCACAAACTCAAACCCTATAGAACACCTCACCTAGTGCCCTTTTATTGAGATGACTCATGGTCCTCCGTGATGTATGAATGGCCTCTCGCAACTTTTTAAACTACAGATGGGTTCCTGAGAATCTTTAGATATCAGACATGAATACCTCAGAGTTTGTTTTTCTCTCCTTTTCTAGTCTTTAATTCTTTTATGATAGCTGTTTCTCATTAAAAATAGCCAAACTCAAACACAAGTCCAAAATAACTAAAGCACACAAACACAAATGATTTATATACTTTATCAAATTTAATTTTTAAGAAGCTTGGTTGTAACATATTCTTAGTACTTTTTCTCCATATTTTGAAAGATCTTTGGTGGTATCCTTATTTTCATCCCTGATATTCACAAATTGTTTTTTCTCTCTAATTATCTTTGTGAATCTTTTAGGGTTTATTTAACTCTATTAATCTTTTTAAAGAAATAAGTTTTGTGTTTAATATATTCTTTTGTATGACTGCTTTTATTTCATCCATCTTTGTTCTTATCTTCATTATGACTTCTACTTTTTTTTTGGTTTTAATTTGCCATATTATTTTATATTCTTGTTTTTTCATATGGAATCTTATCACAATTTTAAACCCTTTTGCCTCCTGTGGTAGACTAAATAGTGGCCCCTGAGACATCCAAGTCCTACTTTCTGACCCTGTGAATGTTATCTTATATGGCCGAAAGGACTCTATAGATGTGATATACTTAACGATTTTAAAATGGGAAGAGTAGCCTAGACTCTCCAGGTGGGTCCAATGGTGTAATCACAGGCGTCCTTATAAGAGGGAGGCAGGGGGCGGTACTAGAGTGATGGAAGGCAGCGTGGAGACTGAGTGAGACCTTTCGCTTCTGTCTTTCAAGATGGAGGAACAGCCAGGAACCCTGCAGCTAGGGGTGCAAATAATACAGCTCTCGCAACTGGGAAAACCAAGGAAATTAATTCCTCCCCAAAGCCTCCAGACGGACTGCAGCGCGGCCGACGTGGTGAGTTCTGACCAGTGAAACTGGTTTTGGATTTCTGACCTCTAGAACTGTAAGAGAATAAATATGTACGTCACCAGGTTTGTGGTAACTTGGTGCAGTAGCGGTAGGAAACTAAGGCACTGATCTCATATTAGTCTATAAAGTTTCGTTTCCTTCTACAGAATGATTTAGCTGTAGACACAAATGTTCATTTATTGTGTTTTCATTTTCATTTAGTTACAAATTTTTTTTAAAATTTGCTTTGTAATTTTTTTTGATTCTTGTGTTATTTGAAATTGTGTGGTATAATTTCTAAACACTTATGGATTTTCTAGACCTTTTAGGTACTGATTAATTTAACACTGCTGTGGTCAGAGAACATATTCTACATGATTTCAGGTCCCTCTTTCAGTATGGTTTGAAATTTATTGAAATTTGCTTTATAGTTCAGAATATGGTCTCCTTTGATGAAAGTTCTTTGTGTTCTTGAACTGCATGTGTTTTCTGTTACTATTAGGTATAGTGTTCTATAAATGTCAGTTAAGCCAAGTTGGTTAAATGTTTTCCAAATACTCTATATCCTTGGAGATTATTTACTCGTTTTATCAGTTATTGAAAGAGAAGTGTTAAAATAACTGTGGTTATGGGTTTATGCCTCCTTAAGCTGTTTTTTATTTTGAAACTATTAATTGCATAAATACTTTAGTTTTTCATCACTTAAGTAGTTGACCAGGTTTTTCATTCCAAAATGACCCTCTTTATCTCTAGTATTTCTCATGATCTTGAAGTATACTTTGAGATTGTAAAAAAAAAAAAAAAAAAGGCAGAAGTTTTCTTACAATTACTATTGGCATAATATTTCTTTTTGTTTTCAATCCTGAGTGTCCTAAATGTCTTTTACTCATTTTCATCTCTAATTCATAGTACAGTTTTAAAAATATGAAGTAATTATTAATAAAATTTTGAGCTGATAACTATTTCTCTGCAGTATGAAATTTTAACTCCAGAATCCATTGACTTTAAGAGCATTAAGATGTTTCACAGAGAGTCAAAAAGTATTAAAACAATTGGTATATATTTTTATGTCATTACCTACACAGAGCTTTCATGAAAGAGGTTTTAAAACACTGATCAGGTAATTTTTTCCTAAGCAAAATTAATGTAAGGGAATTATTATTCTTGAATGCTACTGTGGGAATATAAATCTGACTCCAGCATTGATTTGAGAATTGTTTGGAATTCATATACATTTTCCTGTTAAAGAGGAGAATGCAACTTAATTCTTTAAAACAAATTCAGTCTGCTTTGCAACAACGCATAGCTCCATAAACAAAGATAAGTATTTAAGTGCAATTGACAATGCGTGAATGATGTCATAATTCAGTAATAGCATTGATTCATGTATTTTTTTTTTTCTCAGCACATTAAAGCTTTTTACTGCAAAGAATCAACAGCTGAAAGAAAGTTTCCCTCAGACAGCTGAAGCCAGTCAGGCCCAGCTGAAATAGAACTGTGTGGCATGATGATATACCCACAGAGTTCCGTGGGTCAGTTTAACTTTATATTCTGCTTTGGAAGTGCTTATTTCACAGTTCTTTCTGTATATGAAAGAAACTACAGCTCCACCTGCCCTTGTGTTTCTTACTCAGCTCCAATCCTGCTTCAGAGGCTTATCTATCAAACTGTCGTCACGTTATATTTTTTAAGGTAAATTCTGTATTTACTAGGATATTCTTCATTTAGTAGAAATTTTACTACACTATTATTTTGATTATAATTTTGTTAATGCTCTGGTTACAAAGTTGCATTGGTTTCAGTGATCCTCTGATCTATTTCCACAGTAAGACTTTTCCAAAAGTACCCACATAATATTCGAGCAGAAACTCCCATACTCCTGTACTGAATTGAGAAGTTCAGACCATTTGACCTTCTGACATAATCACAAACATGTCATTAACTTTTAAAATACCTTCAACTCATTTTTAGGAGATGTATTATATATATATATATTGATCTCTATCCTGATTTTTCATTAACAAAAAATAATGAAACTGAAAATACATTGAATCCACATAAGCTCACCTAATTACACTGACCTGCAGCTTTTTAATGTTATCACACCACCAAGACACAAAGCAGTTCGGGAAACATAAGGTTAAAAGCTCTGGAAATTTGATTGCTTGTGTTTATTTTTTACAGTTGCTGTAAATAAACTGTCATCTTGTAATCATCAAGGAATTCTTCTATAAATTTAAATTGTTTGTGCATTTTAAGATATTAAGAGTCTCAGACCATGCTAGAGATATCTGAGAAGATAGTTGAAAGAACAATATATGTCATCAAGTCAATGGAGCCTTTAAAGTCGTTAAAATTTTTATAGTCCTTTAAAACTAAAACCAAGCGGTAATGAAGTAAGAGTTAACACTGAATTCATAAGTAATGGAAGAAAAGAGAAATGATAACGTAACCGCTTCTCAGCAAAGCTTTAAAAGCGAATAAAGCAAAACAATAGCAGAGAAAATACTACATCACAGAAAATGATTTGCTCTTTCAAGATTCATTTCAAGTTCATAATAGATTTTGCTTCCCTGCTTTTGCAGTAAGACATTTATTTCATGCCCAATTTACAGCAAATTCAACCACAGAATCCCTTATAAATGTAAGATGAAGTTACTTTTTACCTTTTGAGCTACACCAGTCTGACATTAGGTAAACCTAGAGGACCCTTATGCAATGTGGAGAGAAACTATGAGCAGGAGTTTTTCTAGTACCCTACTGAAGGAAATATTATTATTTTACCAACACACAGGGCTGCAATCTATTCAGCTATTAAAGATCCATTTTAGTTGACTCAACCCTAAGTATTTAGTTTGGACACTCTTTTATGTGTGTATCACTAAATTCTTTCGAATGGAGAGAGCTCTGGTACACCTTAAATAAGCTGACAAAGCTGAGCAAGCCTTCTCTCTCTCATTGGGTTGCTGACAATACACAAGCGTTTGAAGAAGAAAAAATCCACCCATCAATTAATTGGTGAACCAGGCAAATGTGAAGAATTTTCCCCTGAACCTCATAATGTCTAGCTGTAATAATGAGGATGTGATATCTTGTCTAACATGAGGGCCCTGGTGTGATTAGGTGTGGCACACACAAATGTATTTAATGGCTAAGAAACAGCCTCTGAATCTTTATCAGCTAGGCTAGGAAGTCTGTCTTTATTTCTAGGTATTTACACTAATACCAGCTTGTTTTTGTTTTTTGTTTTTTGTTTTTTTTTTTTCCTTGGCTGTGTTGGGTCTTTGTTGCTGTGCGTGGACTTTCTGTAGTTGTCGCGAGCAGGGGCTGCTCTTCGCTGGGGTGGTGGGTTTCTCATTGCGGTGGCTTCTCTTGTGGCGGAGCACAGGCTTTGAGGCGTGCGGCTTCAGCAGTTGTGGCACGCGGGCTTCGTTTCTCCGGTATGTGGGATCCTCCTGGGGTAGGGATCAAACCCGTGCCCCCTGCATTGGCAGGTGGATTCTTAACCATTGCGCCAGCAGGGAAATCCTTGGGTTTGTTTTGTTTGTCCCCTCCCCCCACCCCAACTACACTGGAATTGTTGGTTTACTTTTCATCAGATTAACTTAGCATAGTTTTTTGAGGCTACGGGTCTCAACAATAGAGATAGGTCTTAGGAATGAAAAAAAAATAGAATTAAACTCTTGTGACTGCATACATTTTGTTTAGAATGTGCATTTTTAATGAGTTTTATCTGGGGTCTATAATATTTATTGAATATTTATATTCAATATTTCATTTATTAAAATATATATTTCAATGTCGGTTACAATTTATGAATTTTCAAAATAAAATTAGCCTTATTATACATACACAAAATATTATCTACCTTTATATTCTGAAGTTACATAGCTCTGTATTATCCATAGCCCATGATAGGCTGAAGTTGCTCTTGAAGGTCAAGGGCAGATTTCTCTTATGTAAATGTGACATGTTCAGGGGTTGCACAGGTATTATACCCTGAGTCTCACTGAATATCCCTCAAAGGTTGATCTTAAATTTGAAAACTTCGATCCATGAAACTCTTTCCAATCTTTTATCCCCACAAGAATGATGTAAGCAACACATTCTCATATCATAAAAAAGCAAATATTGTAATAAAGCAACAATGAGAATCATTGTCCAGCCTCACTGCCCACTAACCTACTCCCTAGCGGTGAGCACATTTGGCCACTTTTTTAGTTCTATAAAATGTAAAACCTTATTTAAACTACAGTGCTTTTAAATATGCTTATATACAATGTGGCTAAATTTTACCCTACTCTCCACCTTTCTTCAAAATCTTCAAATAATTACAGTAATATTTGTGATTTCCTTCCAAGTTCTCAGTTCACCTTCAAAAAGCATAATTAAAACCCTCTTTTTATCTATACCACAGGTTGTATTTCTCTCATTTTGTAGTGAGGCCACCCACCGTCCTCATCCCCTTTCCAGACCCTCACAACTGTAATTATAATTTTACTTTGTCAACGGTATAACCATTATAGAACATTCCAGGATTGTTCTCTAAATTGCTTGTTAAAAATGGAAAATTGGTGATGATCCCCTATAGTACTATGATATGTAAATATGATTTACTCCATACACAAATACTCTTAGAATTGCATTGTCTGCCCCATCGGTCAGTGTGATGATCGCTACCATTCACTGGAGAAAGTTCCCAGAATGAATTTTGCGTTATCCTTTATCATAAACCTATTTTCTCCCAAGCTTCAGTCACTCTCTAGACTATGTTATCTTTATTTCCTCAAGACCTCCCTCATGGACCTTTCTATCTGGTCCATTGCACCCAGGCTTGCTCACAGTGGCCACCCTGAGCAGCATGAGAGGATACCACACCCTCCCCTGGGACAGATGCACTGTTTTCAGTATGACCCGCTGCTTTACTAACTCATCATTGTATAGGAGTTAAGTTGCAGAATGTGTAGGTACCAAAAGAAACCGAATGCTTTATTTCTAATCTTCTTGTGTGAAGGCAGCTAATAGAAAAACATGGACCAAAAGAATGACATTTGTGAAACAAAAGGAAAAATGGTCCAAAAAGTAAGATGGAAAACTTAGTAGAATTAAAAAAAAAATATTTCAGTAGGTGTAGTTGTGGCCTTTAAATTTGGCTATAATTCTTAAAACAAAAATAACACTAGTCTTATCAGCAGCTGGCATTAATACATTGAGTGTTGGAGGCAATGAACATCCAAGCACTTTCTATGCATCATCCATTTATGTAAGGCTTTTCTAGCGAGCACACGAGGAGAAACTGGATCTGTGAAGAAAGACTCATGCCTTATAAAAGATAGAATTGTAGGTTATAAGGTCTTTTCCCTTTCTCATAGTGTCACAGCCTTCTTCCCCCTTCTGACCAAAAATAATATTTAAAATATATTAGTTCAGCAAGTCAGGGCAAATCAAAATAGTTTTTCTTTCACATAATAGTCCAAGGCCTCTGTGTAAATGGAAAGGAAAATTTGTGGGGGATTATTTAAGGACCACAGGTGCTGTCTATATTTGTCATTTCTTAAGGCCTCATTTTCATCTGTAACCCACAGGCCAAAAGTAAAAGAATATGAGAGACAGTTGCTTCCTGAAAACCCTCACCTGGACTTTTACAAATATCACATGGCGAGATCTAGTCACATGGCCACAATGAACAGCAAGGGTGGCTGAGAAACGGAATAGCTGTGGCTCAGGAAGGTGTGGTGGTGAACAGTCAGGAGTGTCTGCTGCAGAAATCTCCTGTGTGGTGTCCACGTGGCAGGACTTTGCTCATCCCTGAGGGAAGTTGAAAATGAACTCCTTTATACAATACATACGCACACTCTTATTTTTGTTTTATGTATATGGTTCTTAGAAAACAAAGTCTTATTTTAAATTCTGAGTATGCAACTGTATTTTCCACAGCCTGTGTTACCTGATTTTCAGTGTACATAAAATTTTAAAAATACCATAGTGGAAAGTCGGTGTTGTATTTTCATCAGGTCCACTCTGTGCAATGAACTGAATAATTATTTCAATAACATCCTCATTAGAGAAACAGTTTTTTAATTTAGCGTTTGTTCTCATAACACACTTTACAGAAAGTTATTAACATAATAAAATGCATTTCACTAAATGTATTTGTATGGAAACAGTCAGATGAATTCCAGGTATACAATTCTCTCTAACCCTCCTTATGTTATCAGGTACACAGTAGATTATTTAAAGAAATAAGTGGCAATGCTTTTTAGAGCATAAATCCCCCAGATAAACAAGTTTCCAACAAGTTCAGGGTAGAAGCAATGTTAAGAATGTATTCTCTGAAAAAGATATGGGATATGTTTTTTTCTCTGTTGTCCAAAAATGGGAGAGCTTCAAATTGTCAACCTTGGATTCATGTCGATGCTCCATCAGAAAGGTCAGGTGGACAAATAACTTCCTAAAAAACAAATTATCTTACCCACCTCTACCAGGAGCCTGATAATATGTATCATTAATTTCTGGCTTATTCTCAGAGAAAGGGCTATATTATTAGAGCTTTTACAAGTCTTGGCACATTCTTTGGCCTAGAACTAGTTTTGCATTTGTTCAATGAAAAAAGAAAAAAGTAAATCCTCCATATGGTACAAGATAAATATATTTTAGAATATGAATTCTTTTGTCCTTGATCTGAATGTCTATCACAAAATGTTGCCTGGTTTCAGGCTTTGCTGTGATATAAAGCAGTGCTTTGCACACAATTCACCTGAATAGATCTGACCTAAGGGTTACCATGGACTGCCAGGGACTTTTGTAGCTTAGCAAGGAAAAAAAAAAAGAGCTAGGCCTATCAGACTGTAAACAAAGAAATATGGGAAGGATGTGCCAATTAGCACTGAGAATTGAAGTGTTAGGATGATGTTCTAAGGAAGAGGTTAAAAAAGTCATACTAACTACATACAAACAAAAATTACGGCTGAACAGAAACTTTGGGCACACTGAAATTAGTCAGTTTATAGCAAGGAAAGAATAAAATAAATGTGCAGATAAAAGCAGAAATATTATGTGAAAGAACAAGAGCCCTCGCCCTACGAGACTGAATATAAGCAGCAGTAAATGCTGAACCTCTAGCAAGGGCTCCATTACAATACCTGGAACAAGCCAGGTATCCAAACCACTACCCTTCCAAATGGACTGGAATCTCTGCTACTACCAAAGGTGCAGCCCATTCGGGTCACTGCTGGTGAGTCTTCTAAACATCCTCTTGTGCTCTAACCCACCTAGGTACTTGTCTTGAGTAATTCTCTAAAAAGTGCTGTGGCCAGTTAAACTACCAGACCTTATGTTCCTGGTATCTGTTTTGATTATCTTTGATGGGATCTTCTCTGGTTGCATATCCCCTGTATTAACCAAAATTGCGGAACAAAGACCTGATTGAAATAAAAAAGCATTTATTTGGGATTCGTTAGGACTGGAGCCCAGAGACAAAGTTTTGAGAAGCACTTGAATTGTGTTCCCCTGGACTACAAAACAGAGGAAGCTTATAAAGGCAATACTGCAGGGCCACAGGTAGGTAAGTAAGCTGTTTGTCAAGAATTATGATGGGAGCTAGCAGGAAGCAAGGGTGTTTGTTACGCTAGGATTGGTTGGGGTCTGAAACGTTTGCATAGTTATGGGGACCTTGAGAGCATAAAGTTGCAGCTGGTGGATGTTTTTCCAAATATGCCTGGTGGTGTCCTAGGATCTGATACAGTTCAGAGAGAATTCAAGTTCTCAGTGGTGCAGGAACATGTTTGAGACCAGATCCTGGTCTCAACGGTTGCCTGACTCCATTTTTGCATGCCTGAACTGTGATTCCTCCACTGTAATCTCAGTTTGTCATCACCTCCCACACTTGTGTCCCTATATCAGCCTATAATTCCTTTTGAGTCACCCAGATCCCCTCATACACACCCAAATAATTTCACAGTGTACTCTAAAACCTCTGGTTCCTAGAAAATAAACTCTCATTCCTCACTTCTTTCCTCTGCTTTCTGTAACGGAGACTTGCGCTATTACTATTGCTACCCTCTCTGGAAGGTGGGGACCAAGCCCAGCTTGATGCCACGTTGCTTCTAGACCTCTTCTCTCTCACCCTCTCATAAAACAGCCTGGCCCCACTAAAAGTAAGGAAGCTCAGCTACAGTCATCTCTTCTCCTTATTTTCAAGTAAACGTCAGCTTTGTTGATTTTGGCATTTAGCTTATGTCTTTTTGCAGATTTGCCATCAGCTTCGCTAATTTCAGCTCTGTCTAGAATATCAAGCAACAGCCAGTCTTAGTTACTTGGTATAGTTACATTCACTGTTTATCCCTGAATGTCCATTCTCAGTGATACTTCTCTTTTTAATAATGAGGTCCTAGGTTTTTGAAATGTTACCTTCAAACATCTTTTAGTTCCATACTTTTTCTTATTCAGTTACCCCTACTGTATTTCTTCCTTAACTTTGAGAACTCTAATCTTGTTACCCCCTACGTTTTTTGTTTCTTTTGTTTCTGTTTCATTGCTATTGTCCAAACAATCCTGTTTATATACATCTTGGCTTTCCAGTTTAGGTATGGTGGTATATTACTTCAAGCACACTTTTAACAAGAACCTCAAACTTTGTTTCATGTTGCCCTTCCCTTGAAGTCACCTGGCAAAACTCCAGTCATGGGAAACTCCAAATGTATGTTGTCATAAAACTTTAAAGATGTTTGCCAGTTTGGATTCAGAGGGTTCATCCTCAGTTGTGCCCTCAGTCTTGTGGGATATCTATATCACTCAGATTCTTCACAATTGCTATGTAAATTGGTTTCCAATTTCTCTAAGCATTGAACCCTACAAATGCTCCTCTAGCAGCAGAAAAACTCAAAAACCTCTTTACAGAGAAAATAATATCTGAATTCCTACCATTAAACCTACAAATATCTTTGTATTACTCTGCACTGTTTTTCTATTTGCTTCTGACTCTTTACAGTCACTGATTACCTGTGTCCTGGAGGTCTTCCTCTTGTATAGCCCCATCCTTCTAATTCTTTAATGGAAGTTTGATTTTTAATATCTCATTGTGTCTTATGTGTTAAACCATCATTTCCTACCTTCCTCCTTATAAGCAATGCATCCACTCATTATATTCTCATCCCTATGCTGGCCCCCACAGTCATAGCCTCATTTTTCTGTTAGAACAGTCAAACTTATTCCAAGATTTACCTGCTTTTGTTTCTTTACCACTTGTCTGACCCTTAATTCACAGCCATCTCTACCTCCAGCAACCCAGTGGAATGGCTGTGGCAGTGATTAGCATTGACTACTTATTGATAATCACAACTTCATTCAGTCAACAGGCATATCATCAGAATAGCACAACAATAGTGATTTTATGACTTTATAATGCTAGTCCTTAGAAAGCATAATGTATTGCCAGGGTTGAAATACTATTCCTTTGTTTCACTTTGTTGTGAATTTATAGATCCATAGACTATTTTATATTTTAAATAACTACAGGTGTTTTAGGAACTCAAAGGAATTGAGAGTGAGACATTGACGCTGTCATCATGGGTAGAAATTCCTGAATTTCTTTTTACAATTTTTGTAATTTACAGATTTATTTAATGCAGATTGTGAGAGCTTGCCATTTTCCCAGCTCCATATGGAACATTTTACAGCAGAGTTCAGAACTTCATGATTCAAAAATCATTTTGACCACAATTACCTTTTTTATCAAAAAAAAAAAAAAAAAAAAAAAAACCTTGATCTGTATAATATTAAAGGTATTTAAAGTTAGGTTGGATACTTTTTCTTTGCCAATCCACTTAATTTTCCTTGCAAAATGAAATTTTTTCTCCTGGTACGCATGCTTCTTCCTTTGCTGAAACTTTGGCTGCCTGAAATAATATGGTGTAAATCCGAAATAATGTTGTTCAAAGTGTTGATTCATGAAGTCAGTAAGTAGGTAGTTTAAATGACTTTACAGGTTGGTAAGCAGCTGTGTGCAACAAGGAGAGTAACAGTCCCTTGATGTAAAGGTAATGAACTAAGTTGGAAGAAATTGAACAATTTCGATCCCTGTTAAGATCACCTTCTAATTTAGCAATAGTGGAGAAATATTTGTATCACATGAAACTTTTCAAATGAGAGTTTTGGTAAAATAGATAAAGCACTCCAGAGTCTATGAGAAATAAACACACATTAACATTCATTTTATAGAACTAATTGTTTTAATTTCAGGTGTAATCATCAAATCACTTATTTGCATACTTCTCACCACTGTTTTTTTTTTTTTACTGTTACCATAGCATTTAATTGTATATGACATCATCAAGATGCTCTGTGAATGAAATTGTGACCTAGACTTCGTTCTATGTGAAATAATATTAAAGACTTGCACTAAAACAAGTTTGCTTTGGTAGGTACTTATGTGCTAAAGTAGCACAACTCTATTTTGGTCTTTGTGGGGTGGTGATAGTTATTTTTCATTAGCTCAAATGAGCAGAAAATGGTGATTTTTTCATAGAAGTGGGGTCATAAAATTATAAAATTACTATGATGACCTCACTTGTAAGCCTAATTTCTAATTGACTTGAGTTATTGGAGGAGGAGAGGTGGTGAGTTGACTTTATTTCTAATTTAAATATTTCTTGAGTGAGAACGTATATGCATGTTCCTACTTAAACCTGGAATGATACATGTATTTGTATAAGACCAGCACCTATTTATTCAGGAAATGTTGCTCCAGGCATTCATGACGTGCAAAGTTCTTCTAAAGACTTTTGCAACTGCTGTAGGCAGCAGAAACTAAAGAAACATATAATTAAATGTGTTGGTCAAATCAATAAGAGACCTAATAACACTTGTAATTAGATCACTTAAATAAGTATTTAATTTGTTTGTACACAGTTATTTGAAAGTCATTTAATTACTCAAGATAATTTATTGTTTTCTTTGTAGTTATCTGAGAATCATGGTGCTAAAGAATAGTTTTGAATTTTGTTTGGCATTGCCTATTGGATCTTTATATTTAAACAAGTATATTAAGGCTTACCCCTCTTTCTTTGCAATATAATAATTTAAATAAAATATTTAGTTTAATCTGATTTTAGCTTTGTTCAAATTGATGGTATAAAATAAGGGCTGACAAATATTTTATGTAAAGAGCCAGGTCAAGTATTTTCAGCTTTCTGGGCCCTACAGTCTCTGTAGCAACCACTCAAGTCTGCTGTTCTTAGCAGGAAGGCAGTCATAAACAATATTTAAGTGAGTGACCCTGGCTGTGCTGTGATAAAACTGTAATTGAAAAAACTGGAGTCAGCTGGGCTGTAGTTTGTTGCCCTCTCACATAGAAAATAGCATTAAAATTAACATTAGTTAGAAAGTAATATGATGTCTAGCATATTGCCTTTTCCAAGAATGTTCTAATTTTTTTTTTAAAACGGTCCTGTTCATGCATTTATTCATTTATTTAACAACTTTTTTTTAAGCTTTATTATTTTTGGCTGTGTTTGGTCTTCATTGCTGCACACAGGCTTTCTCTAGTTGTGGCGAGCAGGAGCTACTCTTTATTGCGGCATGAGGGTCTCTTGTTGTGGTGGCTTCTCTTGTTACAGAGCATAGGATCTAGGCACCGAGGCTTAGTAGTTGTGGCATGTGGGCTCGGTAGTTGTGGCCCATGGGCTTAGTTGCTCTGCAGGTTGCAGGATCCTCCTGGCCCAGGGATCGAACCCGTGTCCCCTGCTTTGACAGGTAGATTCTTATCCACTGCGCCACCAGGAAAGCCCTAAATTTTGTTTTAAGTAAATTAAGAGATGTGTATCTATGTCTAAAAATAAGTTCAAATTATCAAACATTACTTTAGGAAGTCTAGAAGTATTTTAAAATGGAAAAAGCTTATCTGCTTGAGAAATCAAGATCAAAATCGAAAAATACCAGAAAACAAAGCAGTGCTAAAGATATTGCAGGTCATCTACTTGCTCACACTATTTGGTCTTCTGGATTTACTTAGTCTTGATCTTACAACTACAGCTGAAATGAACATTTTATAGAGATAAATATTAAAAGGAATGAGATTTTAAGATACTTAAAGGTGTTTTATTTTTCCCTCTCATAAGGTAACTTTTTCCCCCTGTTAATAACTAGCCTGACAATTATGCAGTGCTTAATAAATTGAAGTAGCATAAAATAATGAGTACATACTCATTTTCCCTGGCAAACTTAGATATTTCTAAACATATTATTGCTGACCAAAGTTTCAGGTAGCTAACAAAAAATTATAAGAAACTTATCATTGAGGAAATGCATTTTTTGCCTCTCATTGTAAATAATCAACTCATTTATCAAATGTTGGACACCAGTTATGACTAGGCACTTGCTATGATATCTACCAGGGACTAAAACTTACAAATATCCACAGGAAAAAATGAAGGGAAATGTTCCCCAAATTCATTTCTCTTCTTCATTTTCTGTCTTCTCTATCTGGAAGATCTTTAAGAGTCTCAGAAGGACAGAAACAAAATTATGTAAAGTGTATTCAGAGGTAACTTCAAGAAGAAGAGCCTCATTCAGTTTGTTATAGGAATGGGTAGCCCTTAGGTATAATATCTAATCTAAAATGTACTGAAATAAGTCAGACAGAGACAAATATCATATGATATTGCTTATATGTGGAATCAAAAATACGGTACAAATGAATTTATTTACAAAACAAATGGAGTCACAGATGTAGAAAACACACTTACGGTCACCAAGGGGGGAAGGGAGATTGGGATTGACATATACACTCTACTATATATAAAATAGATAACTAATAAGAATCTGCTGTATAGCACAGGGAACTCTACTCAATACTTTGTAATGACCTATATGGGAAAAGAACCTAAAAAGAAGTGTATATATGTATAACTAATTCACTTTGCTGTACCCCTGAAACAAACACAACATTGTAAATCAGTGATACTCCAATAAAAATTAATTTTAAAAAAGATAGTTCTCCCCACCCCCCAAAAATTATTGGAGTCTGTTATGATACACTTATTTAACATGTGTTTAATGATTGAGAATCCAATATGTGTCACTATTGAATGTACTAAAAATAAATGGGCAAATAAATGAGGCATGACTAATTTCCTGCCCAATTTCTCATTCCTTGGTGCATGTGTATGTGTGTGCACGTGTATTTTATAGTGTTGTGACCAGGGACTAGTTCCTCCTATTTGTACTAGATGGGTTAACTAAAATACAAGCATCATCCCTTATGTTCAGGATCATATGACTATCACTGTTGTAAATTAAGTAATTATGAAGAGAACAATTTCATCCTTACACGTGAATTTGAGGGGAGAGTAAGAAGTCAATGAGAAAATGTGATTTTGATGACAGAAGTTCTGAACAACTGTTTTGATTTCCTGGATTCCTCATAGAAAGTGGTGTTCTATCTCTCAAACAAAATGGGGGTGCTTTCCCTCAACACTTCTATTCTAGCTGTTCTTTCTCACCTCTAGTCTCATTAACCAGTACAGGAAAAGAAATTATTTTCTTTAAATTCTACAAAATCTCTAGAGTGTTGCTAAGTTATTGGGTATGATTTCGTGCAGAGGAGACAGGATGTCACACTTGGGAGCAACACTGAGCTGGGTCCACAGTCAGTAAAAGAGGACTGTGAATAAGAAATACCACTAGGAAAGTAATTCTACAAACCTGAAAAAAAAATCCAAGATAGTTTTAGAAACTAAAGTATTCCTAAAGACCTAAAAAGCTTTTGATCTTTTATGAAAGAATATTGATTTTCACTAATTTACCCAGCATACTTGAGGAAGCCTTTCTAAAAATCATCTACCAGCCTGTTTGGAACAGCCTTTTATTCAGCAAACATATTTCACTTCTCAGAAGGGATTCAAGAAGACAAAAGGGACAAGAAAAAGATGCATGAAATATGAAAAATGAGCAGAGACAGGGATGTTATTAAAAGTCAAAAAGAGTTTCTGGGGATATTAAAAATCTTTATTTTTTTAAATTGAAGTATATTTGATTTACAGTTTGTTTCCGGTGTACAGCAAGATGATTTGGTTTTGAATATATATATGGTCTATATTTATATTTGTGTGTATACATATAGATATAGATTCTTTTTTCAGATTCTTTTCCCTCATAGGTTATTACAAAATGTTGAGTATCATTCCCTGTAGGTCCTTGTTGGTTATTTCTTTCATATATAATAGTGTGAAATCCCAAACTCCTAATTTATCCCTCCTCCCTCCTTTACCCTTTCATAACCATAAGTTTGTTTTATATGTCTGTGATCCTATTTCTGTTTTGTAAATATGTTCATTTGTATCTTTTAGATTATATGTATAAGCAATATCACGTAATGAAGCAAATCTCTCCATAACTAATGTTTAATGAATAAAATACTACCGATATTTGTCTCATTTGAAAGTTAATTCTTCTTACCAAAATAATGACCAACTTTTCTGAATTTGTTTATTATATTTCAGTTCCTTAAACCTCATTTGCATTTGTTTTCCTTTATTTGGAGTTTTATTATTCTTGATTTTCTTTTATGGTAACCATCAAGGTATTTCATGTTTTCATTCACACCTTAACCTCCAAGCTACACACACATGCAATTAATCTTTACTTACCTGCTTTAGCAGCGACTTAGCAATAAAAATTAGGGAATCTACACCATAAGTTACATGATTGTTAATCATAGCTTGTGCAAATCTTTAGCATTTCTCCTTCCAGATGGTGAGCTTTTTGAGAGCAGAATAAGAGCCAACACACACAATAGCTGGGGGTGGTACACTGTGAATAAATATTGAATGAATAACTACCAAATAAAATGAATACATAGTTCCCTATTAAATATTAAATAACACATGCAAATCCCTTGACCAGACTAATACTTAGTTTGACTGAGTACCATTGATGGTCATTAAGATGGCTGCCAGCATTTCCCCTTGTCCATTTCCATTGAGATACCTTGTAATAGGCATGTACATATTTTACCTTTGAGATTTTTTTTCTCCTCTGCAAGATACTTTCCCTTGTATAATATAAACAGTTTCTTAAAAAAGGTATTTCCTTTTCCCTGAGCCAGATTTTCCAGTCTTAAAAGTAAAATTTTCTCAGTGCTAAAGCTAAGCATTTTTACATGTTGTCTGTCTGGCAGTAGTGTTCTGTTGTACATGCATTTTTAAACCACTTGATGTTTCACAATTGATTGATTCATTATCTTAAAATTTCACATACTTTCAAATGGAGCATTAAATTTATCATATGCAGACTAAATTAAGATAAGAGAACCAAGGCTGAACATAATGGCTTAGCAAGAATGTGAAAGAAATCAATGATTCAGCATTTTCAATTAATAGTATATTCAGTTTCTGGAAAACTGCTGGACTTGGATAAGAGCATCCATGTTTCTTAATATTCCTGAGATAATGAAGCTCTCCACAAGTCGTCATACACACAATAACTGGCATTCCTAGCAAGATTCAGTATCTTAAAGGTATATGTCAGCTATGAACTCCAAGTATTACTTTTTTATTTGCTCTCCATTAAATATAATAGTCTGGGTCTGTCCAGATACAGGAAAATATTTTTTCTTTTAATACATATACATTATATTCTCTTGGTAATCGAAGTTTTTTTCAAAGTTTTACAATATTGGAATGAAATCTGTTGATCAAATTTCAGTAAGGACTCAACTACATTAATAAAAAAAACTACACACAATTTCTTCAGTAGAATGGTAGTAACTATTTCCCTGTTTTACAACTTAAAGAGATTCACTTAAAAATCAATTGAACAGAGTTCTGGTCTTGCTGCTCAGAAGTGATCACATGGCTGGTGTTATGTACTACGGGTAAATTAAAGGCCCAAGACAGCTTTTTCTTTGTCAAAACAGGAGCTACGAGAGAAAAAGATGGCGGCGAAGTAGAGAGACGTGGAGTGCATCCCTCTCCACAGATGCATTGGGAATGCACGGAAGGACACAGTCATTCCCACAGAGAACCAGCTGAACACCAGCAGACGGCCTCGGACACCGGAAAGGGCTGCGGAGAACCTGACATAGCCGGTAGGGAGGCATCTACGAGGGCTCAAAGAGGGTGAAGCGGCGGAGCTGTGGCAGACGGGAGGGAGTGAGAAACATACGGAGGGTCCGCAGCGCAGCTCAGCGTTCCCGGACCGAGACATCGATCCGCGGCTGAACGGAGGGCCCAGGAGCGGGAGCGTGGGAACCGGAGAGCTGGTTCGGGGGAGAAACATTGTTGCCGGTAGGGTGACGGACCGAGAGGACAGGAGGGAGGAGGTCCGCAGAGAGGAGTGCCGATCCCTGAGAGCTGCCCGGCCATGATGGCGGCTGGAGGCTGCAGGCTCCCGGGCGGGGGGGAGGAGCCGCGCGCATAGCCTCTCCCTCTCTTTCTGCGCCTCTGCAACAGGCAGCGGAGAGACGCCCTGCGGGGCCACATAAGGCGCTCAGGGATAACAAGCACCCTCAGGCGCTCGGGTGGGGCTAGATTAAAACTCCTTGCAATGCCAGCAGCAGGGAGGCTGCCGAGAGAAAAAAAAAAAAAAAAAAACCAGCATCAAAAAGAAAAAACCCCGAGAGAGGCCCAACTCTAAGACTTTCTGTGTACGCCTGAGCCACCAGCGCCCTCTGCAACAGGCACCTCCAAGCCTGACTGAAGCAACAGTGCGCCACTGCTCACTCCCTCCCAGGAGAAGGAGCCACTATTGCACCCTCTCCCTCCCCACACACCGAGGCTTACAGACGAACAATAAAGGAACCTCTGCTGGTCACAGAATAACGCAAAAAAAAAAAAAACCCAAGGCAAGGAAAAGGACACTTACAGCTGAGACGCTAAGGAAACAGAAATAGTAGTATCAATACCTATTGAACTGGTCCATTCTGGGATCAGTTCTGGATTTTTTTTTTTTTTCCTTCCTTTTTTTTTTTCCTTTCTCTTTTTTTTTTTTTTTTTTTTTTTTTTTTTTGATTTATTAAATACGATCTTAGCCCTAAGGGATCTACAAGTTTTACAACATAATTTTATAAGGATATTTTTTACTCTTTTTTTTTTTCTTTTTTTTTTTTTTTTGCCTTTTAAAATACTTCTATATCTAGCTAAGTTTTTGGTAGTACGGACAAAATATCTTTCATACTTTCCTTTCATCCCTTTCTTTTATACACTTCTATTCCTTTCTTTTTCTTTGCATATTTCCAACCACATTACGCTCTTCTGTTCCCCTTTCTTCCAGCCATTTTAAGTGTATTTTATCTTAACATACTTATAAGCAACACTATCGGTCTGCTCAGACTCCTTGCTCTATTCTCCAGATGATGCACTGCCTTGGTATTAATATTAGGCTTTTGTCTTTATCTTAGTTCTTAGTACAGTTGTCTAATTACATTCTGAGAATCTCCATTCTCTCTGGTGGTACTCCAGCTCATTTCTATATTTGATCCTAGCTTACAAAATCTCCCTGGATTGATGTTTGTATGTGTAGGGTGTTATTTGTTGTTTGTTTGCTTTTGCTTTTGTCTCTGATTTGTTCTGTTTCAGTTGTCAATTTCTGCTGGGTTTCTCTCTGAATATCTGATAGCACACTGGGGTTCTGTCAGGTCTTTCTAGAGCCTTATGTCCTAACGGATTCAATAATTGTGTGTCTTATACATGTATGTGTTTCCTAGACTGAATATTCATCTAATCCAATACTTGGACATTAGTCTGAGGCTTGGACAGTCTTCTATAAACACCTCTATCACCAGGACAAGCAACCCCAAAAGCTTGGACAACCATGAGGAAACAAAGAAACACCATGCAGGCAAAGGAGCAGGAAAAAAACCCACAAGACCAAATAAATGAGGAGGAAATAGGAAAAATGCCTGAAAAAGAATTTAGAGTAATGATAGTAAAAATGATACAAAATCTCGATAGCAAAATAGAGAAAGTACAAGAAACAGTTCAGAAGAACTCAGAAAAACAAACAGCAATGGATAACAAAATAACGGAAATTAAAAATACTCTAGATGCTCTAACCAGCAGAATGACTGAGGCAGAAGAACGAATAAGTGAGTTGGAAGATAGAATGGAAGAAATAAACGCCACAGAGCAGGAAAAAGATAAAAAAATAAAAAGACTAGAAGACAGCCTCAGAGACCTCAGTGATAACCTTAAACGTACCAACATTCGAATTATAGGCATCCCAGAAGAAGAAGAAAACAAGAAAGGGTCTGTGAAAATATTTGAAGAGGTTCTAGTGGAAAACTTCCCCAACATGGGAAAGGAAATAATGAACCAAGTCCAAGAAGCACAGAGAGTCCCATACAGAATAAACCCAAGGAGAAATACACCAAGACACATATTAATCAAACTAACGACAATTCAACACAAAGAAAAAATATTAAAAGCAGCAAGAGAAAAGCAACAAACAACATATAAGGGAAAACCCATCAGGATAACAGCTGACCTTTCTACAGAAACTCTGCAGGCCAGAAGGGAATGGCAGGATATACTGAAAGTCCTGAAAGAGAGAAACCTACAGCCAAGAATACTTTACCCAGCAAGAATCTCATTCAGATTTGAGGGAGAAATCAAAAGCTTTCCAGACAAGCAAAAGTTAAGAGAATTCAGCACCACCAAACCAGCCTTACAACAAGTGCTAAAGGAACTTCTCTAAGTAGGAAACACAAGAAAAGGAAAACACCTACAAATACAAACCCAAAACAATTAAGAAAATGGTCATTGGAACACACATGTCAATAATCACTTTAAATGTCAATGGATTAAATGCTCCAACCAAAAGACACAGACTGGCTGAATGGATACAAAAACAAGACCCTTCTATATGCTGCCTACAAGAAACCCACTTCAGACCAAGGGATACATATAGACTGAAAGTGAAGGGATGGAAAAAGATATTCCATGCAAATGGAAGTCAAAAGAAAGCTGGAGTAGCAATACTCATATCAGACAAATTAGACTTGAAAGTAAAGACTATTACAAGAGACAAGGAAGGACACTACATAATGATCAAGGGATCCATCCAAGAAGAACATATCACAATGGTAAATATCTATGCCCCCAATATAGGAGCACCTCAATACATAAGACAAATGCTAACAGCTATAAAAGGGGACATCGACAGTAACACAATTATAGTGGGAGACTTGAACACCCCACTTACATCAATGGACAGATCATCCAAACAGAAAATAAATAAAGACACACAAGCTTTAAATGACACATTAGACCATCTCGACTTCATTGATATTTATAGGACATTCCATCCAAAAACGACAGACTACACTTTCTTCTCAAGTGCACACGGAACATTTTCCAGGATAGGTCACATCTTGGGTCACAAATCAAACCTCAGCAAATTCAAGAAAATTGAAATCCTATCAAGCATCTCCTCAGACCACAACGCCATGAGACTAGATATCAATTACAGGAAAAAAACTGCAAAAAATACAAACACATGGAGGCTAAACAATTCACTATTAAACAACCAAGGAATCACTACATAAATCAAAGAGGAAATCAAAAAGTATCTAGAAACAAATGACAACGAAAACACAACAACCCAAAACCTATGGGACGCAGCAAAAGCAGTTCTAAGAGGGAAGTTTATAGCAATACAGTCCTACCTTAAGAAACAAGAAAATGATCGAATAAACAACCTAACCTTACACCTCAAACAACTAGAGAAAGAAGAACAAAGAAACCCCAAAGTGAGCAGAAGGAAAGAAATCGTAAAGATCAGAGCAGAAATAAATGAAAAAGAAAGGAAAGAAACCATAAGAAAAATAAATAAAACTAAAAGCTGGTTCTTTGAGAAGATTAACAAAATTGATAAACCATTAGCCAGACGCATCAAGAAAAAAAGGGAGAAGATGCAAATCAACAGAATTAGAAATGAAAAAGGAGAAGTCACAACGGACACCTCAGAAATACAAAACATCATGAGAGACTACTACAAGCAACTATATGCCAATCAATTGGATAACCTGGAAGAAATGCATACATTCTTAGAAAAATACAATCTTCCAAGACTGAACCAGGAAGAAATAGAAACCATGAACAGACCAATCACAAGTACGGAAATTGAGGCAGTGATTAAAAATCTCCCAACACACAAAAGCCCAGGACCAGATGGATTCACAGGCGAATTCTATCAAACATTTCGAGAAGAGTTAACACCTATCCTTCTCAAACTCTTCCAAAATATTGCAGAAGGCGGAGCACTCCCAAACTCATTCTATGAGGCTACCATCACCCTGATCCCAAAACCAGGCAAAGATGTCACAAAAAAAGAACACTACAGACCAATATCACTGATGAATATAGATGCAAAAATCATCAACAAAATACTAGCTAACAGACTGCAACAGCACATTAAAAAAATCATACACCACGATCAAGTGGGGTTTATCCCTGGGATGCAAGGATTCTTCAATATACGCAAATCAATCAATGTGATACATCATATCAACAAATTGAAGGATAAAAACCATATGATCATTTCAATAGATGCAGAAAAAGCTTTTGACAAAGTTCAACATCCATTTATGATAAAAGCTCTCCAGAAAATGGGCATAGAAGGAAATTACCTCAACATCATAAAAGCCATATATGACAAACCAAAAGCCAACATTGTTCTCAATGGAGAAAAACTGGAAGAATTCCCTCTAAGAACAGGAACAAGACAAGGGTGTCCACTCTCACCACTGTTATTCAACATAGTTTTGGAAGTGTTAGCCACAGCAATCAGAGAAGAAAAAGAAATTAAAGGAATCCAAATTGGAAAAGAAGTAAAATTATCACTCTTTGCAGATGACATGATACTATATATAGAAAACCCTAAAGACTCTACCAGAAAACTGCTAGCACTCATTGATGAGTTTAGTAAAGTAGCAGGATACAAAATTAATGCACAGAAATCTCTTGCATTCCTATACACTAACAACGGAAGAGCAGAAAGAGAAATTAAGGAAACTCTCCCATTCACCATTGCAACCAAAAGAATAAAATACCTAGGAATAAACCTGCCTAAGGAGGCAAAAGATCTGTATGCAGAAAACTTTAAGACATTGATGAAAGAAATCAAAGATGACATAAACAGATGGAGGGATATACCATGTTCCTGGATTGGAAGAATCAACATCGTGAAAATGACTGTACTACCCAAAGCAATTTACAGATTTAATGCAATCCCGATCAGAGTACCAATGGCATTTTTCACAGAACTAGAGCAAGAAATCTTACGATTTGTATGGAAACGCAAAAGACCCCGAATAGCCAAAGCAATCTTGAGAAGGAAAAATGGAGTTGGTGGAATCAGGCTTCCTGACTTCAAACTATACTACAAGGCCATAGTGATCAAGACAGTATGGTACTGGCACAAAAATAGAAAGGAAGATCAATGGAACAGAATAGAGAACTCAGAAGTAAGCCCAAACACATATGGGCACCTTATCTTTGACAAAGGAGGCACGAGTATACAATGGAAAAAAGACAGCCTCTTCAATAAGTGGTGCTGGGAAAATTGGACAGCAACATGTAAAAGAATGAAATTAGAGCACTTCCTAACACCATACACAAAAATAAACTCCAAATGGATTAAAGACCTACATATAAGGCCAGACACTATCAAACTCCTAGAGGAAAACATAGGCAGAACACTCTTTGACATACATCAAAGCAACATCCTTTTGGACCCACCTCCTAGAATCATGGAAATAAAATCAAGAATAAACGAATGGGACCTCATGAAACTTAAAAGCTTTTGCACAGCAAAGGAAACCATAAACAAGACTAAAAGGCAACCTTCAGAATGGGAAAAAATAATTGCCTATGAAACAACGGACAAAGGATTAACCTCCAAAATATACAAGCAGCTCATGCAGCTTCATACCAAAAAAGCAAATAACCCAATCCACAAATGGGCAGAAGACCTAAATAGACATTTCTCCAAAGAAGACATACAGATGGCCAACAAACACATGAAAAGATGCTTAACATCACTCATCAGCAGAGAAATGCAAGTCAAAGCCACAGTGAGGTATCACCTCACACCAATCAGAATGGCCATCATCACAAAGTCTGGAAACAACAAATGTTGGAGAGGGTGTGGAGAAAAGGGAACTCTCCTGCACTGTTGGTGGGACTGTAAGTTGGTACAGCCACTATGGAAAACAATTTGGAGGTTCCTTAAAAAACTACAAATAGAACTACCATATGATCCAGTAATCCCACTCCTGGGCATATACCCAAAGAAAACCATAATCCCAAAAGAAACTTGTACCATAATGTTTATTGCAGCACTCTTTACAATAGCCAGGACATGGAAGCAACCTAAATGCCCATCAACAAATGAATGGATACAGAAGATGTGGCATATATATACAATGGAATATTACTCAGCTATAAAAAGGGATGAGATGGAGCTATATGTAATGAGGTGGATAGAACTACAATCTGTCATACAGAGTGAAGTAAGTCAGAAAGAGGAAGACAAATATTGCATGCTAACTCACATATACGGAATCTAAAAATGGTACTGATGAACTCAGTGACAAGAACAGGGAAGCAGATACAGGGAATGGACTGGAGAACTCGAGGTATGGGAGGGGGCGGGGGGTGAAGGGGAAACTGAGAAGAAGTGGGAGAGTAGTACAGACATATATATACTACCAACTGTAAAATAGTCAGTGGGAAGTTGTTGTATAACAAAGGGAGTCCAACTCGAGGATGGAAGATGCCTTAGAGGACTGGGGCAGGGAGGGTGGGGGGGAATCGAGGTGGGGGCATCAAGGAAGGGAGGGAATATGGGGATATGTGTATAAAAACAGTTGATTGAACCTGGTGTACCCCCCAAAAAAATAAAATAAAATAATAAAAAAAAAAATCAATTGAACACCAAAAAGTTGGTGTAGACATGGAAAACAGTGGATAAAACTGATACATTTCTTTCTAAAACTCTAGTAAGAGACAAGTATATTTGTTATGTGTGCTAAATGGTTTAATATGATAGAGTTATAATTTCACAGTTTGTCAGTCCAGAATCTGGATACAGCTTTGCTTGGTCCTTGGCTTCAGGATCTCTCAGGAAGCCATAGTCAAGGTATCAATAGGACTTGGGTCTCATGTGAAGGCCTGATTTGGGAAGGATTCAATTCCGAAGTCATTTACATGGTTGTTGCCAGGAGTGACTTGATTTGGGGATGTTAAGCTGAGGATCTCATCTTTCTAGCTGGCCGTCAACCAGTGGTCACCCTTAGTTCCCTGTCACATGGCCTTGATGTCATGGCAACTTGTTTCATCAAAATAGCAAGAGAAAGTAGTAGAGAGGATCTGCTAGACTGGAAGTTACAAATCTCTTTTAACCTAATCACAGAGGTAGCATCTTTGCCATATTCTATCATTTAGAAGCAAGTTACTAGGTCAACCCACATTCAGGAAAAGGGATTATGTAAGAACTTGAATGCCAGAAGATAGAGATCATTGGAGTCCATCTTAGAGGCTGCCCACAAGAGAATATCAATTGCAAGAGAAACTTCTTGCAGTTAAAAAAAAAAAAAAAGACATTTTCAATATAAGATGTGTGTGTAGGACTCAATGATAGTGTTCAGTTTTGATATTTGGAAGCTACAAAGGAAAACATGTTGCAGGATAATTTCTTTCCTTATAAAGTATTTCATGGTTTTTAAAATTTGACTGTCCAATCTAACTCTTCATAGATGGTATAGTGCTGCATTATAATGAATAGGAATGTATTTTGAAAATGTAGTTGAAGAAATAATGAGATCATGCATATGCCTTTAAAAAAGTCATGTCTCCATACTCCCAACATGGACACCATGTAATAAGAACAAATATCTAAACAGTAACACCAGGAAGAATTCTTATACATTATTTACCAAAACTATATTTAAGTGATGAAGTAATGTCAAATACAATAAAAGAAAAATTGTGAAAGTCTTCAAAATGGACCAAAGAGAATACTGAGTATCCTCAATGGAAACAAGGCATTGTCTAGTTCACCACCTACATTATCTGACTTTCTTGGGTTTCTGAATCTTGCCATGTTTTTGAATTACAGCTACCAATTGAAACAGACTTTATCTTGTGTACCTATTTGCGGCATGAGTGTTTAAAATGCATTTACATTTGAGTACTAGTATATGACACCTAAAATATAGTCAATGATTGATTATGATTAACCATTTCATAATTTTTATGTACTCCAAGTTTGTCATTGAAAAGTGATATTAAAAAGCCAGCTATTGTAAATTGCAATGAAAAAAATACTTCATTAAGTTTTAGTAATAAAGAATGAAGGATATCTTTTAGAAATGAAAGAGGTATGGATTTAATTAAAATGTCAAATTGTTGAAACAGAGATCATAATCATAAAATGTAATTGAAAGAAGCTCATTACCTTCTACCCTAATGTGTTCTTTCCATTTCAAAATGTATACTGCATACTTGCCATTTAGAGAATAAATATCATTTTATTTAAGTGAATGAACTAAGATAAGAATTATAAACTATATACATTAGGGATCTTTTTCAGATATTCATTTTTCGGTATGTGAAATTTATTCTCCTTAAATCCCTGGATGAATAAATTTTTTTTCTAACATTAGAGGCAAATGCAGTGATGGGCTTCAATATGCTAAAACTTTCTTTACAATTACGTAAGCATTCTTTGAATCATTAGATGGTAACGTATTTATTGTCAGCCTCTTATTAAACTTCTAGTTATGTAAATAACTATAAATGGTTATCAGTATTGAGTATTAAATGATGTAAAACATCATGCATTATTATGAAAAACTAAGCTGTGGATAGAATGTACACCTAAGCCCTTTTTGGGATCACCGTAAGTGCTGCTATTTTACCTCTTTGATGGGAGATGGAGTAACACAGTATAGTGGAAAGATCATTCCCATGGGCATAGCAAGAATCGCTTTATATGTGATACTGGAAATAAATCATCATATTTCCCTAGGCTGTATTCTCTACATCTGTGAAGTACAACGATGAAGGGTCTCTATGAGCCATTGTATGTATACATTTTATATTCTGGAAATCTTCATAGATGCACAAGAAACAAAAAGAATTGTAGATATCTTTTATTGTCTGCATTTGTGTTCTGGAGTTACATTTAAAAGGTCATTTTCTGTCTTTTATCTTTGTAACTTATACAAGGAAATAAACCCAGTATTTGAAGTCAGCTTTATACAATGAACTATCTCCTAGAGAACATTTAAGAGCAGATTTGGGGTGCAAAATACTTTACAATAACGATGCAAAATATAAAGTTTTTAGCATAACAGACACCGTGACAGTGATGACCATAACTACTGATGAAGTTTCAAAACTGTGGGTAAGTCTTCTAATAATGCTGACCTTTTGTAATGATGTTTACGTGCTACTTAAAATACACTCTTTGTAAATATTGAGATGCCACTTAACCATAATAAGCTTTATATTTTACACCAATCTTAAATTGCCACTTCCTTCATCAAAGCAACTCTACCCATATACATAAATATCAAGGAAACACAAAAATATTATGGGAACGTGTTTTATGCGGCTGTTATTTTACAAGAGAAATAATAAGTAACCTCATGCTTTATTAATTAAGCAAAAAAGGATAGGAGAATGTCTGCCCTAAAATTATTTCATCTCATTTTGGTTGCCAAAAACAGAAAGAATACAACATATTATATATAATTTACAATTGTATACACTGATGTTTTTTATCGTCTCATGGATATATTCCATTCTGTGAAAGCAAATCCACATATAATAGTATTTGTGGTTTTTCATAATAAAATGTATTTACTGATTGAAGTATCTCTAAGGGGAAGAAATATGGTATTTTATGTACATAATACAGTGTCAAGTTCACTTAGTGATTTTATTTGTTTAAGAAGCTCAACTTTCTGGGTTAAGCGTAGCTTTAACAGAAAGGAGATCTTCAAAATGTAAATTGTCAGTCCAGCAGTTTTAAAAGTGAAGTTATGTTCCAAGATGATCTATTTCTTGGTAAATCACTATAAAGAAGCTTTTAAAATGTGCTTCATGTATCCCAGAAATAGAATTCTGATTAAAATACATTTGATGCTGAAAATACATTCCTATCCCACCACTAAGTGGATTTCCCCTATTATTTTTTTTGCAGTGTGTCTCATAACTTTGTTTAGAAAAACAATGGAATCATTCCAATGAAGAACTTGCAATGAAGGTCTAATTGCTCTTTGAAATACAGGATTCTTCTTACTAGATACTCACTAACACGTAATGGCTTTTACTCTTCCACATTTTTACACTGTAATTCAGTGTGTTTAGTTTATCACTTTTACCTATGTTGATATTCAAAACTGAAAGAGAAGCAAAACAAATACATTTTTAGAAGAGCAAAGTGAATATTTAGTTTAATTAAAAGTATGCAATCCTTGGAAAGCCACTTTTACATTACATTACCATTAGTATTAAATTCTACAAATAGAAATTTATTTTAGACAGTAAGTCTATTTTGGTTCTGACTGACTCCAAAAGTTACAAATTCATATTGTACAATTACACTGCTGATCAGAAATAATAAATGTTTAAATGAACTAGAAAGTATAAACAACTGATAAACATTAGAGGTTTAGGATAGACACTAGAGGTTTAGGATAATATAAAAAATATTGCAGCAGAAAAAACTTTTCATATGACAAAGCCAGTAAAGATACAAAACAATCTTTACTTATTTTGATTATGAAATAAAAACTGAAATCTGGTGTTGCTTATGTGAAAAGAAAAAAGTCTTCAAACCTAAGCCATCATCATATATGTACAAACCTATGCTCTTGACTAACAGCCACTTAGCTCTATAGACTAAGCAGCTATAAGTGAAATGGTTGCGATCCAAATGTTCATTTATAATTGTTTGCATCACTATAATTTTGTACAGAAACATTGTGCTGTTATCTGAAAAAAGCATAATGCATAATGCAGCTGAAAAGGAAATTTTAGAGTATATTACTAATAAACATGTATCCTTCAGAAGTACTGTTTGTAAGTTTTTGTAGTTTAGCTTAAAACAAAAAGTCTCAGCTTTTTTTATTGAAATATAGTATAGTTGATTTACAATGTTGTGTTAATTTCTGCTGTGCACCAAAGTGATTTTCCGTTATGGTTTATCACAGGATATTGAATACAGTTCCCTGTGCTATATAGTAAGTAGGACCTTGTTGTTTATCCATTCTACATAACATTTTTTGTATCTGCTATCCCCAAACTTCCAATCCATGCCTCTCCCTCTCCCTCTCCCCCTTGGTAACCACACGTCTCTTCTCTGTTTGTGAGTCTGTTTCTGTTTCGTAGATAGGTTCATGTGTATCATATTTTAATTCCATATATAATGATATCATATGGTATTTGTCTTTCTCTGACTTTTACTTCACTTAGTGTGATAATCTATATATGTCCTTCCATGTTGCAGTATATATTAGTTTAGCATCCGTTATTCATTCATTCACTCATTTAACAAATAGTTATTGAGCAGCTACCATGTGCTAAGCACTGTCATAAAGACTTGAGATTAACCAGTGAACAATACTTGTGTTTGCATTATATTGGATCCATCCCTCACATGTAGCTGCTACAAAAGTCTTGGCCACTACCACTACGAAAAATTGTTTCCATTTGAGATTGTTCCAAATAATAACCTGCATTAATGAACTCCCACAACTCTTTTTTTTTTTTTTTCAAAGGCTCAGTCTTAAGTACCATACCTGTCCTTCAACATTTTCATAAGGAGAATATTCTGGTCTTTTTTTTTTTCTCATACCAATGAAGCCTACTATTTAGTCTTCATTAAAATTTGTGTTTTCCACATAGAACATTCCATTCTTCTGTTATCTTCCCAGTTTCTTTCAGTTAACTGTTCAAAGCTTCACACTTTAATGATTGCCTGGCTGATCTTCAGTATCCTGGGAGGAATGGTTCAGGGTTTCTACATGCTACCATGCCACTGAAGAGGCATTCATAGAACACTGAATAGAATACTAAACACAGAATAGCTCTGTTCTGAATGATTTAAGAAAGTCACATCTTCTAAAAAAGATGAATAAAGCCATCTGCTTAAAGTCATTGATGTGAACCAGAAAAAAGACAAAAACATAATCTACCACTGATATCAGGAAGATGTTTGTTTCAATTCTGTTGCTATGATTAATACTTGAATGACTATGGTACAATCAATTACCTACAAAATTTCACTTTGCTTATCAGGAAGAAGTAAATAATAACACCTGTCTCATAATGCTGATTTTATAATCACACACACACACACACAGAGTATCTTATATTGAGGTATATAGTTTTATAATATGTTTCAGGTATACAAAATGATTCATAATTTTTAAAGATTATATTCCATTTATAGTTATTATAAAATATTGACTGTATTCCCTGTGCTGTACAAGATATCCTTATAGCTTATATATTTTATACATAGTCATTTGTAGCTCTCAATCCGCTACCCCTATCTTGCCCTTCTCCTCTTTCTCCCCCCAACTGGTAAACACTTGTTTGTTATCCATATCTCTGTGGCTGTTTCATTTTTGTTGTTTTCATTAGTTTTATGTTTTTAGATTTTACATATAAGTGATATCATACAGTATGTGTCTTCCTCTCTCTGACTTATTTCACTAAGTATAATATCCTCCAAGCCCATCCATGTTGTTGCAAATGGCAAAATTTCATTATTTTTTATGGCTGAGTAGTATACCATTGTAGATATATATGCATATATACATATGTATAATATATATACACACACACCACATCTTCTTTATCCATTGATCTATTGATGGACATTTAAGTCACTTCTATATCTTGGTTATTGTAAATAATGCAGCTATGTATATTGGGATGCGTGTATCTTTTCAAATTAGTGTGTTTTTTTTTTCCAGATATACACTCAGGAGTGGAAATGCTAGATCATATGATAGCTCTATTTTTATTTTGAGGAAATTCCATACTGTTCTCCACAGTGGCTGTACCAATTTATATTCTCACCAACAATGTACAAGTGTTCCCTTCTCTCCATAGCCTTGCCAACATTTGTCATTTCTGATCTTTTTGATGATAGCATTTCTTATAGGTATAAAGTGATCTCTCATGGTGGTTTTAATTTGCATTTCTCTAATCAGAGATGTTGAGCATTTTTTTATGTGCCTGTTAGCCATCTATATGTTTTCTTTGGAAAAATGTCTATTCAGGTTTCCTTCCCATTTTTTAATTGGGATGTTTGATTTTTTTTTTTTCTGATGTTGAATTGTATGAGCTGTTTACATATTTTGGATGTTAACCCCTTATCAGTCACATCATTTGCAAATATTTTCCCCAATTCAGTGGGTTGTCTTTTCATTTTGTTGATGATCCCCTTTGCTGTGCAAAAGCTTTTAAGTTTAATTAGGTCCCATTTGTTTATTTTTGCTTTTGTTTCTTTTGCCTTAGGAAACAGATCCAAAAAATATTGCTACAAGTTATGTCAGAGTGCTGTGCCCATGTTTTATTCTAGAAGTTTTACAGTTTCTAGTCTTATAATTAGGCCTTTAATCCATTTTGAGTTTATTTTTGTATATAATACTGAAGAATGTGGTGATTTCATTCTTTTCAACGTGGCTGTCCAGTTTAACCAGCACCAGTTATTGAAGAAACTGCCTTTTCTTCATTGTATTCTTATCTCCTTTATCATAGATTAATTGGCCATAGGTGCTAGGGTGCATTTCTGAGGTCTCTGTTCCTTTCCATTGAACTGTGTCTGTTTTTGTTCCAGTACCATACTGTTTTGATTACTGTAGCTTTTTAGTATAGTCTGAAGTCTGTTCATTCAAAGGTTGTTTTGACTATTTGGGGTCCTTTGTTTTTCCATATACATCTTAAAATTATTTCTTCTAGTTCTAGGAAAAAATGCCATTGGTATTTTGATAGGGATTGTATTGAGTCTATAGATAGCCTTAGGTAGCATGGTCATATTAACAATATTGAGTCTTCCAAGTCATGAACATGGTATATCTTTTCATCTGCTGGTGTCATCTTCAATTTCTTTCATCAATCTTTTATAGTTTTCTGAGGAGGGGTCTTTAACCTCCTTAGGTATAGGTTTATTCCTATGTATTTTTATTCTTTTTGATGCAATTATAAATGGGATTGTTCTCTTAATTTCTCTTTCTGATAGTTCATTGTTAGTGTGTAGAAGTGCAAGAGGTTTCTGAATATTAATTTTGTATCCTGCAACTTACCCAATTCATTGAAGAGCTCTAGTAGTTTTTGGTGGCATCTTTAGGATTTTCTATTTGTAGTATCATGTGATCTGCAGACAGTGACAGTTTTACTCCTTTTCCAATTCAGATTAATTTTGTTTCCCTTTCTTGTCTGTTTGCTGTGGTTAGAAATTTCAGTGCTATGTTGATTAAAAGTGGCTAGATGCGTTTGTCTTTTTTCTGATCTTGGAGGAAATGCTTTCAGCTTTTCACCATTGAGATTTTGTTCTGTGGTCTTGTCGTATATAGCCTTGTTAATGTATTTTCCTTCTATACCTACTTTGTGGAATGTTTTTACCCTAAATGGATTTTGAATTTTTACCAAGCTTTTTGTGCACCTATTGAGATGATCAGATGATTTTCATTCTTCAGTTTATTAATGTGATATATCACATTGGTTACATTGTGGATATTGAAAGTCTTGAGTCCCTGAGATAAATCCCTCTTAGTCATGGTTTATGATCCTTTTAATGTATTGTTGAACTCAGTTTGTTCATTTTCTGGTGAGGATTTGTACAACAATGTTCATTAGTGATTTTGGCCTATAATTTTCTTTTTTGTGATATATTTCTATGGTTTTGGAATCAGGGTCATGCTGGCCTCATAAAATGAGGTTGGAAGTATTCCTTCATCTGCAAATTTTGAATAGTTTGAGAATGATAAGTATTAACTGTTCTCAAAATATTTGGTTGAATTCACCTAGGAAGCCTTCTGCTCCTGGAGTTTGTTTATTGGCAGTTTTTTAAATTACTGATTCAATTTTATTACTGGTAATTAATCTGTATATATATATTCTGCTTCTTCCTAGTTCAGTCTTGAGACACTATACATTTCTAAGAATTTGTCCATTTCTTCTAAGTTGTCCATTTTATTTGTATATAGTTGTTCATAGTAGTCTCTTATGATCTTTCATATTTCTGTGGTGTATGTGGTAACCTCCTTTTTCATTGCTGGTTTTCTTGAGCCCTCTTTTTCTTAATGTGTATGGCTAAAGGTTTATCAATTTTGTTTATCTTTTCAAAGAACTGGTGCTTAATTTCATCTATATTTTCTATTGTTTCTTAGTCTCTATTCCTTTTATTTCTGCGCTGATCTTTGATTTCTTTCCTTCCATTAACTTTGTTTTTTGTTTGTTCTTCGTTTTCCTGTTCCTTTAGGTGTAAGGTTAGATTGTTTATTTAAGAGTTTTCTTGTTTCTTAAAGGAGGCTTTTATCACTATAAACTTCCCTCTTAGAACTTATTTTTCTGAATCCCATAGATGTTGGATCATTGAGTTTTCATTTTCATTTGTCTCCAGATATTTTTTAGTTCCTCTTTGATTTCTTTAGTGACTTATTGATTATTTAGTCACACGTTGCTTAGCCTTTATATGTTTGTATTTTCTGCAGTTTTTTATCCCTTGCACGTGACTTCTAGTCTCATAGAAAAGATACTTGATATGATTTCAATTTTCTTATATTTAACATGACTTGTTTTGTGGCCTAAAATTTGATCTATCCTGGAGAATGTTCCATGTGCGCTTGAAAAGAATGTATTTTGCTACTTTTGATGGAATGTTCTCTATATATATTAAGTTCATCTGGTCTAAAATGTCATGTAAGGCCAGTATTTCCATATTGATTTTCTTATTGGTTGATCTGTCCATTGATGTAAGTGGGGTGTTGAAGTTCCCTACTATTTTTTAGTTACTGTCAATTTCTCCATTTATGTCTGTTAATATATGCTTGATGTATTTAGGTGCTGCTCTGTTGGGTGCATATATATCTACAATTGTCATATCTTCTTCTTGGATTGATGCTTTGATCATTATGTAATGTCCTTCTTTGTTTCTTATAACAGTTTTTGTATTAAAGTCTATTTTGTCAGACATATATTGCTACCCCAGCTTTCTTTTGATTTACATTTACATGGAATAACTTTTTAGATATCCTCACTTTACATATGGGTCTTGTTTTTGTATCTATTCAAATACTGTATGTCTTTTGATTGAAGCATTTAATGCATTTACATTTAAAGCAATCATTGATGTGTATGTTATTTTGTTAAAGAACTTTTATTGAGATAGTTAACAGACAATAAACTGCATATATTTAGAGTGTACAATTTGGTATCCCAATCTCCCAATTCATTCCCCCCAAACTCTCCCTGCTTTCCCCACTTGGTGTCCATATATTTGTTCTCTACATCTGTGTCTATATTTGTGCCTTGCAAACCAGTTGATTTGTACCATTTTTCTATATTCTGCATATGTGTGTTAATATACAATATTTGTTTTTCACTTTCTGACTCACTTCACTCTGTATGACAGTATCTAGGTCCATCCATGTCTCTACAAATGTCCCAGTTTCATTGCTTTTTACAACTGAGTAATATTCCATTGTATATATGTACCACATTTTTTTTACCCATTCATCTGTTGATGGATATTTACGTGGCTTCCATGTCCTGGCTTTTGTAAATAGTGCTGCAATGAACATTGGAGTGCGTGTGTCTTTTTGAATTATGGTTTTCTCTGGGTATATGCCCAGCAGTGGGATTGCTGGGTCATATGGTAACTCAATTTTTAGTTTTGCAAGGAACCTCCATACTGTTCTCCATAGTGGCTGTATCAGTTTACATTCCCATCAACAGTGCAAGAGCGTTCCCTTTTCTCCACACCCTCTCCAGCATTTACTGTTTGTAGATTTTCTGATGATGCCCATTCTAACCAGTGTGAGGTGATACCTCATTGTCATTTTGATTTGCATTTCTCTAAGAATTAGTGATGTTGAGCAGCTATTCATGTGCCTCTCGGCCATCCATATGTCTTCTTTGGAGAAATGGCTATTTAGGTCTTCTGCCCGTTTTTTGATTGGGTTGTTTCTTTTTTTGATATTGAGCTGGATGAACTGTTTATATATTTTAGGGATTAATCCTTTGTCTGTTGATTCGTTTGCAAATATTTTTTCCCATTCTGAGGGTTGTCTTTTTGTCATGCTTATATTTTCCTTTGCTGTGCAGAAGCTTTGAAGTTTCATTAGGTCCCACTTATTTATTTTTGTTTTTATTTCCATTACTCTAGGGGGTGGATCCAAAAAGATCTTGCTGTAATTTACTTTGAAGAATGTTCTTCCTATGTTTTCCTCCAGGGGTTTTATAGTGTCTGGCCTCACATTTAGGTCTTTAATTCATTTGGAGTTTATTTTTGTGTATGGTGTTAAGGAGTGTTCCAATTTCATTCTTTTCCATCTAGCTGTCCAGTTTTCCCAGCACCGCTTATTGAGGAGGCTGCCTTTTCTCCATTGTATAGCCTTGCCTCCTTTGTCAGAGATTAGTTGACCATAGTTTATCTCTGGGCTTTCTATCCTGTTCCATTGATCTATATTTCTGTTTTTGTGCCAGTACCATACTATCTTGATCACTATATTCTTGTAATATACCCTAAGGTCAGGAAGCCTGATTCCACCAACTCCATCTTACCTTCTCAAGTTTGCTTTGGCTATCCAGGGTCATTTGCATTTCCATAGAAATTGTAAGATTTCTTGTTCTAGTTCTGTGAAAAATGCCATTGGTAATTTGATTGGGATTGCATTGAATCTGGAAATTGCTTTCAGTGATATAGTCATTTTCACAATGTTGATTCTTCCAATCCAAGAACATGGTATGTCCCTCCATTTGTTTGTGTCTTCTTTGATTTCTTTCATTAGTGTCTTACAGTTTTCTGAGTACAGGTCTTTTACCTCCTTGGTGAGGTTTATTCCTAGGTATTTTATTCTTTTTGTTGCAGTGGTGAACGGAATTGTTTCCTTAATTTCTCTTTCTGAACTTTCACTGTTAGTGTATAGAGATGCAAGAGATTTCTGTGTGTTAATTTTATATCCTGCAACTTTCCGAAATTCATTGATTAGCTCAGGTAGTTTTCTGGTGGCATCTTTAGGATTTTCTATGTATAGTATCATGTCATCTGTGAGCAGTGACAGTTTTACTTCTTCTTTTCCAATTTGGATTCCATTGATTTCTTTTTCTTCTCTGATTGCTGTGGTAAGGACTTCCAAAACTATGTTGAATAGTAGTGGCGAAACTGGACATCCTTGTCTTATTTCTGATCTTAGAGGAAATGCTTGCAGTTTTTCACTATTGAGAATGATGTTTGCTGTGGGTTTGTCATATATGGCCTTTATTATGTTGAAGTAGGTTCCCTCTGTGCCCACCTTCTGGAGAGTTTTTATCATAAATGGGTGTTGAATTTTGTCAGAAGCTTTTTCTTCATCTATGGAGAGGATCATGTGGTTTTTATCCTTCAATTTGTTAATGTGGTGTATTGCATTGATTTTGCATATATTGAAGAATCCTTGCATTCTAGGGATAAATCCCATTTGATCATGGTGTATGATCCTTTTAATGTGTTGTTGCAGTCTGTTGGCTAGTATTTTGTTGAGGATTTTGCATCTAAATTCATCAGTGATATTGGTCTGTAGTTTTCTTTTTTTGTAGTATCATTGTCTGATTTGGTATCAGGGTGATGGTGGCCTCATAAAATGAGTTTGGGAGTGTTCCTTCCTCTGCAGTGTTTTGGAAGAGTTTGAGAAGGATGGGTGTTAGCTCTTCTCTAAATGCTTGATAAAATTCACCTGTGAATCCATCTGGTCCTGGACTTTTGTTGGGAGATTTTTAATCCCAGTTTCAATTTCATTCCTTGTGATTGGTCTGTTCATATTTTCTGTTTCTTCCTGATTCAGTCTTGGAAGGTTATACCTTTCTAAGAATCTGTCCATTTCATCCAGGTTGTCCATTTTATTGGCATATAGTTGCTTGTAGTAATCTCTTATGGTGCTTTTTATTTCTGTGGTGTCTGTTGTAACTTCTCCTGTTCCGTTTCTAATTTTATTGATTTGAGTCCTCTTCCTCTTTTTTTTGATGCGTCTTGCTAGAGGTTTACCAATTTTATTTATCTTCTCAAAGAACTAGCTTTTAGTTTTGTTGATTTCTGCTATTATTTTCTTTGTTTCTATGTCATTTATTTCTGCTCTGATCTTTATGATTTCTCTCCGTGTACTAACTTTGGGTTTTGTTTGCTCTTCTTTAGTTTCTTTAGGTGTAAGGTTAGATTATTTATTTGGGATTTTCCTTGTTTCTTGAGGTAGGATTGTATTGCTATAAACTTCCCTCTTAGAACTGCCTTTGCTGCATCCCATAGGTTTTGGATCATTGTGTTTGCATTGTCATTTGTCTCTAGGTATTTTATTTCCTCTTTGATTTCTTCAGTGATCTCTTGGTTATTTAGTAGCATATTGTTTAGCCTCCATGTGTTTGTGTTTTTTACAGTTTTTTTCCTGTAATTGATTTCTAATCTCATAGCATTGTGGTCAGAAAAGATGCTTGATATGATTTCAGTTCTCTTGTATTTACCAAGGCTTGATTTGTGACCCAAAATGTGATCTATCCTGGAGAATGTTCCATGTGCACTTGAGAAGAACGTGTAATCTGCTGTTTTGGGATGTAATGTCCTATAGATATCTGTTAAATCAAGCTGGTTAATTGTGTCATTTAAAGCTTGTGTTTCCTTATTAATTTTCTGTGTGGATGATCTGTCCATTGGTGTAAGTGGGGTGTTAAAGTCCCCCACTATAATTGTGTTACTGTTGATTTACTCTTTCATAGTTGTTAGCGTTTGCCTTATGTATTGAGGTGCTCCTATATTGGGTGCATATATATTTATAACTGTTATCTCTTCTTCTTGGATGGATCCCTCAATCTTTATGTAGTGTCCTTTCTTGTCTCTTGTAACATTTTTTATTTTAAAGTCTATTTTATCTGATGAGAGTATTGCTACTCCAGCTTTCTTTTGCTTTCCATTTGCATGGAATATCTTTTTCCATCCCCTCACTTTTAGTCTGTACATGTCCCTAGGTCTGAAGTGGGTCTCTTGTAGACAGCATAGATATGGGTCTTGTTTTTGTATCCATTCAGCCAGTCTTTGTCTTTTGGCTGGTGCATTTAGTCCATTTACTTTCGAGGTAATTATCAATATGTATGTTCCTGTTATCATTTTCTTAATTGTTTTCTTTTTGTTTTTGTAGGTCCTTTTCTTCTCTTATGTTTCCTGCTTAGAGAAATTCCTTTAGCATTTGTTGTAGGGCTGGTTTGGTGGTGCTGAATTCTCTTAGCTGTTGCTTGTCTGTAAAGCTTTTGATTTCTCCCTCAAATCTGAATGAGATCCTTGCTGGGTAGAGTATTCTTGGTTGTAGATTCTTCCCTTTCATCACTTGAAGTGTATCATGCCACTCCCTTCTGGCTTGCAGAGTTTCTGCTGAGAAATCAGCTGTCAACCTCATGGGAGTTCCCTTGTATGGTATTTGTCATTTTTCCCTTGTTGCTTTTAATAACTTTTTTCTGTCTTTAATTTTTGTCAATTTGACTGCTATATAACTTGGCATGTTTCTCCTTGGGTTTATCCTGCCTGGGACTCTCTGTGCTTCCTGGACTTGGGTAGCTGTTCCTTTCCCATGTTAGGGAAGTTTTCAACTAGAATCTTTTTCAGTATTTTCTCGGGTCCTTTCTCTCTCTTTTCTCCTCCTGGGACCCCTATAATGTGAATGTTGGTGCATTTAACATTGTACCAGAGATCTCTTAGGCTGTTTTGAGTTCTTTTCATTCTTTTTGCTTTCTTCTTTTCTGCACCAGTAATTATCCCCATTCTGTCTTCCAGGTCACTTATTTGCCCTTCTGCCTCAGTTAATCTGCTATTGGTTCCTTCTAGTATATTTTTTCATTTCAGTTATTGTGTTGCATATCTTTGTTTGTTTGCTCTTTAATTCTTCTAGGTCTTTGGTAAACTTTTCTTTGCATCCAGTCTTTTTTAAAGTCCTGGATCATCTTCACTATCATTATTCTGAATTCTTTTCCTGGAATGGTGCCTGTCTCATGTTCATTTAGTTGTTTTTCTGGAGTTTAAATTTGTCCCTTCATCTGGTACAAAATCTTTTGCCTTTTTCATTTTCTCCATCTTTCTGTGGCTGTGATTTTCATTTGCACAAGATGAAATTGATGTGTATGTTCTTATTTTTATTATGTTCATTTCTTTAGGTTTGATTTTTAGTTCTTTATTCTTTCTTCTTTTGTTTCCTTTTGTGATTTGATGACTGTCTTTTATGTTATGTTTGGATTCCTTTCTCTTTTTATATGTGTGTATCTATCTATTACAGATATTTGGGGTTTTTTTATCATGAGGTTTATATGTAGCAATATGTATATTACATGATATAAGTTGATCTCTTAATTTCAAATGCATTTAACAATTCTGCATATGTACTCTCCTCCACTAGCAATTAGTTTTTGCCATCATATTTTACATCTAATTTTTTTTGTGTATCCCTTAAATGCCTATTGTGTATATAGATAATTTTACTACTTTTCTGTTTTAACCTTACCACTAGTTTTGTGAATGCATCATTTACTACCATTACTGTGTTTTTGCCTTTATCATAATGCTGCTTGAAAAATCAAGCAAGATAATGTAAGTGGAGAATCTGGAACCATGTTTGGAGACCAGCGAGTACTTTGGGATAGGTATAAACTAAAAGAATAATGGTGATCTTTTATGAATAAATTTCTTATATGTGAGGGAAGAGACTCTCAAAGTAATCATATAAATTATTATAGAACAATAAAATGAATTAAAAGCAGTTTCCACAGGTGAATGTTTTCCACAGCTGCCAGGCATAGTTTTGTTATCCTAATATTTACTTTGTATTTGAAAGGTTGAAATTTATGTACATCAATGTCCCTCTGCAGTTAAAAATGAAAAGTTACTATCACATGGACCTGGAGCATTCAATAAAAACCAGAGGGCTTATTTTATTGGCTTATTTTTATTTAAGTAGTTTATTAACATTTAAGATTAGGAAAGTGAAAAAATAATTTGTGACTACCAACATTTATACGTGAAAAATCTATTTGTGAATTCAGCTGGCTTAGTGACTCCCCAAGGGTCATTTTTTATATTCTAAAGATAAATATTACACTTACTTAGAATACTTAAAAATTAGAAATTTAACCCACCATGGTTATCTTTGCTGTATTTTTTTTCAGTTTTATTGAAATATTATTTACATCATTTTATAAGTTTAGAGTACAGAACATAATGATTTGATTTACATCTGTTGTGAAATGATTACCTAAATAAGCTTGGTCAGTGTCCATCATTACCTACAGATAAAATAAAAAAGCAAAAAAAAAAAAAAGGCAAAAAAAAAAAAAGAACCAAAACAGTTTGTTCTGATGATTAGAACTCTTAGGAACTACTCTCTTAACTTTCAGATATGCTGAACAGCAGCCTTAACTATAGTCATCATGCTATACGTTACATTCCTATTACTTAAATTTCTCTTTGTAACTGGAAGTTTATACATTTTTGACCACCTTCCTCAAATTTTCCCTCCCTGAACCCTCTGTCTCTCTCTAGTAACCACAAATTTGATCTCTTTTCCTGTGAGTTTCTTTTAAGACTCCACATATAAGTGAGATTATACATTAGGTGTCATTTTTCTATCTGATTTATTTCACTTAGCATAATGCCTTCAAGTTCCATCATCTTATGGCAAATGGCAGATATCCTCGTTTTTGTGGCTGAATAATATTCCTCTGTGTGTGTGTGTGCGTGTGCGCATGTGAACTTCTTTTTCCATTCATGTTTCATTGGATATTGAGGTTGTTTCCACGTCTTGGCTATTTTAAGTAATGCTGCAGTGAATATGGTTGTAGAGATATCTTTTCAAGTTAGTGTTTTTGTTTCCTTTTCATACATTTCTAGGTGTGGAATTGCTGGATAATAGTTATTTTTTTAATTTTTAGAAGATTTTCCATACTGCTTCCATAGTAGTTATACCAGTTTACAATCCCACCAACAGTGCACAAAGGTATCCTCTTCTTCACATTCTTGCAAGCATTTTTTATCTCTTGTCTTTTTGATAATGGTCATTCTAACAGGCATGAGATGGTGTGTCATTTTGGTTATAATATGCATTTCCCTAACAACTTGTGTTGTTGATCATATTTCATGTACCAGTTGGCCATTCATTTATCTTTGAATAAGAGGTCTATTGTTCATTTTTAATTGGATTAAAAAATTCTTTGTATATATTGAATATTAACCTCTTATAGGTATATAGTTTCCAAATAAGTTTTTTCCCAATTTATATGTTGTCTTTTTACTTTGGTGAGTTTTTTTATTCTATGCAGAAGTGTTACAGTTTGATGTAATCCCACTTGTTTGTTTTTGATTTTGCTGCTTGTGTTTTAGATGTCATATGCCCAAAATCATTGAAAAGACCCAGGTCAAAGAACTTTTTTCTATTTTTTCTTAATGTGTCATGGTTTCTTGGCTTATATTTCAGTCTTTAATCCTTTCCAAGATTTTTTTTGTGATTGGTTTAAGATAGAGGTCTAGTTCTATTCTTTTACATGTGAATATCCAATTTTCCCAGCAACATATATTGAAGGGATGGTCTTTTCACCATTGAGTATTCTTGGCTCTCTTGTAAAATCTAGTTGACTGTATATACTTGAGTTTATTTCTATTCCACTGATCTATTTGTCTGTTTTTATGTCAATATTATCAGTATCATACTGTTACTTACTATGACTTTATAGTATAGCTTGAAATCAAGAAGTAGAATTACTCTCACTTTGTTTTTCTTTCTCAGAATTGCTTTGGTTACTCAGGGTGTTCCATACATATTTTAGGATTGTTTCTTCTACCTCTGTAAAAAAAAATGCATTTGGAATATTGATAGAGACTGCATTGAATCTAAATCTGATTTCTGGACATTTTAACAATGTTAGTTCTTCCAATTCATGAACATGAGATACATTTCCATTTATTTGTGTAATCTTCAATATCTGTTATCAGTGTCTCATAGTTTTCAGAGTAGAGATCTTTAACCTCCTTGGTTAATATTATTCCTATATATTTTATTGTTTTTGATGCTATCATAAGTGAGATCATTTTCTTTATTTTTCAAAAAATTTTAGTATGTACAAATGCTGCTGATTTTGTGTGTTTATTTTGTATCCTGAAACTTTAATGAATTTGTTGATTAGATCTGATAGATTTTAGTGGAGGCTGTAGGATTTTCTAGATATAAAATTATGCTATTGGCAAACAGAGAAAGTTTTACTCTTTTCTTTCTAATTCTGATGCTATTTATTTATTTTTATTTTTTGCCTGATTGTTCTGGCGAGTACTTCCAGTACTATGTTGAATAGGAGTATAAGAGTGTGCATCCTTGTGTTGTGCATAATCTTAGAGGAAAAGCTTCTAACTTTCACCATTGAATATGTTAGCTGCAGGTATATATATATATACACACATATATATGTATACAAACACACACACATAAATACATATATATATATATATATATATATATATATATGGCTTTATTATGTTGAGGTACTTGTCTTCCATACCTATTTGTTAAGATTTTTTATCATGAACAGGTATTAAGTTTATCTGTGTCTGTTGAGGTTATTAAATGATTTTTTTCTTTCATTGCATTAATGAGATATATCACATTGATCTCTATGCACTGAATCATCCTTGCATCCCAGGTATAAATCCCACTTGATCATGGTGTGTGATCCTTTTAATGTGCTGCTGAAATCAGTTTGCTAGTATTTTCTTAAGAATTTTTGCATCTATATTCATCAGGGATTTTGGTCTGTAGTTTTCTTGTCTGGTTTTCCTTTTCCAGCTTTTGTGTAAGGTTAATTTGGCCTTCTAAAATGAGTTTGAAAGTGTTCCCTCTTTTTCAATTTATTGGAAGTGTTTGAGAAAGATTGGCACTAATTCTTTTTTAAATGTTTGGTAAAATTCATCAGTGAAGTCAACTGGTCCAGAGATTTTCTTCTTTGGGAGCCTTTTGATTACTGATTAAACGTCCTTACTAGTAGCCTATTCAGACTTCCTATTTCCTCCTCATTCAGTCTCTAAGAATTTTTTTCCATTTCTCCTAGGTTGTCCAATTTGTTGGTGTATAGTTGTTCATAATATGATTATTTGTGATTTCTGTGGTATCAGTTGTAATGTCTCCTATTTTATTTATACTCTGGTTCTTTCGATCCTCCTCTCTCCTTGGTTAGTCAAATTTGTCAAATTTGTTTATCTTTCCAAAGATAGCTCTTTTCAAAAATAACTATCTTTTCTGTTGTTTTACTACTCTCTATTTGAATTATCTCTGTTCTAATTTTTATCTCCTTCCTTCTGTTAAGTTTGGGCTCAGTTCATTTTTTTTTCTAGTTTTTGTTAGGCATGGAGTTAGATTGCTTTTTTGGGATGTTTCTTGCTTCTTAATTTAGGCATACATTACCATGAATTTCTCTCTTAGAACTGCTTTCACTCCATGCCATAAGTTTTGGTATGTTGTTTCTATTTTTGTTTGTCTCAAGATATGTGTAAATTTCCCCTTCAATTTCTTCTTTGATCTATTGGTTGTTCAGGTGAGTGTTGTTTAATTTCTATATATTATTGAATTTTGCAGTTTACCTCTTGTTATTGATTTCTCATTTCATCCCACTGTGGTCAGAGAAGATACTGATACTTAATATGATTTCAATCTCCTTGAAATTTCCAAGATTGTTTTGTGACCTAACATGTGGTCTATCTGGATAGTATTCCATGTGCACTTGAGAAGACTGTGTGTTCTACTGTTGTAAGATAGAATGCTTTAGGTATGTCTGTTAGGTTCATTTGATCTATGGTCTTGTTCAAATTCACTGTTTTCTCACTGATCCTCTGGATGATCTATCCCTTGTTGACAGTGAGGTATTAAGGTCCCTAACTATTTTGTTGTTGCTCGAATTTCTCACTTTAGCTCTGCTAATTTTTGCTTTATGTATTTAGGTGTATTTAGATACTGGATGTATAAGTATTTACAATTGTTATATCTTCCTGATGAATTGACCACTTTATTATATAATCTTTTTTTCTCTCTTTTTGAAGTCCATGAGATCCGTCTAGGGGAATGGATTCGTGATCTCTGGAAGAAAGGAATTTCTCCTTGGGATCAATAAAAAGTAATTGCTCAGGTTTAAGTAAAAAGTAAGTTTATTAGAGAGAAGTTAGAGAGAGAGTACAGTAGCTTCTGGTACAGACACCAGAAGGGGGTGGAGAGACCCCTGATGGGGTGTACATGGGTGTTTTATATACCCTAAAAAGAAGAGTTCTTGTAAGTTTTACAGAAATTTTAGATAAATGACAAGGAGAGCTCTAAGATCTATTGAATGCCTCCTTGCACCTGCTAACTATCACTCTGGGTTATTATTAGCTCACAAGAGTCAGAATGTCGCCTTGTAAGTTTCAGAAACATTTAGATAAATACCAAAGAGAGAGTAAGAGCTTTAAGATTTAGTGAATGCCTCCCTGCACCTGCCAACTATCATTCCAGTTTAGTTTGTGTGTTTTTTGTGTGATTTTAAAAAAAAGGGTTATATATTCTAAGATACGTGAGATGTATGCAATGGGCCCATAAATACTCCTAATTGGGTGTCTTCTTGCTTAAGCTTATCTTATTCCCATCATATTCCTCTCATTTTTACCATTTTCAGTTTAGTCTATTTTATCTGATATAAGTGTAACTACACCTGCTTTTACTTCTTTTAGTGTTACTTCTCCTCCCCTTACATTTTAGGTTATGGATTTTACAGGTGACATATTTTTTATATTTTGTAAGTAACAAATTATCAGTTATGTTTATTTATACTGTTTGTTTAACTTTTAAACTAGAGTTGTTATGTGAATTACAACCACCCTCATAACCACCATGTTATAGACTATAATTTTGACTATATATTTAGCATTACCAGTGAGTTTTACACTAACTTCTTAGGTTTTTATAATGTTAATTAGTCCTTTCTTCCACTCAATAAACTCCCTTTAGCATTTCTTGTAAAGGGAGTCTAATAGTGATGAACCCCCTCAGCTTTTGTTTTTTCAGTAATGTCTTTATCCTTCCTTCATTTCTGAAGAATGGCTTCACCTGGTATAGTATTCTTGGTTGACTTTTTTTTTCATTATTTTGATTATGTCATCCCATTCTCTTCTGAGCTGAAAAGTTTCTGTTGAGAAATTTGCCCACGGTCTTATGAGGATTCCCTTATATGTAACTCTTCTCTTTTTCTCTTCCTGTTTTAAAAATTCTTTCTTTGTATTTGATTTTTGATAATTTAAGTGTTGTAGTCCTATTTGGGTTCAACTTATTTGAGATACTTTGTTCCTCTTGTAACTAGATGTCTATTTCTTTCTCCAGGTTTGGGAAATTTTCAGCCAGCATTGCTTCAAATAAACATTTTCTGTATCCACTTATGTGTTGGTGGACATGTTTTTTCCACAACTTGACTACTGGATTAGTGTTGCAGTGAATGTAGGAGTACTTATATCTTTTTGAGATCCAGATATAAGTTATTTTCAGTAAGTACCCAAAAATGAGGCTGCTATATAATCTGGGTTTTGGTTTTTTTAACTTTTAAAGAAACTACCATGCCGTTTGCCATAACTGGTGTAACATTTTACATTCCCACCAACAGTGTACAATGGTTCCAATTTTTCCACACACTCACCAACACTGTGGTCTTTTGTTTTTGTGATAATAGCCATCCTGACAGGTGTGAGGCAATATCTCATTATGGTTTTGATTTGCATTTCCCTGATGATTTAGTCATGCAAAGCACCTATTCATAGGCATATTGGCTATTTGCATGTCTTTGGAGAAATACCTATTCAAGTCCACTGCCCAATTTTTAATCAGGTTATATTTTTATTAAGTTGCAGGAATTCCTTACATATTTTGGAGACTAACCCCTTATCAGATCTATGATTTGCAAGTATTTTCTCCTATTTGATTAGGTTGCCTTTTCACTCTGTTGATTGTTTCTTTTGTTGTGGAGAGGCTTTTTAGTTTGATGTACTCCTAGTTTGTTTTGGGGTTTGCTACCCATGCATTTGGTGTCATATCCATGAAATCATTGCCACAATCAATGTCATGAAGATTTTTCCCTATGTATCCTTCTAGTAGTTTTATAGTTTCAGGTCTTCCATTTAAGTCTTTAATCCATTTTGAGTTGAAATTTTAGTTATGATGAAAAAAGCAGGTCCAATTTCAGTTTTTGCATGTGACTAGTCTTTACAAAACCATTTGTTTTCCCATTGTGTATTCTGGACAACATTGTGAAGATCAGTTGATTGTATATGTGTGGGTTTATTTCTGGAATCTATTCTGTTCCATTCTTCTATATGTCTGTCTTTATACCTTTATCATACTGTTTTGATTATTGGAGGCTTGTAATATATTTTGAAATCAGAGAGTGTGATACCTCCAGTTATGTTCCTTTTCTCAAAATGTATATGGTTATTCATGGTATTTTATGGTTCCATATGAATTAAAGAATTGTTTTTTTTCTATTTCTGTTAAAAATGCTGTTGGGATTTTGATAGGGATTGCATTGAATCTATAGATCTCTTTTGGTGTATATAGACATTTTAACAGTATTACGTCTTCCACTTCGTGGACACATTCAATATATTTGTGTCCTTTATTTCTTTCATCAGTGCTGTGTACTTTTTGGTATACAAGTCTTTCACTTCCTTAGGTAAGTTTATTGCTAAGTATTTTATTCTTTCTGGTGCTATGGTAAATGGTATTAAATTTCTTTTTCAGATAGTTCATTGCTACTGTATAGAAACACAACTAATTTTACCTCTAACTTTACTGAGGAATAGTTGACAAAATTATAAATATTTAAAGTATACAACAGGAAGATTTGATATAAATATATATATAGATATATATGATATACATATATATATACTTTGAGGAGGGATTACCAAGATCAAGATAATTAACACATCTATTACCTCACATAATTAACTCTGTGTGAGTGTGTGTGTGGGGGGAGGGTGTTTAAGATCTACTCTCAGCAGTTTTCATGTGTACAATACCAAATTATTAACTATACTCACCAGCTATACATTAGGTTCTCAGAACTTAATCTTTTTACAACTAAAAGTTTGTACTCTTTCACCTACATCTCCCTGTTTCCTCATCCCCTAACTCCTGGCAACCACCCATTCTGTTCTTTGTTTCTATGCAATCAGCTTTATGTTTTTTTTTGTTTGTTTGTTTTTAGTTCCCACATACAAGTGATACCATTCAGTATTTGTCTTCCTCTGTCTGGTTTATTTCATATTGATTTTTTTCTGCAAGTGTACTAAGTTTGTTTATTAGTTATATTAGTTTTTAATGGAGTCTTCAGAGTTTTCTGTATATGAGCTCATATCATCTGCAAACAGAGACAGTTTTACTTTTTCCTTCCCAATTTGGATGCCCCTTCTTTATTTGCCCCGCCTAATTACTCTGTCTAGGATTTATACTACAGTGTTGAATAGAAGTGGCAACAGTGAGCATCTTTGCCTTGTTCCTGGTCTTAGTCAAAAAGTTTTCAGTTTTCTAGTGTTGAGCGTGATTTTAGCTGTGGACTTGTACTGTACACCCTTTATTCCTTCTATTCTACTACTCAAACTAATTTGAGAGTTCTTTCATGAAAGGTTGTGAATTTTATCAAATGTTTTCCTACATTTATTGAGGCAATCTTCTGTTTTATTTTTTTATTCTTTATTCTGTTAATGTGGTATATCACATTAATTGACTTCCATGTGTTGAACAATCCTTACATCCCAGAGATAAATCCTACTTGGGCACGAAGTATGATCCTTTTAATATACTGTTGGATTCAGTTTACCAATATGGTGTTCAGGATTTTTGCAACTCTTTTCATCAGGAATATTAGCCTATAGTTTTCTTTTCTTGTAATATCTTTGTCTGGCTTTGGTATTAGGGTAATGCTGAACTAATTAAATCAGTTTGGAAATGATCCATCCTCTTCTATTTTGGAAGAGTTTGAGAAATATTGATTATCTTTACATGTCTGGTAGAACTCACCAGTGAAGGCATCTGGTAGGGGGCTTTTCTTCATTGGAATGTTTTTGATTATTGATTTAATCACTACCTAATTAAAGGTCAGTTCATACGTTCTACTTTTTCATAATTCAATCTTGGTAAGTTGTATGTTTCTAGGAGTTTCTATTCTTTCTATGTTATCCAATTTGTTGGCATATAATTATTCATAGTAATATCTGATGATCCATTTTATTTTGTGTCATCACCCTTCTCTTTTTTTTCTTACTCTAGCTAAGAATTTGTCAATTTTATATATCTTTTCAAAAAACCAACTCTTAGTTTCACTGTTTTCTTTTCTATTATTGTTCTATTTTCTGTTTCATGTATGTATGCTCTAATTTTATTTTTTCTTCTAACTTTGAGCTTAGTTTTTTTCTCTTTAATTTCTTGAAGTGTAACTTGTTTAAGACTTTTTAGAGAAATTTTAATGTAGGCGTTTAAGGCTATTAAATGCCCTCTTAATAATACTTTTTCTGCATACCATAGATTTTTCATATGTTTTGTTTTCATTTGTATTTGCCTAGAGGTATTTTTTAATTTCAATTTTGATATCAGCTTTGACCCAATGGTTGTTCAAGAATATGTTCTTAATTTCCACATATTTGTGAATTTTCCAGTTTTTCTTCTATTGATTTCTAGTTTCATTCCACTGTGATAAGAAGTACTTGATATGCATTCAATCTTCTTAAATGCTAGACTTGTTTGGTCACCTAACTTGTGACCTATCCTGGAGAAATATCAGTGTCCACTTGAGAAGATAAAATATATCCTTGTGTATTCTGATGCTCTTAAGTGGAATGTTCTATATATGTCTGTTAGGTCTATTTGATCTACAGTGTTGTGTAGGTCGCATATTTTCTTACTGATCTCTCTGGATGTTCTATCCATTAATGAAAATGCATTTTGGATGTTCTATCCAAAATGAAAAGGTATTAAAGTACCTTACTGTACTGTTATCTATTTCTTCCGTTCTGTCAGTGTGTGCTTCATATAAATATATGCACATATATAATATTTATATAAAATAGCATATTCATTATAAGTATACATTATATATGTATGTATATTAGATATTATATGTATATAAGTAGATCTATAAAGATACATATATGAATATATATGCATCTATAGCTATATATGCACCTAGCATCAGAGCCTGTGAATTGCATAGATACTTATTATATTATCCTTGTGGGCTGACCCTTTTATCATTATTTAATGTCCTTTGCCTCTTGTGACAGTTTTTGACTTAAAGTCCATTTTATCTTACATAAATATAGTCATTCCTGGTGTCTTTTGGTTACCAATTGCATGGACTATGTTTTTATATTTGGCTCTTCAGATATGTAATTCCTCCATACCTACGTATTCAGATAACCCTGGACTCTACAGTACTTACTACTGAAAAATGCCCACATATAAGTTGACCTGCACAGTTTAAGCCCATGTGTTCAAGGGTCAGTTGTAGTTGGGTCTTTTGTTTTTAATCCATTCAGCCTTACAATGTTCTTTTTCTTTAGCTTGAAAGTAGTTTTTTTTTTTTTTATTAATATTGTTGAAATTATTTTTTAGGTCTAAAATGGAGCCTCTCCTACCCAGGGTACCAAGTCATCAAAGATAAATAAAGAAAGAAAAAGAAAAACAAACTTAAATAACTTTCATGTCCCTGTAAATGATCCACATGACCAGAAACACAGTACATATATTGTTACATATATACCCAAAAGTGAAGCCAATTCTGAACACTATATTTATTTCCTTGTTCCTTCTCATCCTGAAAAAGTTTGACTATGTGGCCTGGTCGATAATATATCTTCTTTTTATTTTTCTTTTTTAAATTCTTTTTTTAAATTGAACTATAAATGATTTACAATATTATATTAGTTTCTAGTGTACAGAATAGTGATTTGGTATTTTACAGAATATACTCCATTAAAAGTTTAATATAAGATAATCATTATAATTCCCTATGCTATAAAATATATCCTTGTTGCTTATATATTTTATACATAGCAGTTTATGTGTCTTAATCCCATACTTCTAATTTGTGCCTCTCCATTTCCTTTCCCCTTTGGTAACCACTAAGTTATTTCCTATAATTGTGAGTCTGTTTCTGTTTTACATATACATTCATTTGTATTAGTTTTTATATAAGTGATAGAGACAAATACTATATGATGTATCACTTCTTTTAATAAGCATGATATATGTCCATCTGTGTTGCTGCAAGGGGCAGAATTTTATTCTTTTTAATGGCAGAGTAGTATTCCATTGTGTGTGTATCACATCTTTATGCATTTGTGTGTGTGTGTGTATATATGTATATGTATGCAATCTATATAAATGTATATATACTATATATAGTATCATCTGTTTTCATCTTTATTATCTTTATGTGAATGAATGATGGATATAGTATGAACATAGTATTGATCATTCATTCACATCTTTATTCATTTGTATATTGATGGGCATTTGAGTTCTCCCCTATCTTGGTTACTATAAGTAGTGCTGCTAGGACACAGGGGTTTATGTAACCTTTCCAATTAGTGGAGTTGCTGGATCATATGGTAACTCTATTTTTGGCTTTACCAGGAACTTCCATACTGTTTTCTATAGTGGCTGTACCAATGTACATTCCCACCAACAGTGTACAAGTGTTCCTTTTTCTCCACATCCTCTCCAACATTTGTTATTTGTAGACTTTTTGATGATAGCCATTCTGACAGGTGTGAGGTGGTATCTCATTGTGCTTTTAAATTGCCTTTCTCTAATAATTATCATTGTTGATCATCTTTTCATGTTCCTGTTAGCCATCTATATGTCTTCTTCAGAGAAATGTCTGTTTTAGGTCTGCTACCCATTTTTTGATTAGGTTGTTTGCTTTTTTGATCTTCACTAGTATGAACTGTTTATATATTTAGAATATTAATCCCTTGTCAGTCAAAGTATTTGCAAATATTTTTTCATTCTCTAGGTTGTCTTTTGGTTTTGTCATTGATATCCTTTGTTGTGCAAAAGCTTTTAGTTTAATTAGGCCCCATTTGTTTATTTTTGCTTTTATTTCTTTTTCCTTAGAAGACAGATCCAAAAATAAATTGCTATGATTTATGTCAAAGTGTTCTGCCTATGTTCTCTTCTAGTAGTTTTATTGTTTCAGGTCTTACATTTAAGCCTTTAATCTATTTTGATTTTACTTTTGTATATGCAGTGAGAGAATATTCTAATCTTATTGTTTTACTTCTAGCAGTCCAGTTTTCCCAGAAACATTTTTTAAAGAAACTGTCTTTTCTCCATTGAATATTCTTATCTCATCTATTGTAGATTAATTGACTGTAGGTACATGGATTTATTTCTGAGCTCTCTTTTCTGTTCCATTGTTCTATGTGTCCATTTTTGAGTCAGTACCATACTGTTTTGATTACTATACATTTGTAGTATAGTCTGAAGTCAGGGAGGTTGATACCTCCAGTTTTGTTCTTTTTTTCTCAAGAGTGTTTGGCAATTTGTAGTTGTTGGTGGGTCCATAAGAATTTTATAGTTATTTGGACTAGTTCTGTGAAAAACATCATGGATGTTTTGAGAGATATTACATTAAATATGTAATGTAAGTATATAACTTGCTTTGGGTAGTATGGCCATTTTACAGTATTAATTCTTCTGATCAAAGAGCACAGGATTTCTTTCAATTTCTTTGTATCATCTTCAATTTCCTTTATTAATGTTTTGTAATTTTCAGAGTATAGGTCTTTCACCTTGGTTAAGTTTATTGCTAGGTATTTTATTTTTCTTGATGTGATTTTATTCTTTTTTTTACATTTTCTCTCTGATATTTCATTATTAGCATACAGAAATGTGACATTTCTGTATGTTAATCTTAAATCCTGCAAATTCACTGAATTTGTTTATTAGTTCTAAAAGATTTGGGGTGGAGACTTTAGGCTTTTCTATATAAATTATTATGTTATCTGCAAATAATGAAAGTTTTACCACTTTCCTTTCAATTTGGATGACTTTTATTTCTTTTTCTTATCTGATTACTGTGGCTAGGACTTCCAATTTATGTTAAATTGAAGTGGTGAGAGTGGGCATCATTGCCTTGTTCTTGAATTTAAAGGAAAGGCTTTTAGCTTTTTGCCAATGAGTATGATGTTGACTATGAGTTTGTCATAATAAGTGGTCTTTATTATGTTGAGATAAGTTCCCTCTATACCCACTTTGATTAGAGTTTTTATCATGAATGTGTAATTTTGTCAAATGCTTTTCCTGCATCTATTGAGATGATTTTTTTTCTTTTTTTATGTGGTGTGTACCACATTGATTTATTTGTGAATGTTGAACCATCCATGTGAGTTTGAAATAAATTCAACTTGATGGGGTATGAGCCTTTTTATATATTGTTGGATTCACTTTGCTAGTATTTTTTTGAGGATTTTTTTGACCTTTTTCTTCGAAGCTATTGATTTCTATTTTCTTTTTCTTTTCTTCTCTTTCTTATTCTTCTGGTTTTTTTTGTGTTTTTTTTTTTTTTTTTTTTTTTTTTTTTTGGTTGTTGTTGTGTCTTTGGTTTTGGGATCAGGGTAATGAAGACCTCTTTGAATAAACTGGGGAGGTTTCCATCTGCTTCAAATTTTTGAAATTGTTTTAGAAGGATAGGTATTAGTTTTTCTTTATATGTTTGGTAGAACTCCCTTTTGAAGTCATCTGATCATGGACTTTTGTGTGTTGCGAGTTTTTGAATTACATATGTAATTTCTCTACTAGTGATCAGCCTGTTCAAATTGTCTTTCTTCTTGATTAAGTCTTGGCAGGTTGTATGTTTCTAGAAATTTGTGAATTTCTTCTAGATTCTCCAATTTGTTGATATTTAACTGTTCATATTTTTCTCTCATGATACTTTTTGTATCTATGTGGTATTGGTTATTTGTTCTCTTTGTTTATTTGAGTCCTTTATTTTTTCCTCTGATAAACCTGGTTAAGGTTTATCAATTTTATTTATCTTTTCAAAAAACCTGCTCTTGGTTTTATCTTTTATAATGTTTCTTTCTACTTTATTTTCTTCCTGATCTTTGTTATTCTCTTTCTTCTGCTGACTTTGGGCTTTGTTTGCTCGTTTTCTAATTCTTCTTGGAGGTGGTTAGGTTGTTTATTTGAAATTTTTCTTGTTTCTTGTAAAGACCTGTATTGCTATGAACTTTCCTCTTAAAACTGCTTTTGCTGCATCACATAGATTTAGAGTATTGTGTTTTCATTATAATTTATCTCGAGGTATTTTCTGATTTCCTCTTGATTTCTTCATTCACCCATTGGTTTTTCAGTAGTGTGTTGTTTAGTCTCCAAGTGTTTCTTTTCCCATTTTTCTTTTTATAAATTAACTCTAGTTTCGTACTGTTGTAGTCAGAAAATATGCTTGATACTCTCAAATTTGTTGAGACTTCTTTTGTGGCCTAGCATGTGATCTATCCTGGAGAATGTTCCATGTGCATTTGAAAAAATATGTGTTCTTCTATTTTGGGATGTAATGTCCTATATATATATATAAAGTCTGAGTGATTTATTGTATCATTTAGGACCACTGTTGCCTTATTGGTTTTATGTCTGGATAATCTGTCCATTGATGTTACTGGGGTATTAAAATCCCCTACTGTTATTGTATTATTGTCAATTTCTCCCTTTATGTCTGTTACTATTTGCTTTATATATTTAGGTGCTCCTGTATTGGATGCTTATATGTTAATGAATGCAACATCCTCTTCTTGTGTTGAGCCCTTTATTATTATATAATGCCCTATTTTGTCTTTTGTTACGGTCTTTGTTTTAAAATCTATTTTGTCTTATGTGAGTATTGCTATCCCCTTTTTCTTGTCATTTTCATTTGCAGAAAATATCTTTTTCCATCCCCTGACTTTCAGTTTCTGTGTGTCTTTAGCTCTGAGGTGAGTCTCTTCTAGGCAGTATATCGAAGTATTTTGTTTCTTCATCCAGTCAGCCACACAGTCTCTTGAGCAGAGCATTTAGTCCATTGACATTTAAAGTAATTATTGGTAGGTATGTACTTATTACCATTTTATTACTTTTTTTCTGCTTGTTTTCATGGTTTTCCCTTTTCCTTTTTTTTTTCCTTCTTTTATGATTTGATTTTTTTAGTAATATACTTGTGATCCTTTCTTTTTGGTTTTTGTATATCTGTTGTGGGTTTTTGGTTTGTGGTTCTATGAGGTTCATATATGTTGATCCATAATGTTTAAAACTGGTAGTCATTTAAGCTCAAACACATTCTAAGAGATCCACATTTTTTACTCCTCTCCCCAACATTTTGTGTTTTTGATGTGATATTTTATATCTTCATGCTTATCACTTAACTGTCCATCATAGAGTTGCTTTATTCTTTTTTCTTTTAATCTACATATCTTCAATTCTTACTATATATTTGCCTTTCCTATTGGGATTTTCCCTTCCCTATAGATTCTTATTTCTTTTCCATTTAGAGAAGACCCATCAACATTTCTTTCAAGGTAGGTTTAGTATTGATTAATTCTTTCAATTTTTGCTTGTCTGGGAAATTCCTTGTCTGTCCTATCCTAAATTATAATCTTGCTGAGTAGAGTATCCTAGGTTGAAGGTTTTTCCCTTTTAGCACTTTGAATGTATCATGCCATTCCCTTCTGACCTGCAACATTTCTGCAGAGAATTCAGTTCATGGCCATGTGAGGATTCCGTTGCATATGACTCTTTTTCTCTGGTTGCCTTTAGAATTATCTCTTTAATATTGCAATTTTAATTATGATATGCCTTGGTGTGAGACTGTTTGGGTTTATCTTGTTCAGGACCCTCTGTTCTTCCTGTACCTAGATATCTACTTCCCTCTTCTGCATTGAAGTTTTCAGCCATAATTTCTTCAAATATACTTTTGATCTCCTTCTAGCTTCTCCTTCTGGAATCTCTATATTGTAAATGTTGTAATGTCTAATATTGTTCTAAAGATCTCTTAGATTGCTTTCATTTTTTTAAATTTTGTTTTTCTCTCTGCTATTCTGTTTGGTTGATTTCCATTATTCTGTTTTTCAAATCACTTATGCATTCTTCTGTATCATGTAGTCTATTTTTCATTCCTTCTAAGTGTGTTTATTTCAGCCGTGGATTTTTTTTTTTTTTTTTGCATTTTCTAGTTCCTTGTTTAAATGGTCAGTGTTTAGATCAATTCTTTTTACTACTTTAGTTAACATTTTTATTACCATGTTTTGAATTTTTTATCTGGTAAAGGGTTTCTGTTTCATTATTTTTTCAGGGTTTTTCTCTTGCTCTTTCAACTGAGAGTAATTCCCTTGACTTTTAATTTTACTTAACTTTGTTTGTCTCTCAATTCATGTGAAATGGTTACCTATTGTGGTCTTGAAGAGGTTTTTTTATGTGGGAGCATCCTGTTGCGAACTGTATGCTCAATACTTTTGGTGGGAGGGCTGGATTTGATGTTGATGTCAGTTAAATCTTTCCTCAGGGTGTGCTGGCAGCTATCACCTTGGTAGTGGGTGGGATTGAAGATGGAGTCATTAGAGATGGCACCAGGTATGAGGTGGGATGTCCTCTCTGTTTAGAGCCTATCATTACCCTGTCAGGGGTAGGGTCTGATTCCAAGTTTCTGAAGCAGAAGCCCTGAGGGTTGGACTCAGACTGATTCTATTCTTTTTAACTGTATAATTTCTCCTCTCCCTGTACCTGGACCTTAGCCCCAGTGGAGGGGAGTGCTGAACCAAGTGGGGCGTGTGCATACAGAGGTCTGATGCATTGCTTGTGTAGGCATCTTCAGCTCTGCTCAGATGCAGCCCACATTCAAATCTTTTCCCTTGTCCTGACAACCATAGGGCTAATGCTGTACTATGGTATGGTTTGAGTGGGGTTGGAAAGTTTGTTTGGCTTGAGCTGGGTGCACTAGGCTGAGGCACACTGTGAGATGGTCATGGGAAATCTGTCAGCCGCTAGAGCAGACCTCTCTCTGCACTGTCATAGGGGCAATACCCCTTTGTCTCTAATAGCTGATCACTGTTCCCAGCCTCCACCACTCCCATACTGTTCAGGAACCATTCTGCACATGAAGCAGGGCCCATATAATTTCTCTGCAGGTATGGTGCAGTGGTGAGCTGTGGCCCCACAGCTGCCATGAGAAATCTGGGCTGCCACTTCGTAAATGCCAACAGTAGCCACCACAGTCCCACCCAGGCTCCACCCTGGGACTGGGCTACCTTTGCTTCCCATTTTTGAGTCTTTCATGCAGTCCTGCCTGCTTCAGATCCAGTGCAATGCTGAAGTTTGGAGTGAGTAGAGCTGGGGTGTTCACTCAGCTCAGGTTGGAGCACATGGCAAGGCCATTGCAGGAAACATGCCAGCTGCTAGGGCAGACCTCTCTTCACCCTGCCTTGGGAGCTAGCCCACACATGCTACTCATGAGCAGAGTCCAAGCTCCTCCCATCTTATTATCTGTCCCATCAGTTCTCCAGCCAGCCAAGGGGGCTTGTCTTCTCCATGTAGGATCCCAGGACTAGGATGTACAGTCTGTGGCTCAGTTTGCTAACTGCCCTATGAATGTGTGTGTGCCAGTGCAATCTTGATTTTCTTGAGTCCCCTCCTAGGAGCACAGGTCCTAATCTGATAACTTTTTCCTTCCTGCCCAATTGTGTGTGTGTCTTTTATACACCCATTGTTACACAGGAGTCTTTCTGCCAATGTTATTCCTTTGCAATGATAATTGTTGCACATATAGATACATTTTTGATATATTCATGGGGGAAGGTGAGCTCCACATCCTCTTACTCCCCATCTTGATCACCTTCACTATGCCTTTTGATTGGGGAATTTAATCTGTTTACATTTAAAGTAATTATTGATAGAAAATAATTTGCTACTGTCATTTCGTTAGTTGTTTTCTCTGGTGTTTTAGTCCTTTATAGGGTAGGGCGAATCATTTTCTCTCTTGCTATCTTCTTTTGTATTTTTCTCCTTTTTTTTTTTGTATTGATATGCTATGATTCTTTTTTACTTTTTCGTAACTTCTGTACCTATGTTATATGTGTGTGAGTTACATTGGGACTTACATAAAATATAGCAATGTATTTTAAGCCGATAATAACTAAGTTCAATTCCATAAGAAAACTGTGCATTAACTTCTCATCCACCCACATTTTAGGTGTTGTCACAATTAACATCTATTTATGTTGTATATCTTTAATATATTTTAACTGTAGTTATCTTTAATACTTTTAATTTTTATACTAGAATTATTTACCCACCACCATTTCAGTAATATAGTCTTCTGTAATATTTTGTATAAGGCTCATCTAGTGGTTATGAACCCCCTCAGCTTTTGTTTGTCTGAGGAAGTCTTTATCACTCCTTTATTTTTGAAGGACAGTTTTGCTAGATACTGTATTTTTTTTTATATTGTATTTTTGAGAGGCATTTTTTTTTCTTTCAGCCTTTGAATGTATCATCCCATTCCCTTTTGGCCTGCAAAATTTCTGCTGAAAGATTTGTTCATAATGTTTTCAAGAACCCCTTGTATGTGACAAGTTGCATTTCTCTTTCTGTTTTCAAATTTCTGTCTTTGACTTGGTAATTTGATGTTAATCTGTCCCTGTGTGGATTTCTTTGTGTTCATTTTATTTGATTACCTTTCAGCTGGTTGAATCTGGATGTCAAATTTCATTTCAGAATTTGGGCAGTTTTCACATATTATTTCTTGGAAAAAGCTTTCTGGTCTTTTCTCTCCTCTCCTTCTGGGATTCCTATGATGCATATATTGTTTCACTTTAAGATATTTCTTAAATCTCATGAAATGTATTTACTTTTTAAAAAATTGTTTTTGCTTTCCTGACTGAATTGTTTCTATTGATTTGTTTTTGAGTTACTGATCCTTTGCTCTGTTTGATCTAGTATGATATTGAAACCTTCTGATGAATTTTTCAGTTAAGTTATTGTGTTCTTCAGCTCCATGATTTATTTAGCACTTTTTAATATTTTCTATCTCCTTGCTGAAATTCTCACTTGATACACACATTGTTCTCTTGAGTTTGGTGAGTGTCTTTGTGAGTCATTTAAATTTTCTCTGAGGTAAGTCATATAACTGTTTCAGTAGAGTCAGTTTCTCAGGATTTATCTTGTTCCTTTGTTTGGAACATCTTTGCCTAATTCTTCATTTTTCTTGAATCTTTGTTGCCACCCATGCATTGGACAAAGCTGGCATTTTTTTCCAGTCTTCACGGACTGGCACCTCTCCTTGTCTCAGTGCTGGATCTGAAAGGGATTCAGACCTGACAAGAGAATCTCATCCTTTGGGCAGCCCCAGAGAAGTTTGAATGCTGATGAACAGATCAACTCTTTCCCTCTCCAAGGGGGAAGATCAGCATATCATTTTTGCCTGTTTATGCTGAGTAGGAACAATGGTGTCTGCCAGCCCAAGCCATCACCTCTGTTCTCCACTGGACAGCTGTATTGTGCTGGAACATTAGACATTCAAGAATGCCAAAACAGAAGCCAGAACTCTTTGGAAAAGTTGGGATGCTAGATATATGAATTGAACCTTACTCTCCTTGAATGAAACTGAGAGGTAGGGAGTTTCTTCCTGATCATATGGCACTGTGCCAGGGGCAGTGTCTGCAGCCAGCATGTATCTCGAATCTCCCTACTTACTTTGGTGAGTCTGAATTTGGGTTGTCCTGAGGCTGCAAGACACTCTGAATTATTTTCTGATATCTCACAAAGTGAATGTGTCCATAAATTTTTGCCGAATTTGTGTGTTTGTGGAGGACTGTTCCAGGGCTTTCTACTAAGGCCATCTTGCTCATGTAATTCCTCTGACATTTTTGACCATTGTTTAATGTGGAGGATAAGGCTTTTTGTATAAATATGGGTTCATTAATAGAAATTCTAGCTGAGCCTTACTAATAACACATCATCTATAATTTTCAGTTTTGGTTCATTTTTTTTCTTAAGATGTGGTACATATATACAATGGAATATTACTCAGCTATAAAAAGGAATGAAATTGTGCCATTTGCAGCAATGTGGATGGACCTAGAGGATATCATACAGAGTGAAGTAAGTCAGAAAGAGAAAAACAAATATTGTATTATATTGCTCATATGTGGAATCTAGAAAAATGGTACATATGAACTTAGTTACAAAGCAGAAATAGAGACACAGATATAGAGAACAAACTTCTGGATACCAAGGGGAGAAGAGAAGGTGGGATGAACTGGGAGATTGGGATTGATGTGTATACAATACTAGGTATAAAATAGATAACTAATGAGAACCTACTGTATAGCACAGGGAACTCTACTCAATGACCTGTGGTGACCTAAATGGGAAGGAAATCAAAAAAAGATGGGATATATGTATATGTATAACTGATTCACTTTGCTGTACAGCAGAAACTAACGCATTTTTAAGCAATTATACTCCAATAAAAATTAATTTTGAAAAGTTTTGGTTTATTTCAATTTAGTAGATTGATTTACTCTTGACTAATCAATACAAGTATATAGTACTTCATAAATTTTACAAGATTTTTCAGCCTTTTACCATTATCCTGTCCACACATAATGCTATAATTATTTCCAAAATATTTGACTTACTACCAGTCATATTTTTTGGTTTTTGTTTGTTTTTTGACGAAAGCATAGAGACCATGTCAATGAAATGAATGGGATAATAGGAGGTAAGAAGAGCTTCTATGAATGCAAATTTAAATGTATCAGACATTATTGGGTTCTTTGAAAACAATTATTAGTATTCATCGAAAACCTGTGAGGAAACTCAGAAGCCAAATTAAAACAAATAAACCAACCCTAATACACAGAACGATTAAGAAAAATTTGAAGTTAACCAGTTACTAAATGATACAATCAATATTGAAACTCAGAACTGTCCATTTTTCCCCTATGCCATCTGTGTTAATCTCAACAAGATTATCAGAGTTAGTTTTGCTTTTGTATTTTAATAGAAAGTGTTGTAAGTTCTTTTATCAACGGTACTTTAAATTTCAAAACATTCAACATATTTTCCAACAGTAATATCTTATTGTTTCATGAATCACATGTAAGGTAGTTTAATGTTCCATGAAGCCAGAAAATCATATATTTGGCATACACAATGACCACTTTCCTAAGTTTCCTATTTCCATTGAAGTATTTTCAGACAAAAGTAATATAATTTATGTTTAAAATGCAATTCAGTGAAATTTTAGTACATGCTTTTAAAATAATTTTGTGGTACCATAGTCATTTGATCATTTTAACTGCAGAGTAAAAATGGATAGCAGTTACCAAGAAGAAAAATAGGGAAGCAGAAAAAAATAGCAGTTTCAATCATGGCAAATGCATTTTCATTAAAAAAAGGTACAAAATTCGTTATAAAAACTCTGTTTAATTTTTTCTCACTAATGGTCATATAAAATTTTAGGAAAACTTTTATATCATTTTTGTAATAATTATATTAACTCTGCTTCAAAAATGAATATTTCTTTTATGTACTGTTTTCTTCCATTTCCCCTTTCATCTGTCCCTTTTCTCACTTGTTTTATGTTCTGCTAAGACTTCGCTATCATTTTTCATCTGAGAAGTACCATGAAAAATTTTCAATAATCCCCACAACCAACAGTAAGTCTTCCACAGATAGTGCATATAAGTTCAGCATTTCAGTTTCTGGGCATGTAAATAAGTGGTGTCATTGGCAGATCTTTAAGTTAAATGAAAAATTTTAAACACGTATATCTGAAATAGTCAAAGTAATATTACTTTAGTATTCTTATATTTAACACATTTCTACAGTTGTATTAAGTGGTAAATACTTTTATATGATGTGAATATGAATTTTGCAAACCACATAAAATGAACTCCTTATTAAGGATAACTAAATGACCATCCACCCAGCAGCCGTATTTCAACATGGATTCCTTTTACAAAATTTATGTGAAAAAAATAGAATAATAACTTTTTGTTGAAATGTATGACAAGAAATGAAGCATGCTATGATTATAATGATATAAAATACTGAATATAGCCTTTTTATGCACAGATGCTACACTACTTAAAAGTATAAGCACAGCTTTTAGTAGAGTTTTGGGTTTTGGTTTTGGGGTTTTTTTGGTAAACTTATTTATTTATTTTTGGCTGTGTTGGGTCTTTGTTGCTGTGTGTGGGCTTTCTCTAGTTGCAACAAGTGGGGTCTACTCTTCATTGTGGTGTGCAGACTCCTCACTGCAGTGGCTTCTCTTGTTGCGGAGCACGGGCTCTAGGTGCTTGGGCTTCAGTAGTTGCGGTACATGGGCTCAATAGTTGTGGGTCACAGGCTCTAGAATGCAGGCTCAGTAGTTGTGGCACACAGGCTTAGTTGCTCCATGGCGTGTGGGATCTTCCTGGAGCAGGGATCGAACCCGTGTTTCCCTGCGTTGGCAGGCAGATTCTTAACCACTGTGCCACCAAAGTCCCACCAAAGTCCCTTTAGTAGGGTTTTTGCGCATATGTGATGTTTATTACTCATTTTGCAATTAAATGGCAGAATGACCATCCATGAAAAAGTAAAGCATACTTTTAAATTATTAAATTGATAAACAAATACAAGAAGTAGTATTTTATTTACCATAAAATGCAGGACCAAATAGAAAAATTGTTAGGTCTTTTCAAATTACATTCAAGTAATTGCTTTTTGGATATCAAGAATGTAATTGACTTGTCTACTGAGAATTTTACATCATGATTATTCTTACATTGGAAATATTTAGAATTCTGTTCAATTTCATTAACACTTCAAATTCAGTAACAACACAATGTTTATTTCATTCAGTATCAAGAATTATACTATTACCATTCTATAATAATTCTATTTAGATTATCTATTTTACTTTGTGTGTTTTTAAACCATTTCAATATTCATTTCCCATTGATTCATTTCATAACATTTATATCTTATGAGGAGAGATATTTGAGATCTTATATGTCCCATTCTTCTTAGTATATACTTGGGCTTAGTCCAGTGCCCAGCAAAAAGAGAAAATTAATATATATTTTTGAGTGACAGAAATAATTTATTTTGTGAATGGCTAGAAAATATCTCCCAAAATTTATTGAAATTATCATGGATATAAATTCTGGATGTTGTATATATAAGTAGATCTTTCTGTTGCTTGATAGATAAAAGACAACTAACCCATCTTAGCCCCTTTCTTTTAGTTAGGTGAAAGACAACTAACTATCTTAGCCCATTACTTTTCTTTCTGGTTTTCTGAAGATATTGCACCATGGCCTTTTTGACATCCAGACTTGTCAATAGGTGTGAAGCAAGCCTGACTTTGTTATCAGAGTAAATAAACTGTTTACCTTGTCTGATTGCCTTTTCTCCCCATTGTTTGAAAGTCAGTAATTTACCTAGAAATCTGTCCAAGTATTTAAGTTTCTGATGTAAAGATTCAGGACTCTCTTCAGTTTAGAAAGTTTCTTCCATGATATGTTTGAGAATTACTTCTTGTATTTTTTCTTTTTTCTTTGAAATGAATTACCTATAATCAATTATCCAAAAGTTGTCCCTTTTTGTCCTTTTTTATTACCTTCTGTTTTAATTCACTCTTTTGTCTACCGTGGTCCAGGCAGAAAGACAGGACATAAATTGAAATCACGTCTTGCATGTTTCTTCTCTCTTTGCTGCTGAGTCGTGCCCAAAAACAGTGTTTTATGTATTGTTCAGTTTTATGATTGCTTATGGTGGGAGGGCAACTAACTAACACTGGTTACTCTGCAATCGCTAGAAGCAGAAATACAACAGAGGTTATATTTTAATTCAGTAGAAAATAATGGTTTATTATAAAAATGTACTACCTATAAAACAGAAAATATTTTATTAATCATACAAAACTTAAATACTTAGATATAGACAGATACTAAAATAAAACGATATACTTAGGAATTTTTTAAAATTAGAGTAAATGGTTCATATCTATAATATACTAAATAACATTATATAAACAACTATCAATAATATAAAAATACATGATAAGAAAATGACCAACCCCCCCCAAATAGATGGATAGTTCATTGAATAGTGTTCAAATTACCTTAAATACATGAACATATATTTAAACTCTAAAAAAAATTAAGCAAAATAAATTAAAACAGAAATAATAACTTTAAATCTATTAAATTTGAATTTAAAAATATATCCCATCTTGGTAGTAACACTGACAGAGATACCCTTGTACATTTTGGAGTATATGTGAACTCTTAGAAGAGTTTTAGCTGTTTGCATTTCTTTAAATTTAAAAATGTACTTAAAAAAAAAGTAAAGAACACAAATGGAATATAGTATTCATGGACTGGGAGACTTAAGATGTCAAATACCCAAAATGATCTACAGATACAGTGCTATCCCTATCAAAATTCCAACTTTTTTGCAGAAATAGAAAATTCCATCCTAAACCTCATGTGGAATCTCAAGGAACCCTGAATAGCCAAAACAATCTTGAAAAATAATACATAAAGTTAGAGGTCTCAAATTTTCTTACTTCAGAATTTACTACAAAGCTATAAGAGTTAAAGAAGTGTGGCACTGCATACAGACAGACATATAGATAAGGAAACTAGATTAGAGAACCCAAAAATAAACCCTCACATATGTGGTCAAATGACTTTCAAACAAGGTGCCAAGACCATTCAAAGGGGGAAAGGACAATTGAGTTACAATGGTGTGTTAGTTTCTGCTGTACAGCAAACTAAATCAGTTATGCATATACACATATCCACTCTTTTTTTAGATTCTTTTCCCATATAGATCATTACAGAGTATTGAGTAGAGTTCCCTATGCTATACAACAGGCATATTAAGTATCTATTTTAATTAGATAATTATTAATTATCTATTTTATAGATAGTAGTCTGTATCTGTCAATCCCAATCTCCCAACTTATCCCTCCCCCCTTTCCCTGCTGGTAACCATAAGAGTGTTTTCTACACCTGTGACTCTATTTCTGTTTTGTAAATGAGTTCATTTGTACCATTTTTTTTTGATTCCACATCTAAGCAATATCATATGATATTTGTCTTTCTATGTCTGACTTACTTCACTCAGTATGACAGTCTCTAGGTCCATCCACGTCACTGCAAATGGCATTATTTCATTCTTTTTTATGTCTGAGTAATATTTCCTTGTATATACCTACTACATCTTCTTTATCCATTCCTCTGTTGATGGACATTTAGGTAGCATCCATGGCTGTTGCAAATAGTGATGCAGTGAACATTGAGATGCATCTGTCTTTTCAGAGTATGATTTTCTGTGGGTGTAAGCCCAGGCATGGGATTGCTGGATCATATGGTAACTCTGTTTTCATGCATTTCTTCAATGGTAACTGCAATAAGAGCATTTCCAAAAATTATGCCACTGAGCTTTATACTAAAGTTGCCTAAATTTGTGATTTAAATTATATCTACTATTTAAAAAATTTGGAATAGTTACAAACTTGCTGAAGGATTGTAAAAATAGTAAAAAGGAAATGGTAAAAAGAAGCTGAGGTGTAGTATTGACACAGATCAACCAACTAGCATTTTGCTACATTTGATTTAGCATTCTATTTCTCTCCCTGTATACACATATGTGTGTGTGTTGGGAGTGTGTTTGTATGTGTGTGTGCATATGTATACATGTATATGTGTTTATATATTTATGTATATTTATATATAACTGGTTGAACTATTTTACAGTGGGTTGAAAACATGATGCCCTTCATCTATAAATATTTGTTATTTTCCCCTCAAAAGAAGGATATTCCCTTACTTAACTGTATTAAATTATTAATTTAACAAAATTTAACTTTGATACAATACTATTATCTATAGTCCATATTGAAATCTCATTAACTGTCCCAATGTTAGTTAAATTTGTGGGGCAAGTAGTTGAAACCTTTTACTGGTTTAACCAGATGTCTAAACAGGCATCTCTTTTTTCCACCATTTCAAACACATCATTTCCTCTTTGACATTTACCTTGAAATATAATTGTTATATCTCTCAGTGCTATAGAACACATTTTGAATATTTGAATGAATATGTGCGCTTACCTTGCAGGAGTTTCTACGTTGGTCAACATAGCTCCTTTGGAAGTTTCATAGAGAATTACACTTGTGGTATATAACAACACCTCTGCACAATGAATTATTATAGTCAATTGCTGTCCCTTTATATTTTCCCACCACTTCATATTGTATATGCATAATGAAAATGTCAGTAATACCAAGACAGAAGTTAAGGCTTTTCATCCATATCCAAAGTAGAAAAAAATTTCCTGATGACACTGGAAAATCAGAGACCTACTTGGAAGTGATAAAGAATCTGCCAGGGTAGATTCAGTTTTAGAGTGAAAGTCTGTTTTCCTTCCACAGTTGAACAGAGAAAATTTACCTATCATGTATTGATAAAGAGAGCAAGAGCTACTACAGGAAGAAGTGAGGAATGTTTTGCCCAAGTGGAGCTTTTAGATTAACCTGAGTAGTGAACCAGACTGCAGTATTTACTCTGGAGATAGATGTTTTCTTTACCACATAATTAACTAATTTAAATGAACTAAATACTTAATTGGCTATCTTGAAAAGGTAGTCTTAGCACTCCTAAGGGTAAGATGTATTACTGTGAATCAACATGACCAAACTGTTTGCATTAATTTACCTTCAAATTAACTCCTTTCCTGTATATTTATTGGATTTAAATTCCTCACCATTACTCTTGTGTCTCCATCTAGAAATTTATATTTTGTTGACATAATTCTTTTTCATTTGAGGAATGCTGTCATTAGAAAAAATAGAACACTTTTAACTTCTAAATAATCTAACAAGCATATGTATGTCTCTCCCTTCCCATTGCTACTTCTGTAAGTCAAATCCTCAGTATTCCTAACAGAAGAATTCCTATTTCCAGTATATATATACGTACGTATATATACAATATATATACAATATATACAATATATACGTACGTATATAGTCCCAGTCATTCCTCAATAATGCCAGAGTGATCTTTTTAAAATGCTTACTCAGCTATGTCCTTTTTTTCGTGATTTAAATACTATGAAAACTTTAAGTAGTTGAAAAAAATACTCAGCATGGCCATTGTAATCTGTCTCTTACAGATTTTTTTTCTCTTAGCACCTGTGCATTCTAACCATCCTGAACACTCTTCAAATGCTGTATCATGGCTTTTAGTTAATTGGCTTTTTATATTTATTTGTTTTGATGTTTCCATAGTAATTTCTTCCAGCCACACCCTGCACTACCCACTCAAAGCAATGGGAAAACAATAGCATTTAAAGCCAAAAAGACTAGTATCCAAATTTTCATTTTATCTTTTTAAGCTACAAGACCTTTTACAATTACTTAATATTCCTAATACTCATTTCCTACCTAGTATATTTAGTAATATCATCTTCAAAAATTTGTTATGAAGACAAAATGAAATAAGGCATAGCATCTAACATCTGATAATTTCCCATTTGTTTCTCCATACTTGACTTAACTGCCTATTTTATATCTTTCCACATTGACATGTAACAAGCATCTTGATCTCAGCACATATAAAGTCCAGAGTTCATTTGTCCTCACAAACCACCCAATTTCTCAATACAAAATACAATCTCTACCTTATACCACTCACTTTTTTACCCTTTAGTGAATTCTTTGAGTTCTAATTCAAACATAGTTTGTAAGTATATCAGTATCTTTTTATCCTCTTCATTATTTCTTTAGTCTACACTAGATTCATTTACCCAATACCCTCCCAACAAGTTCACCAGCCTCCATGTTTGCATCCCTACAAAATTCTCTATTCACGTACTGGAACTCCTAATGGAAAATTAGATCATATCACAAGCCACTCTCTGGCTTCCCATCACACTATATAAAATTCCCAAATCTTTGCCATGCCCCTTTCTGTGAAAATACATCATGCATTTCTCCCTCCCTCATCATGTAGCAGCAGGGCTAGTTCTTCTTTCTTTCAAAACTTTACCAGCTTTCCACCTCAGTGTGGCATCATCATGTATAAATTAGCTAAACTGATCACTTTCTTGTGAAAGGAGTCTTTGTGTATTCCTAAGGAAAACTATTTTGTTTACTTATTATCTATATGTCCCACGCTAGACTAATGCAGTTAGTAATCTTGTCTATGTAGCTCACTTTTGAAACCCCAGATGGAGCAAAGCATCTGACGAGGTATCATACTCCAGTTGTATTAGGCCATGCATTATTTAAGATTGAATTCAAATGTTAACTTTTTATTTTCTTCCAGTTTTAATGGGATATAAATGACAGAACTGTACAAATTTGTTGATAGCATGATTTGATTTACATACATCATGAAGGAATTATCAAAATGAGTTTAGTGAATATCCATTATCTTATATAGATACAAAATTAAAGAAATAAAAAATTTTTTCTTGTGATGAGAACTCAGGATTTACTCTGCTAAGAGCTTTCATATACAACATAGAGCAGTGTCAATTATATTTACCATGGTATACATTATATCCCTAGTAATTATCTTATAACTGGAAGTTTTACCTTTTGACTGCCTTCATCCAATTCCCCCTCCCCCAAATCTCACCCCACTTCTGGTAACCACAAATCTGATCACTTTGTCTATGAGTTTCTTTGTTTTTTAAGTATAATTGACCTATAATACTGTTAGTTCCTGTTATACAACATAGTGATTCTCTATTTCTATACATACCAAACTGATCACCATGATAGGTCTAGTTTCGATATGTCACTGTAAAAAAGATATTACACAGTAATGACTATATTCCTCACGCTATACATTTCATACCCATGGTTGATTTATTTTGCAACTGAAAGTTTGTACCTCTCGATCTCTTTCATCTGTTTCTTTCCTTCCCCTTACACACTTCCCTCTAGAAAACACCTATTCTGTGAATCTGTAGCTCTGTTTATATTTATTTGTTTTGTTTTTTATATTGCAAATATAAGTGAAATCAAATTGCATTTGTCTCTGTCTGATGTATTTCACTTTGCATGATAACCTTTGGGTCATCCATCTTGTCAACAAATGGCAAGATTTCATTCATTTTTATGCCTGAGTAATATTCCTTTGTGTATTTATATACCACATCTTCTTTATCCATTCATCTGTTGATGGACACTTAGATTGCTTCCATATCTCAGTTATTGTGAATAATGCTGCCATGAACATAGGGGTACATAAATATTTCCTAATTAGTGTATTTGTTTTATTTAGATGAACACTCAGGATTGCAACACCTGGATTGTGTGGTAGTTCTATTTTTAATTTTTGAGGAATCTGCATACGGTTTTCCATCATGACTGCACCAATTTACATTCCCACCAGCAGTGCATAAGGGTTCCCTTTTTCTACATTCTTGTGAACATTTGTTGTCGGTTGTCTTTTTGATAATATCCATTCTGACAGGTGTGAGGTGATATCTCATTGTGGTTTTGATTTACATTTCCCTGATGATTGGTGATGTTGAATATCTTTTCCTATTCCTGTTGACCATCTGTATGTCTTCTTTGGAAAATGTCTATTCAGATCCTTTTGCCAATTTTTAATTAGGTTGTTGTTTTTCTGTTTTGTTTTTTTGATATTGAGTTGTAATGAGTACATTGTGTATTTTGGACATTAACCCCTTATCAGATATATAGTTTGCAAATATCTTCTCCTATTCAGTAGGTGACCTTTTCATTTTCTTGATAGTTTCCTTCAGTGTACAAAAGCTTTTTCTTTTAATATAGTTTCATTTGTGTGTTTTTGCTTTTGTTTCCCTTGCCTGAGGGGACATTCCCAAAAAAAATTACCAAAGACCAATGTCAAAGCATGTACTGCCTGTTTTCTTCTAGAAGTTGCATGCTTTTAGGTCTTCCATTCAAGTTTTTAATCCATTTAGAATTTCTTTTTTGTGCATGGTGTGAGTGAGTTGTTCAGTTTTCCTAACACCATTTATTGAAAAGGCTGTCTTTTTCCCATTGTATGTTTCTGCTTTTGTTGTCATAGATTAATTGTGCATACAAGCCCAAGTTCATTTCTGGGCTCTCTGTCCTGTTCCATTGATCTATGTGTCTGTTTTTGTGCCTGTACCATACTTTTCTTGATTACTGTAGCTTTGTACTACAGTCTGAAGTCAGGGAGGATGATACCTCGAATCCTGTTCTTCTTTCTCAAGATTGTTTTGGCCATTCAGGGTCTTTTGTGTTTCTAAACAGATTTTAGAATTGCTTGTCCTAGTTCTGTGAAAAATGCCATTGGTATTGTGATAGGGTTTGCATTACACCTGTAGATTGCCTTGGGTAGTATGGTCATTTTGACAATATTAATTCTTCTAATCCGTGAACACAGTATATTTTTTCCATCTGTGTTGTTTTCAATCTCTTGCTTCAGTAGGATTTCCAATACTCTGTTGCATAAATGTGGGAGAGTGGGTATTCTTGTCTTGCTCTTAATCTTAGAGGAAATGCTTTCAGCTTTTCACAATTATGATGTTAGCTCTGGACTTGTCATGTATGGCCTTTATTGTGTCAAGGTATGTTCCCTATATACTCACTTTCTGGAGAGTTTTTATCCTAAATGGATGCTGACTTTTGTTAAAAGCTTTTTATGCCTCTATTGACATGATTATATAATTTTTATTCTTTAATTTGTTAATGTGGTATCTTATATCCCTAGAGCAAATCCCACTTGATCATGATGTGTGATCCTTTTAATATATTTTTTAAATTTATTTATTTTTCTTTCTTGGGCTGCACTGCACAGCACATGGGATCTTAGTTCCCCAACCAGGGATCAAACCCATGCCCCCTGTACTGGAAGCAGGAAGTCTTAACCACTGGACCATCAGGGGGGTCCCTTTTTATTGTATTGTTCAATTCAGTTTTCTAATATGTTGTTGCATCTATGTTCATTAGTAATATTGGCCTATAATTGTCTTTTTTTTGGTGATATCTTTGTCTAAGTTTGGTATCAGGGTGATGCTGGCCTTGTAGAATGAGTTTGGAAACAGTTCTTCTGCAATTTTTTGGAATAGTTTGAGAAGCCTAGGTGTTAACTCTTCTCTCAATGTTTGGTAGAATATACCTGTGAAGCCATCTGGTCCTGGACCTTTGTTTGTTGGGGATTTTTCTGTTACTGATTCAGTTTCATTATCTGTATTTAATCTGTCCATATTTTCTATTTCTTCCTGCTTCAATCTTGGAAGATTGTACATTTCTTGGAATTCATCCATTTTTCTCAGTTGTCAATTTCATCCACGTATAATTGTTCATAGTAATCTTTTGTGATCCTTGGTATTTCTGTGATATTCATTGTAATGTCTCCTTTTTCCATTTCTGATATTTTTGTTTGTTTTGGCCCCTCTTTTTTTTTTTCCTTCATGAGAATGGCTAAGGGTTTTATCAATTTTGTTTATCTTTTCAGAGATTCAGCTTTTAGTTTCATTTATCTATTTGAAATGCTAACTTCTTTATAACTATTCTTAATATATCTCCCTAGTCTCCTATACTGATCTTTGCAATCCTCAACTGAACAGTTAACATATTATTGTTTTTGTTTGATACATTCATCTAGCCTTCAAACATTACTTAAATGAAAAACCTATAACTTTATTTCCTATTACTGGGAACTACCAAAGTAGTTAAGAAATTAATGAATCAGACAATGGATTTTTTTATTGGGATTTAATTCACATATAACAACATATTAGTTTCAGAGGTACAACATAATGATTTGATGTTTGTATATATGGTGAAATGATCACAATTATAAGTCAAGTTAATAACCATCACCACATACAGTTACAAATTTTTTATTCTTAAAATGAAAACTTTTAAGATCTACTGTCTTAGCAACTTTCCAGTATACATTACAATATTATTAACTATAGTCATCATGATACACCTTACATCACCATGACTTATTTATTTTATAACTGGAAGTTTGAACTTTTTCCCCCATCTCTGACAACCACCAGTCTATCTCTGTATCTAAAAGTTCAGTCTTTTTTTAATTTGTTTTTTTGTTTTATTTTGTTTTTAGATTCCACATATAAATAAGGTCATATTGCATTTACTTTCTCTGTCTGACTTATGTCACTTAGTATATTTCCTTCAAGGATCATTCATTAGTCACATATGGCAAGATTTCATTCTTTTCATTGCTGAATAATATTTCATTTTATATATCACATTTTCTTTATCTGTTCATCCTCACAGGACATTAGGGTAGTTCCTGTATCTTGACTGTTATAAATAATGCTGCAGTGCACATGGGAGGTGCATGTATCTTTTTAGTGTTTTCATTTCCTTTGGATAAATTCCAAGAAATAGAATTGTGGATAATAAGATAATTCTACTTTTAAATTTTTTTTTATTATTTTTTGGGGGGTACACCAAGTTCAATCATCTGTTTTTATACACATATCCCCGTATTCCCTCCCTTCCTTGACTCCCCCACCCACTTTTAAATTTTTGAGGAGCCTCCTTACTGTTTTTCATAGGGGCTGCACCAATTTACATTCCCACTAACAGTGTCCGAATGTTCCCTTCCCACAACATCCTTGTTGTCTTTTTGAGAATAAGCATTCTAACAGGTGTGAGATATCTCAAACCGGTTTTGATTTGCATTTCCTTGATTATATGTGATATTGAGGACCTTTTCATGTACCTGTTGACCATCTTATAGGTCTTCAATAGAAAAGTGTGCACTCAGATCTTCTCATTTTTTAATTGCATTGTTTTTTTTGTTTGTTTTTGGTATTGAGTTAGATTAATTCCTTATACATTGTGGATATTAACCCCTTATCAGACACATGATTTCCAAATATTTTCTCTTATTCTGTAGGTTACCTCTTCATTTTGTTGATAGATTCCTTTCTTGTGCAGAAGCTTTATATTCAGTTATAGTCCCACTTCTTTATTTTTTATTTAGCTTCTTCTGCTTTTGGTATGAAATGCAAAATACTACTGACAAGACCAATGTCAAGAAGCTTGTTTTCTTCTAATAGTTCTATTGTTTTAGGTTTTATGTTCAAGTTTTAATTCATTTTTAGTTCATTTTTATGTGTGCTGTAAGAGAGTGGTAAAGATTCATTGTTTTGCATGTGGCTGTTCAGTTTTCTAATGCCATTTATTGAAGAGAGTATCCTTTCCCTATTGTATATGCTAGGCTTCTTTATTTTAAATTAATTGTCCATATATGCTTGCATTTACTTCTGGGTGCTTGATTCTGTTCAAATGATCAATGTGCCCTTTTTTATGCCAGTATCATACTGATTTGATTACTATAACTTCACTTTGTAGTTATAAATCAGTGAGCATGATATCTCCAGCTTTGCTGTTCTTTTTCAAGATTGCTTCAGCTATTCAGATCTTCTATGGCTCTATACCAATTTTAGGATTGTTTGTTCTATTTTTGTGAAAAAATCACTTTGGAATTTTGACTGAGATTGCTTTTTGAATCTGTAGAGTGTTTTAAATAGAATGGACATTTTAATAGTATTAATTCTTCCAATCAATGAATATAGAAATATTTCCTTTTTCTATATGTCGTCTTCATTTCTTTCATCGATTTCTTACAGTTTTCAGGGTACATGTCTTTCACAACCTTACCTATTTTATTCTTTTTGATGCAATTGTAAATGAGATTTTTTCTTAATTTCTCTTTCTGATACTTTGTAATTACCATATATAAACAGTTGATTTTCATCTATTGATTTTGTATCCTGCATCTTTACTGAATTTGGTATTAGTTTTAACGGTTTTCTTGGTGTCTCTAGTGTTTTCTGTATATAATATCATGTCATCTAAGAATGGTGGTATTTTTACGTCTTCTTTTCCTATTTGGTTGTTTTTACTTCTCTTTTTTTCTTTTTTTGGTATCATTGATGTGGCTATGACTTCCAATACTGTGTTTAATAAACATTGTGAGAATGGGCAGACTTGTCTTGTCCCTGATCCTAGAGGAAAAGCTTTCAACTTTTTACCTTTGAATATATTAGCTGTAGAATTATTATATATGACTTTTATTATGTTACATTTTGTTTCCTCTATAACCACTTTGTTGATGAGGCTTTTTTTTTATCATAAATGGATGTTGAATTTTGTCTACTGCTTTTTCTGCATCTAGTGAGGTGATATGATATAGGCCTATGATTTTCTTTTTGTGTATGTATGTCATCCTTGTCAGGTTTTGGTATCAGGCTAATGCTGGCCTGCTAAGATGAGTTTGAAGAGTTCCCTCCTCTTTAATTTTTTGGAAGAATTTGAGAACAATTGGTATTCTTTTTTCAATGTTTGGTGGAATTTACCAGTGAAGGCTTTTGGGCCTCAGCGTTTATTGTTGGGAACTTTTTGACGACTTATTCACTCTCTTTACCTAGTAATCAGTTTGTTCAGATATTCTGTACCTTCATGATTCAGACTTTCTAGGTTATATGTTTCTAGGAATGTATCCACTTCTTTAAGGTGGTCCACTTTGTTGGCATATAATTGCTTATAGTAGTATCTTAAGATCTTTTGTAATTCTGTGGTATCAGTTATAACATCTCTTTCATTTCTAATTCTATTTATTTGAATTCTTTGTTTTTCTTGGCAAGTCTACCTATAGTTTTGCTTATTTTGTTATTTTTTTCAGGAAAAAAAAAAACAGCTCTTTATTCCACTAATATTTTCTATTGTCTTTTTTTTTTTTTTTTTTTGGTCTCTATTTCTGCCCTGATTTCCTTATTTTCTTCTTTTACTAACTTTTGGCTTATTTTCTCTTCTTTATCTAATTCCTGAGTATAAATTTAGGTGCTTATTTATCTCTTTTAATTTCTTGACATAGACATTTATCTCTCTGAACTTTCTTATTATAACTGCTTTTGCTGCATCCCACAAGTTTTGATATGTTGATTTTCATTTTTCTCAAGTTATTTTTTATTTCCCTCTTGATTTCTTCATTGACCTATTCTGATCAGTAGTATGTTACTTAATCTCTACATATATGTGAATTTTGTTTTCTTCTTGTAATTGATTTCTAGTTTCATACCATTGTGTTCAGAAAAGATGATTGAAATTATTTCCATCTTAAATTTATTAAGACTTTTTTGTGGCTTTACATATGATCTATCCAGGAGAACATGCCATGTTAGTGTGAGAAAAATGTGTATTCTGTTGCTTTTGGATGGAATGTTCTGTATATGTCTGTTTAGTCTATCTGGTAAGGTGTCATTTATTTACAGTGTTTCCTTATTGATTTTTGTATGGATAATTTAGCCATTGATGAAAATGGGGTATTAAAGTTCCCTACAATTGTTGCTATTTCACTCTTTAGTTTTGTTAATATTTACTTTATATACCTAGGTACTCCTCTGTTGGGTGCATAAATATTTACAATTCTTCTCTTATTATATACAATCTTTATCATTTTGTAATGAACTACTTTGTCCCTTATTACAGTCAGTGTCTTAAAGTCTTTTTTTATTAAGTTTATTTTTGTATATGGTATGAGAAAATTTCCTATTTAATTCTTTTTCATGTAGTTGTCCCATTTTCCCAGCACCACTTAGTGAAGAGACTGTCTTTTCTCCAATGTATATTCTTGACTCCTTTTTCATGGATTAATTGACCATAAGTGCATGAGTTTATTTCTGGGCTCTCTATTCTGTTCCATTGATGTATATGTCTGCTTTTGTGTCAATAACAAGCTGTTTACATTACTGTAGCTTTGTAGTATAAAGTCAGGGAGTGTGATATCTCCAGCTTTGCTCTTTTCTCTCAAGATTGCTTTGGCATTTGGGATCTTTTGTGGTTCTGTATAAACTTGAGGATTATTTTTTCTAGTTCTGTGAAAAATGCCATTGGTATTTTGATGGGGACTGTATTAAATATGTAGATTGCTTTGGGTAGTATGGATATTTTAACACTATTAATTGTTGCAATCCAAAAACACAGGGTATTTTTCATTTCTTTGTATCATCTTAAATTTCTTTCATCAGTGCTTTATGGTTTTCAGAGTGTAGGTCTTTCACCACTTTGGTTAAGTTTATTCCTAGATAGTTTATTCTTTTTGATGAGATTTTAAACAGGAACATTTTCTTGCTTTATGTTTCTGATAGTTTATTATTAGTGTATAGAAAAGTAACAGATTTATATATTAATTTTCTATCCTGCAACTTTACTGAATTCATTGATGAGCTCTAGTAGTTTCCATCTACTATGGAAAACAATATTGAGGTTCTTCAAAAAAATAAAATTGAATTAACATATCATACAACAATTCCACTGCTGGGTATATATCCATAGGAAACAGAAACATTAATTTGGAAAGATACATGCACCCCAATGTTCATAGCAGCATTATTTATAATAGCCATACACACACACACTGGAATATTACTCAGCCATAAAAAGAATGAAATTCTGCCATTTTCAGCAACATACTAGAACCTGCAGAGTATTATGCTTAGTGAAATATGTCAGAGAAAGGCAAATAATCTGTTATCACTTAATGGAATCTAAAAACTAAAACAAACAAATACATGTAACAAAACAGAAACAGACTCACAGATACAGAAAACAAACTAGTGGATACCTATGAGAAGAGGGGAGGGTGCAGGGGCAAGATAGGGGTATGGGATTAAGAGATACAAACTACTATGCATAAAATAAATAAGGAACAAGGACAGCAAGGGAGACATACTTATTATTTTTAATAATTTTAAATGGAGTATAATCTATAAAAAATTTGAATCACCATGTTGTACATCAGAAACCAATATAATATCTTAAATCAACCGTACTTCAATAACATTTTTTAAATAAATAATAACAAAATTCCCTTTAACATTTTTTATAAGACCAATCTAGTTGTGATGAAATCTGTTAGTTTGCTTGTCTGAAAAACTTATCTCTGCAACTCTCAATGACAACTTTGTTGAGAGTATTAGTGGTTGGCAGTTTCTTTCTTATTTTTTTCCAGCACTTTGAATATATTGTGCCACTCCCTTTTGGCCTGCAAAGTTTCTGCTGGAAATCTGCTGATAATCTTATATAAGTTGCCTTGTATATAGCAAGTCATTTTTCTCTTGCTGTTTTTTCTCTTGAGCTTCTCTTGATTCTTTTTAACTTTTGGCACTCTAATTACAGTGTGTCCTGCTGTGGATCTCTTTGGGTTCATTTTATTTGGATTATCTGGGCTTCCTGGATCTAGATGTCTATTTCCTTCCCAAGCTTATGGGAATTTTTCATCCATTATTTTAATAAGATTTCTGCCCCCGCTTCCTCTCTCTTTCATTCTGGGACACCTATAATGCAAATGTTAGTCCACCTGTTATTTTCCCTAAGTTCATTAAGCTATCTTCACTCTTTTACTTTTTCTTTCTTTTTTCTTTTCTCATTTGTATAAGTTCCAATTCCCTACCTTTGAATTCAATCATCCTTTCTTTTGTTTACCTAGTGTATCCCTTTAGTGTATTGTTAAGTGTAGTTCATGCATTGTTCATCTCTGTGACTTCTGGTTGGTATTTTCTTGTATTCTAGCTTTTTGTTCAGATTCTCACTTTGTTCACACATTTTTCTCCTGAGTTCCATGAACATCTTTATGACTATTCTTAGTCTTTCATGTAAGTCACCTATCACTGTTTCATTAATGTATTTTTCAGAGGTTTTATCTTATTCTTTAATTTGGAACATATTCTTATGTTCCTTCATATTCCTTGACTCTCTGTATTTGTTTCTATGCATTAGATTAAACAACCACCTCTGCCTTCTTGAAGGAGTGGCCTTATATAGGAGATATTTACTGTTCAACTCTGCCATAGTTCTTGGTTGACTCTCAAACCTTTGTGATTGTCCAAGCAACCTGTTTTATTTTTAGTGGCTCCCAGTATTTGAGGCTGTGACATGACAACCCAGAGTATCAGTATCCCAAAGGGTAGATCTGAGTCACCACCTAGATTCAGGCTGATTGAAAGCCAGACCCTCATGCAGCAGGGTTTTAAATTATGCAAATATACTGCTTTCAGGGGAAGATGAAGAGATGTTTTTCTATCTGCTCCCTCTGCACTGAGCCCTGGGGTGATAGCCAGTTAAGAACTGTTGTGTTTTTGTGATTTATTTGTTTATTTATTTTTGTACTCTCTCATTCAACTCATGAACGTGAGCTACACTGGCTATCAGGGGAAGGGAACCAGGGGACATTCCCTGAGTGGCAATCAGAAAACAAGGGCATCAGACAGAAAAAAATCATAGTATTAGACATGAGTACAAGCTCCCCTTCAGGAGAAACTGATGCCCTGGAGCATGACAGAGGGAGTGTGCAAAGATAGCATCTGCCCTCTGAAGTCTGTGGAAAGGATTGCATTCAGCCCTATAATGTGTGTTTAATTAGAAGCCTAGCCACTCAGGTCTCAGTTATGAAGATAAGCTAGCAAGCTTTCGCAGAAAGACTGGGTGCCTAAGTCTGTTTCCTATCTGATATGCCTTGGGTATGGTAGTCAGTTAATAACTCATTCATTTGTTACAATCATGCGGGATTCATGAGCATAAACCCCAGTGGCCACTGGGGCCAGGCAATCTAGAGGTATCTGCTGGGCAATAGTTGGAAAATCAGGTAGCCAGACAAGTGTGCAAGCTTCTTCCAGGAGATACAGGTGAGCTGGAGTGAGACACATGGAGAGTGTGAAGATAGTGTCCTGCAGCCTCCAACTTTGAAAGGTGTTGCAGTAGGTCCCTACATGTGTGTGAAATTCGATGCTTGCCCCTAAGTCTGGTGTTTTAATACAAGCTGATAAACCTCTATCACATGTTGTCTGGCTGCATTTCAGTTGACTGCCTCTGTGCTGGGTCCTGGGGTGTGAGTGTATGCACACAAGTCCTTTAAGAGCTCTTTCTCAGTTCACTATAGCTGTGTGGGTTTTGTGGATGCAAGCCCTGCTGGCTTTCACAGCTAGATGTTTTAGGGGCTTGTGTCTAAGGTGTGGGTTTTAAAAGTTGGGGTACCAGATGTGGGATTCAAACACCTCACTCCTCAGGGAGAAACTCAGGGTTCTGAGTTCCCTCCCAATTTCAGGTTGCTGTGCAGGGGTGGGAATTCTGGTGGTATTGTGTGTCTCATCCTTTCCTACCCACTTGATGTGGGTTTTTTCTTGTTTGCCCAATACGTAGGTGTCACTCAGATAGTTTTTTGGTTGATTTCAGAGGAATTTGTTTTATATGTAGCTATAGATTTGGTGTGCCCATGGGAGGAATTCAGGATCCTCCTAAATCACTATCTTTTACTAGAACCTGGATTATCTTTAAATAGTAAAAAAAATTCTCCAATTAATAATTGATATTTTTTCAATGATTTACATCACTGTATTAACCTAATAGCTTTAAAAAATATCTGCTTTACTTATTCCCAGAAAGTAACATGTAAACATAGAAAATATGGAATCCTGCATCTGCATACCTATGCTATACCTTAGGCTATGAGTCAAAGTGCTGTAGGATATGTTCCTGAAGAATTTTAAACCTAAATTATTCAGTTGGTACAAGGTACAGTCTTAATATTCTTGAAAGTCTTTGTGTCTAGCTGAAAGCATATATGAGGTAATCTCTTAAATCTTCCTGATGTCTCAATAAAAGATCTTATAGCTGTACCCTTTACCTGAACTTTACCCCATGGCTATGCTTACGATCAAAGCCATGGAAATGATCTTTTTGCAGAAGCCATTTCCTTCTTGGAGATTCTTGTTTTCTGGAGACGCAGGCTCTGAATGAGAAACAGTTTTACTTTAAAACCAGCTGATCTTTTTTCTGCATAGTTCGGCCTTTTCCAGAAAGTCATATAATTGGAATTATATAGTATGTATCCTTTTCAGGTTGGCTTTATCACTTAGTAATACACATTTAATTCCTCCATGTATTTTCATGGCTTAGAAGCTCATTTATTTTTAATGTTGAGTAGTAGTCCATTGCCAAAATACACCACAATTTATACATTCACCTGCTGAAGGACATCTTGTTGTTTCTGAATTTTGGCAATTATGAATAAAGCTGCTATAAACATCCTTGTACAGGTTTAAGTGCGGACATAAGTTTTCAACTCTTTTGGGTAAATACCTAGGAGTGTGATAGATTGCTGGATATGGTAAAAGTATGTTTATTTTTATAGGAAACCCTCAAACTGTCTTTCAAAATGGCTGTACCATCTTGTTTTCCCACCAACAATGAATGAGGGTTACTGTTTCTTCTCATCCACCACAGTGTTTTGTGTGGTAATTGTTCTGGATTTTAGCAATTCTAATACATTGTATAGTAGTAGTATTTCAGTGTGATTTTAATTTGTATTTCGTTGAAAACATATGTGAAGCATCTTCTGGAACAGTCTTAATTTTGTTAAAAAAGAAAATTTTGGAAGTGATAATTATTTTTAAAACTTAAGTTGTAACTTGTGAAGATCCATCTACAATGCCAAATTTTTTTTTAATATACAATAAACTGCATGTATTTAGAGTGTACAATTTGGTATCCCAATCTCCCAATTCTTTCCTCCCAACCCTCCCCGCTTTCCCCACTTGGTGTCCATATGTCTGTTCTCTACATCTGTGTCTATATTTCTGCCTTGCAAGCCAGTTGAGTTGTACCATTTTTCTAGATTCCACATATATGTGTTAATATACGATATTTGTTTTTCTCTTTCTTACTCACTTCACTCTGTATGACAGTCTCTAGGTCCATCCATGTCTCTACAAATGTCCCAGTTTCATTGCTTTTTACAACTGAGTAATATTCCATTGTATATGTGTACCACATCTTTTTTATCCATTCATCTGTTGATGGACATTTAGGTTGCTTCCATGTCCTGGCTGTTGTAAATAGTGCTGCAATGAATATAGGGGTGCATGTGTCTTTTTGAATTGTGGTGTTCTCTGGGTATATGCCCAGCAGTGGGATTGCTGGGTCATATGGTAACTCTATTTTTAGTTTTGCAAGGAACCTGCATACTGTTCTCCATAGTGGCTGTATCAATTTACATTCCCACCAACAATGCAAAAGCATTCCCTTTTCTCCACACCCTCTCCAGCATTTACTGTTGGTCGATTTTCTGATAATGCCCGTTCTAACTGGTGTGAGGTGATTTTGATTTGCATTTCTCTAAGAATTCTGATTTGCATTTCTCTAAGAATTAGTGATGTTGAGCAGCTTTTCATGTGCCTCTTGGCCATCCATATGTCTTCTTTGGAGAAATGGCTATTTCGGTCTTCTGCCCATTTTTTGATTGGGTTGTTTCTTTTTTTGATATTGAGCTGGATGAACTGTTTATATATTTTAGGGATCAATCCTTTGTCTGTTGATTCGTTTGCAAATATTTTCTCCCATTCTGAGGATTGTCTTTTCGTCTTGCTTATAGTTTCCTTTGCTGTGCAGAAGCTTTGAAGTTTCATTAGGTCCCACATTTATTTTTGCTTTTATTTCCGTTACTCTAGAGGGTGGATCAAAAAAGATCTTGCTGTTATTTACGTCAAAGAGTGTTCTTCCTATGTTTTCCTCTAGGATTTTTATAGTGTCTGGCCTTACATTTAGGTCTTTAATCCATTTGGAGTTTATTTTTGTGTATGGTGTTAGGGAGTGTTCTAATTTCATTCTTTTCCATGTAGCTGTCCAGTTTTCCCAGCACCACTTACTGAAGAGGCTGCCTTTTCTCCATTGTATAGCCTTGTCTCCTTTGTCATAGATTAGTTGACCATAGTTTATCTCTGGGTTTTCTATCCTGTTCCACTGATCTATGTTTCTGTTTTTTGTGCTGGTACCACAGTGTCTTGATCACTGTAGCCTTGAGTATAGCCTGAAGTCAGGAAGCCTGATTCCACCATCTCCGTCTTTCCTTCTCAAGATTGCTTTGGTTATTCAGGGTCTTTTGTGTCTCCATACAAATTGTAAAATTTCTTGTTCTAGTTCTGTGAAAAATGCCATTGGTGGGCTTCCTAGGTGGCACAGTGGTTGAGAGTCTGCCTGCCAATGCAGAGGTCACGGGTTCAATCCCAGCTCCAGGAAGATCCCACATGCCGCGGAGCAACTAAGCCCGTGTGCCAAAAAAAAAGAAAAAAAAATGCCATTGGTAATTTGATCGGGATTGCATTGAATCTGGAAATTGCTTTCGGTGATATAGTCATTTTCACAATGTTGATTCTTCCAATCCAAGAACATGGTATGTCCCTCCATTTGTTTGTGTCTTCTTTGATTTCTTTCATTAGTGTCTTATAGTTTTCTGAGTACAGGTCTTTTACCTCCTTGGTGAGGTTTATTCCTAGGTATTTTATTCTTTTTGTTGCAGTGGTGAACGGAATTGTTTCCTTAATTTCTCTTTCTGATCTTTCATTGTTAGTGTATAGAAATGCAAGAGATTTCTGTGTGTTAATTTTGTATCCTGCGGCTTTCCGAAATTCATTGATTAGCTCAGGTAGTTTTCTGGTGGCATCTTTAGGATTTTCTATGTATAGTATCATGTCATCTGTGAGCAGTGACAGTTTTACTTCTTCTTTTCCAATTTGGATTCCTTTTATTTCTTTGTCTTCTCTGATTGCTGTGGTAAGGACTTCCAAAACTATGTTGAATAGTAGTGGCGAAACTGGACATCCTTGTCTTATTTCTGATCTTAGAGGAAATGCTTGCAGTTTTTCACCATTGAGAATGATGTTTGCTGTGGGTTTGTCATATATGGCCTTTATTATGTTGAAGTAGGTTCCCTCTGTGCCCACCTTCTGGAGAGTTTTTATCATAAATGGGTGTTGAATTTTGTCAGAAGCTTTTTCTTCATCTATGGAGAGGATCATGTGGTTTTTATCCTTCAGTTTGTTAATGTGGTGTATTGCATTGATTTTGCATATATTGAAGAATCCTTGCATTCTAGGGATAAATCCCATTTGATCATGGTGTATGATCCTTTTAATGTGTTGTTGCAGTCTGTTGGCTAGTATTTTGTTGAGGATTTTGCATCTAAATTCATCAGTGATATTGGTCTGTAGTTTTCTTTTTTTGTAGTATCATTGTCTGATTTGGTATCAGGGTGATGGTGGCCTCATAAAATGAGTTTGGGAGTGTTCCTTCCTCTGCAGTGTTTTGGAAGAGTTTGAGAAGGATGGGTGTTAGCTCTTCTCTAAATGCTTGATAAAATTCACCTGTGAATCCATCTGGTCCTGGACTTTTGTTGGGAGATTTTTAATCCCAGTTTCAATTTCATTCCTTGTGATTGGTCTGTTCATATTTTCTGTTTCTTCCTGATTCAGTCTTGGAAGGTTATACCTTTCTAAGAATCTGTCCATTTCATCCAGGTTGTCCATTTTATTGGCATATAGTTGCTTGTAGTAATCTCTTATGGTGCTTTTTATTTCTGTGGTGTCTGTTGTAACTTCTCCTGTTCCGTTTCTAATTTTATTGATTTGAGTCCTCTTCCTCTTTTTCTTGATGCGTCTTGCTAGAGGTTTACCAATTTTATTTATCTTCTCAAAGAACCAGCTTTTAGTTTTGTTGATTTCTGCTATTATTTTCTTTGTTTCTATGTCATTTATTTCTGCTCTGATCTTTATGATTTCTCTCCGTGTACTAACTTTGGGTTTTGTTTGCTCTTCTTTAGTTTCTTTAGGTGTAAGGTTAGATTATTTATTTGGGATTTTCCTTGTTTCTTGAGGTAGGATTGTATTGCTATAAACTTCCCTCTTAGAACTGCCTTTGCTGCATCCCATAGGTTTTGGATCATTGTGTTTGCATTGTCATTTGTCTCTAGGTATTTTATTTCCTCTTTGATTTCTTCAGTGATCTCTTGGTTATTTAGTAGCATATTGTTTAGCCTCCATGTGTTTGTGTTTTTTACAGTTTTTTTCCTGTAATTGATTTCTAATCTCATAGCATTGTGGTCAGAAAAGATGCTTGATATGATTTCAGTTCTCTTGTATTTACCAAGGCTTGATTTGTGACCCAAAATGTGATCTATCCTGGAGAATGTTCCATGTGCACTTGAGAAGAACGTGTAATCTGCTGTTTTGGGATGTAATGTCCTATAGATATCTGTTAAATCAAGCTGGTTAATTGTGTCATTTAGAGCTTGTGTTTCCTTATTAATTTTCTGTGTGGATGATCTGTCCATTGGTGTAAGTGGGGTGTTAAAGTCCCCCACTATAATTGTGTTACTGTCGATTTACTCTTTCATAGTTGTTAGCGTTTGCCTTATGTATTGAGGTGCTCCTATATTGGGTGCATATATATTTATAACTGTTATCTCTTCTTCTTGGATGGATCCCTCAATCTTTATGTAGTGTCCGTTTTTGTCTCTTATACCATTTTTTATTTTAAAGTCTATTTTATCTGATGAGAGTATTGCTACTCCAGCTTTCTTTTGCTTTCCATTTGCATGGAATATCTTTTTCCATCCCCTCACTTTTAGTCTGTACATGTCCCTAGGTCTGAAGTGGGTCCCTTCTAGACAGCATATATATGGGTCTTGTTTTTGTATCCATTCAGCCAGTCTTTGTCTTTTGGTTGGTGCATTTAGTCCATTTACATTCAAGGTAATTATCAATATGTATGTTCCTATTACCATTTTCTTACTTGTTTTTTTCTGTTTCTGTAGGTCCTTTTCTTCTCTTATGTTTCCTGCTTAGAGAAGTTCCTTTAGCATTTGTTGTAGGGTTGGTTTGTGGTGTGAATCCTCTTAGCTGTTGCTTGTCTGTAAAGCTTTTGATTTCTCCATCGAATCTGAATGAGATCCTTGCTGGGTAGAGTATTCTTGGTTGTAGGTTCTTCCCTTTCATCACTTGAAATATATCATGCCACTCCCTTCTGGCTTGCAGAGTTTCTGCTGAGAAATCAGCTGTCAACCTCATGGGAGTTCCCTTGTATGGTATTTGTCGTTTTTCCCTTGTTGCTTTCAATACCTTTTCTCTGTCTTTAATTTTTGTCAGTTTGACTACTATGTGTCTTGGCGTGTTTCTCCTTGGGTTTATCCTGCCTGGGACTCTCTGTGCTTCCTGGACTTGAGTAGCTATTCCTTTCCCATGTTAGGGAAGTTTTCAACTAGAATCTCTTCCAGTATTTTCTCGGGTCCTTTCTCTCTCTCTTCTCCTTCTGGGACCCCTATACTGCGAATGTTGGTGTGTTTAACATTGTCTCAGACGTCTCTTAGGCTGTCTTCAGTTCTTTTCATTCTTTTTTCTTTATTCTTTTCTGCACCAGTTATTATCACCATTCTGTCTTCCAGGTCACTTATTTGCCCTTCTGCCTCAGTTAATATGCTATTGGTTCCTTCTAGTGTATTTTTCATTTCAGTTATTGTGTTGCATATCTCAGTTTGTTCTTTAATTCTTCTAGGTCTTTGGTAAAGTTTTCTTGCAACTTTTCGATCTTTGCATCCAGTCTTTTTTCAAAGTCCTGGATCATCTTCACCATCATTATTCTGAATTCTTTTTCTGGAAGGGTGCCCATCTCCTCTTCATTTAGTTATTTTTCTGGTATTTTATCTCGTCCCTTCATCTGGTACAAAGTCTTTTGCCTTTTCATTTTCTCTGTCTTTCTGTGGCTGTGGTTTTCAGTTCCACAAGACGAAACACTGCTGATACTGCTTGATGTTGCTGTCTACCCCCTTGTGGAGGAAGCTATCTAGGAGGCTCGAGGGTTCTTCCTGATGGGAGGGACTGATGGTGGGTTGGGCTGGATGGGCGGAGCTCAGTAAAACTTTAATCTGATTTGGTGGGCGGAGCTCCGTGACACTATAATCTGCTTGTCTGCCAATGGGTGGGGCTGTGTTCCCATCCTGGTGGTCATTTGGCCTAAGGCGACCCAGCACTAGCGCTTACAGGCTCTTTGGTGGGGCTAATGGTGGACTCTGGGAGGGCTAATGCCAATGAGCACTTCTCAGAACCCCTGCCACCAGTGCCCCTGTCTCCTCAGCCACAGCTGCCCCTCACCTCTGCAGGCAACCCTCCAACACCAGCATGTAGGTCTGGTTCAGTCTCCTATGGGGTCACTGCTCCTTCCCCCTGGGTCCTGGTGTGCACACTTTTTGGTGTGCCCTCCAAGAGAAGAGTCTCCATTTCCCCCAGTCCTGTGGAGGTCTTGCAATCAAATCCTGCTGGCTTTCAAAGTCTGATTCTCTGGGCATTCCTCCTCCCATTGCTGAACCCCCAGGTTAGGAAGCCTGACGCGGGGCTCAGAACCCTCAGGACTTCTGTAGTATAACTGTTCTCCAGCTTGTGAGTCACCCATCAGCATTTATGGGATTTGATTTTAATGCGATTGCGCCCCTCCTACCGTCTCATTGTGGCTTCTCTTTTGTGTCTGGATGTGGAGTGTTTTTTTTGGTGAGTTCCAGTGTCTTTCTGTCAATGATTGTTCAGCAGTTAGTTGTAATTCCGGTGCTCTTGCCAGAGGGAGTGAGTGCATGTCCTCCTACTCTGCCATCTTGATTCTCTTCCTACAATACCAAATATCTTAATAATTATCTAGAAACTTATTGTTTCTAGATTTTTGATGGTTCTTCTGGCTGTGTGAGGGGATACCTCCTTGTGGCTTTGACTTGCATTTCTCTAATGATTAGTGATGTTGAGCATCTTTTCATGTGTTTGTTAGCCATCTGCATGTATTCTTTGGAGAAATGTCTATTTAGGCCTTCCGCACATTTGTGGACGGGGTTATTTGCTTTTTGGGGAGGGTGTGGAGAAAGAGGCACCCTCCTGCAGTGTTGGTGAGAATGTAACCTGGTACAACCACATGGAAAACAGTTTGGAGGTTCCTTAAAAAACTAAAAATAGTACTACCATATTATCCAGTAATCCCAATACTGGGCATATACCCAGAGAAAACCATAATCTAAAAAGAAACATGTACCATAATGTTCATTGCAGCACTATTTACAATAGCCAGGACATGGAAGCAACCTAAATGCCCATCAACAGATGAATGGATAAAGAAGATGTGGCACATATATACAATGGAATATTATTCAGCCATAAAAAAAGAATGAAATTGAGTTATTTGTGTTGAGGTGGATAGACCTAGAATCTGTCATATAGGACAAAGTAAGCCAGAAAGAGAAAAAGAAATACCATATGCTAACTCATATATATGGAATCTTAAAAAAAAAAAAAAAGTACTGATGAACACAGTGACAGGGCAAGAATAAAGATGCAGATGTAGAGAACAGACTTGAGGACATGGGGTGGGGGGTACAAAAGGGAAGTGGGGTGCGGCGAGCTGCCCTGAACAGGGGTCCTGGTTTCCGTAGTTGCCCCCAACAAGGGGCCCTGGTCTCCAGGACATAGCCCTGGGAGCTGCCTTATTTTAAGGGCTTGCCTAGGCTTGCCTGGGCAAGCATAGCTCTCTGTTCCGCCACCCCTGACCTACTGGCTACGTGCCTTAAAGAACGCATCTGCTTCTGTGAAACGTGCTGTGTACTCAGTCTCCTTGATGTTTGTTCCTTAGGAATTTACTGTTTAAGCATATAGTTAGTGATGCATGCAATCATAAAGATTTACAATTGTCCCAAAGCAAATACAAGATAACAGGATGTTTCAGATTGTTGAGTTGAGCTTTATCTGAAAGAGTGACAGACATATGTCTTGCAAGAATCCTTTTTTTCTTTCTCCTCCTTGACAAAAATCATATATAAGCTTGTACTAAATAAAGTTCAGTATCAGTTGCCTGTGAGCTTCTGATCCTCTCGACCCCATTCTGTGTCTGTCTCTTTAATTTTCTTAGCCGCGTCAAGCTCATCGCCGGACCTGATCGACTTTGCCGGCTGGCCCCGGCAGCGGGGGTGAATTGAGAGAGTAGTATCGATGTATGTACACTATCAAATGTAATATAGATAGCTAGTGGGAAGCTGCTGCATAGCATAGGGAAATAAACTCCATGATGGGTGATAATTTAAAGGGCCAGGATATGGAGGGTTGGAGGGAATTATGGGAGGAAGGGGATATGAGGACATATGTATAAATAAAGCTGATTCGCTTTGGTGTACCTCAAAAATTGGCACAACAGTGTAAAGCAATTATATTCCAATAAAGAGCTTTAAAAAATAATAATTATGGGCACTTCTTGGACTGTGCAGGTCTGCAAATTTAGATTAAATTTCTATATTAGAAATCTAAGATTTCACCGATCTTAAGGACTTGACACAAGATGAAGTATAATTGGTATTTTAAATTTATACTGTTTGTAGTTGAGTAGAATTATTTATAGTTAATTAAGAAAAAAACCTAAGCATGTGAAATATGGTGAATTGTAGTTGACTGAAATTACCAATTAGTTGGCTGCTAACCCCTCTATTCAATAATGTCATGTTAGACTATGATGCATTTTCCTAGCAAGCCCTGAGGAGTTTTCTACTTTACTAATATTATTTTCTCAACTGTATCGATATTTCAAGTATTGATTTTCAAACCCTTAATCAAATCATCAACTTAATGGTCAGGATATTTTCAAAAAAATTAGCCAAATTCAAGATTTTGGCTTAAAAAAGAACTTTATATTTTCCTGATGCAAATCTAGCTAAGCAGAATAAAATTGTGAAAACTGTAATCCTTAAGAAATTAAAGATTGTGAATTCCAAAACTTCTGCATATTTATCATGTTACTTTACAATTCATGTGAGTTAACTAAAGCAGATTTCATAATCTCACATTTTAAGGCAAAGAGCTAAATCTCTGAGATATTAAATAATATACCCAAACTAGCAGAAGTGATAATAAAACAAAATATTTTTTACAACTATCTATAGATGTAGATGGCTAGAAATAGTACATGTTTGGGCAAATGTCAGAAAGTTCTTTTCTTATTTAGTTTTATTTAAAGTTGATAAAAGACACAGTAGAAGTTTGAGATATATAGCATAATGAATCAAATTCATATATTTGTGAATAGATTACCAAAATAAGTTTAGTTAAATTTATAATTTAAAATAGATAGAAAAAAATGCATAGTGTTAGAGCATATTCTAATTTCATTCTTTACATGTAGCAGTCCAGTTATAATAGCATCACTTATTGAAGAGACTGTCTTTTACCCATCATATATTCTTAACTCCTTTGTCATAGATTAACTGACTCTAAGGGCATGGCTTTATTTCTGGGTTCTCAATTCAGTTCCATTGATATATGTGTCTGGTTTTTGTGCCAATAGCATACTGTTTTGATTACCATAGCTTTATAATATAACCTGAAGTCAGGGGACATGCTTCCTCCAGCTCTGTTCTTTCTCAAGATTATTTTGGCTATTTTGGGTCTTTTGTGTCTCCATACAAATTTTAAAATTATTTATTCTAGTACTGTGAAAAACGCCATTGGTATTTTGATAGATTTTGCATCGAATCTGTAGATAGCTTTGGGTAGTATGGTCATTTTAACTATACGGATTCTTTCAATCCAAGAACATGCTATATATTTGCATCTTTTTGTGTAATCTTCAATTTCTTTCACAAATGTCTTATACTTTTCCAAGTACAGATCTTTTACCTCCATAGGTAGATCTATTCCTAGGTACTTTATTCTTTTTGACATGATGGTAAATGGGATTGTTTCCTTAATTTCTCTTTCTTATCTTTCATTGTTAGTATATAGAAATGCAACAGATTTCTGTTTATTAATTTTGTATTCTGTAACTTTACCAAATTCATTGATGAGCTCTAGTAGATTTTGGGGGCATTTTTAGGATTTTCTATATATATTTAGTATCATGTCATCTACAAACAGTAACAGTTTTACTTCCTCCTTTCAAATTTGGGTTCTTTTTTTGTTGTTGTTGTTGGAATGCTGTGTCTGGTGTTTCCAAAACTACGTTGAATAAAAGTAGCATGAGTGGACATCCTTGTCTTGTTCCTGACCTTAGAGGGAATGCTTTCAGCTTTTAACCATGGAGTATGATCTTAGCTGTATGTTTGTCATATATGGACTTTATTATATTGAGGCATTTTCCCTCTACACATGCTTTCTGGAGAGTTTTTATCACAAATGGATATTAAATTTTGTCAAAAGCTTTTTCTGCATCTATTGAGATGATCATATTGTTTTGTTTAATTGGTTAATGTGGTGTAGCTATTAACTAATAACTCCATATACAAAAATAAACTCAAAATGGATTAAAAACCTAAATGTAAGACTAGATACTGTAAAACTTCTTGAGGAAAACAGAATACTCTTTGACATGAATTGCAGCCATATGTTTTTAGATCCCACTCCTAAAATAAAGGAAATAAAAGCAAAAATAAACAAATGGGACCTAATTAAACTTAAAAGCTTTTGCACAGCAAAGAAAACCATTGACAAAATGAAAAGACTACCTACTGAGTGAGAGAAAATATTTGCAAATAATAAGACCAATAAGGGATTAATGTCCAACATACATAAATAACTCAAGCAACACCCATTTTGAAAATCCAGGATCAAAACAATTTTTCTATGATCATGTTAAGAAAACAATGAAAGGAAACGTGTTATCTCTGAGAAGTCAAGGAAAAAAAGAGATGATACAGTTTTTTTGTCTTTCTACTTAAGCCTATATTTCTTCTTTTTTTTTTCTTCAAAAGAATAAGGAGGAAAAGCACCTTTCAGTTCCCTATGGTTTACACTGTGTAGCAGAGTTAATACACTGTAGTTCGCATCCCCAAACTCTCACAAACTATTACAAGTTGGAAGAACATTTTGGTCTCTGAGCAGCATTTCAAGTCAAACATTACTGTCTTGTAGACCATTCCTGTGATTAATTTCAAACGACAGAATTGATGTTATGGCTTTTAGAGATTGAAGTGCTACTAAACTGAAAAGGAGATCCAGTATTGTAACAATGGGCCTATTGAATTTCTCCTAAAGCCTTGGTCAGAGAAAAGAATCCAGTATTTTCTCAATTTCTTTTTTTTTTATTGGAGTATAATTACTTTACAATGTTGTGTTAGTTTCTGATGTACAACAAAGTGAATCAGCTACATGTATACGTATATCCCCTTGCTTTTAGACCTCCCTCCTACCCCCTTCCATCCCACCCATCTAGATTATCACAGAGCACCAAGCTGAGCTTTCTGTGCTATATAGCAGCTATCTATTTTACACTTGGTATTGTATATATGTAAATCCTAATCTCCCAATTTATCCCACTCTTGCCCCTTCTGTCCAGATGTCTGTTCTCTATGTCTTTGTTTCTATTCTTGCCTTTCAAATAGGTTCATCTGTACCATTTTTCTAGATTCTGCATATATGTGTTAATATACGATATATGTTTTTTTCTTTCTGACTTACTTCACTCTGCATGACAGGCTCTGGATCCATCCATATCTCTACAAATGACCCGATTTCATTCCTTTGTATGGCTGAGTAATATTCCATTGTATATATGTAGCACATCTTCTTTATTCATCTGTCAGTGGACATTTAGATTGATTCCATGTCCTGGCTATTGTAAATAGTGCTGCAGTAAACATTGGGGTACATGTGTCTTTTTGAATTATGGTTTTCTCAGGGTATATGCCTCGTAGTGGGATTGCTGGGTCATATGGTAACTCTATTTTTAGTTTTTAAGGAACCTCCATTACTGCTCTCCATAGTGGCTGTATCAATTTACATTTCTACCAACAGTGCAAGAGGTTTCCTTTTCTCCACACCCTCTCCAGCATTTATTGTTTGTAGATATTTTGACTGATGGCCATTTTGACTGGTGTGAGGTGATACCTCATTGCAGTTTTGATTTGCATTTCTTTAGTAATTAGTTACGTTGAACATCTTTTCATCTACCTCTTGCCTGTGTCTATGTCTTCTTTGGAGAAATGTCTATCTAGGTCTTCTGACCATTTTTTGATTGAGTTGTTCATTTGGGGTTTTTTGATATTGAGCTGAATGAGTTGTTTGTATATGTTGGAGATTAATCCTTTGTCAGTTGCTTCATTTGCAAATACTTTCTCCCATTCTGAAGGCTGTCTTTTCATCTTGTTTATGGTTTCCTTTGCTGTGCAAAAGCTTTTAAGTTTAATTAGATCTCATTTGTTTACTTTTGTTTTTATTTTCATTACTCTAGGATCAATAAATTTCTATGTTGTTTTTTATATACAAGGATTTCTCCAAACTAATTGATGAAAGTACTAAAATATATACAAAACTGGTCAAAGAAATCCATATAATAGGTATGTTGATATAGAAAGGTGAGTAGGTATTTTTAAAAATTACCAGATTCAAGTCCAAAATACATAAAAGTATTAAAGAGAGGTGAGAAAGTTCAGACCCATAAAGAAAAATGTATATATACCAGAAAATCCAGTAAAACCAGGTGGGGTTGTGTAGACTGCTGATAAACAGTACTTTTGCTTTGCGTATAGCTATATAAATTGTTGCAACTTTTGTGAACATTAATTTCTTAGTACATCACAAAAGACTTGAAAATGAGATTGCTTTTAGACTCTAAAATTCTACCCCTGGAAACAGTCTCAGGAGAATATTTTTGCACATTCATACATTAACATAATTATGTTTTTTTAAGTGAGTTGGGGGATGGCTTAAGTTTCAGAAGACTTTATGTGATTAAACTTTACTGATTCCTTTAGAGACTATATATTCACATTCTTATTTGAAAAAATTAATAAAACTGATTTTAAATTTTACATTTAAGACACCTTTTTAAAATAATAATGAAAATACTGAAACATAATGTTATGCAACATGAGTGGTAATGACCTGCCAACATAAAGTTTACAGTTATGGTGATAACTGTATAGCCAATCCAATAGATGTCTCTTTTCTGTAACTCTATTTCATGTCTTAATGCATGTGATACATTGGCATAATTGCTGCTGGGATATCAGTGGATGAATATACATGGTATATAGTAGTGTTAGTGAATTTGCTATTTCAGTGTAGATATGAAAAAAGTTAAATGTTTCACCTGCTCTAGGATATTGCTGTAGCAATTCCAGTTTTCTCTTCCACATTATCACTTTCTTGTTTCTATATCAAAACTTTTTCCACAGTATAAAAACAGAGACAGTGATAGGGCGACTAAGAAAGAGTAGGAGAGAGAGAGGATGACCCCTGACCCTCAGGTGCTAAAACCCTACATTAGAAATATTAAGTTTATGCTCTATCTTGATTTTCTCTCATTCTTACTTGAAAATACTGTCATTTAATTGCTCTTTTGAAGGCTACCAGTGGTCATTGCACAACATCTATTGCACTGAACATGTCTGCCTCCTTTGATGCAGGTGATCAAGCTCTTGCCCTTTAAATATTTATTTTGGTTGGCTTACATAGCACCAAATTTACACTTACTTTCTCCTTTCTCTATCTCTCCTTCTCTTCACCATGACCTCTAAACACTGACACACTCCACAGCTCTATCCTTGGATTTCCTTGTCTGCAATTACTCTTTTGTAATCTCAACCACAGGATACCTCTCCACTTATTTAGGTTATCTTTACATTTTCTCAGTAATTTAAATTTTCTGTGTAGAAGTCCTATATAACCATTGTGAGATTTGTTCCTTGGCATTGAAAATTTTTGATCCTAGAATACATGTTATCCCTTATTATTTTATTTTCTAAGTGTTTCTTCCTGGCATGTAAAATACAATTACTTTTGAATGTTAATTTCTTATTCAGGAATTTGGCTCAATTTACTGATTATAACAGTTCTTCATAATTTATTTTAAATTTTCTGTGTATTTGACCATCTAATCTATGTATAACAACCATTAAAAAAAAATCACTTCTTTTGCATGATTGCACTTGCCCTGCCTTCTACAATAATGGAAACTAGAAATGGTGATAATGGGTATGTTTGTTTCAGTCCTGACCTCAGATGATATACTTCAACATTAATTAATACAATAATTTTGGTTTCTTTTTCTTCATCTCTGATTTCATTAGAAAGCTCCACTTTATTGCCAGGTTAAGAAATTTTATTTTGAATGGATATTAAATATTAGCACACTTTTTCTGAATTGATTGAGATAATATTTATTGTGACATTCTCTTTTATTCTTTCATGGTGTTGAATTACATTGATTGATTTAAAAATTTTGAACCAGCTTTGCATTGCTTGAGAAAATCCTAGATGACATCTTTTTCCGATAGAAGGCTGTTTAGTCTACATTGAAAATCTGTTGTTTAATGTAGCTGCTTTCATTAATTATCTTACTAGATATTCTGGATAACTTGCTGCAGCTTTCACATCAGCACTTGCTGCTTCACCTTGCACCTTTGTATTATGGAGGTGGCTTCTTTCTTTAAACTGCATGAATCAACTTCTGCCACCTTCAAACTTCTCTTTTGCAGCTTCCTCGCGCTTGTCAGCCTTCACAAATTGAAGAGCATTAGGGCCTTGCTTTGGATTAGGCTTTGAATTAGAGTAATGTCGTGGCTGGTTGGATCTTCTATCTAGACCACTAAAACTTTCTCTATGTCGGCAATAAGGCTCTTTTGCTTTCTTATTTGTGTGTTCACTGGAGTAGTTCTTTTAATTTCCTTCAAGAATTTTTCCTTTGCAATAATGTGGCTAACTTTTTGATGGAAGAGGCCCAGGTTTCAGCCTACCTTGTATTTTAATGTTCCTTCCCTACTAAGCTTAATTATTTCTAACTTTTCATTTAAAGTGAGAGATGTGCAACTCTTGCTTTCACTTCAATACTTCGAGGCCATTGTAGGGTTATTAACTGGCCTAATTTCAGTACCGTTGTATCTCAGGGAATAGGAAAACCTGAGAGCATAAGGGGCGAAAGTTAAATTGGGAGAGTGCGATTGACATGTACACACTTCTGTATATAAAACAGATAACTAATAAGGACCTACTGTAATAGCACAGGGAACTCTACACAATACTCTATAATGGCCTATATGGGAAAAAAAATCTAAAAAAGAGTGGATATATGTATATGTATAACTGATGCACTTTGCTGTAGAGCAGAAACTAACGCAACATCGTAAATCAACTATACACCAATAAAAATTAAAAAAAAAAAAAAAAGACAGGGGAATGGCCAGTCAGTGGCCGTCAGAACACACAACATTTATTAAGTCTGCCATTTTATCTGGGTGCAGTCTGTGGTGCCCCAAAACAATTATCGTAACATCAAAGATCACTGATCATAGATCACCATAACATATAAAAATGAAAAAGTTTGAAATACTGCAAAAATTACCAAAATGTGACACAGAGACCCACAGTTAACACATGCTGTTGGAAAAATAGTGCGGATAACATTGCTTGATGCAGGGTTGCCAAAAATCTTCAATTTTTAAAAAGTGCAGTATCTACAAAGCACATTATCTGCAAAGCCCAATAACACAAGGTATGCCTGTATCGCTTTTTACTTCCATTGCTACTTAAGAAATCACTAATTAAGTTTGTTGATTCACCTTTGTCTTGTCTAAAGCTTTTCTCTTTACCCAGCAATCTGCCATTTATAATCTTCTAAAAGTGCAAATTTCACTTTTTTTCCCTATGATAGATACTAATAGTTCCTTACTTGATATTTGTTTTCCTTAAAAAAAAAAAAAACTTATAAATGTACCTAATTAAATATATTTATCTCCCCATCTTTTCTTCTATATAAAGATAGCTAGTGTTCCAATTCTGGCCAAAATAATGTAAGCAGAAATATATGAGAATAGGAGAATGCTTAGGAAGAAGTATTTTTTATAATAGAACAGAACACACTTATTTGACACCTTCTAACATTCCACTAAAGTGGAAATAAATTGTTGACTTTCAATCCGTATATTGTGAATAATGGCTGAACCATGTGAGTTGGCATTATGTATATGATACATACTTATACTATTTCCTATAATATGAAATATAATTTTGAAATGTATATAGATGTTTTTCTTTTAATGATACATAATTTAATAATGCCAAATTTAAGGATTTGCCTTACTATTTTTTTGTTGAAGTATAGTTTATTATATTTTATCAGTTATAGTTGTACACATTTCAAAATGACATGTATGTAAACTACAACTTGATCACCATGATAAGTCTACTTACCATTTATCACCATACAAAGTTATTAAAGTATTATGGACTATATTTCCTGCACCATCGCTTTACATCCCCGTGACTTCTTTATTTCATAACTGGTAGTTTGTACATCTTAATCTTCTTCACATGTTTCACTCGTCCCCTCACCCCCTACCCTCTCAACCACCAGTTTGTGTCTATGAATCTGATTCTGTTTTAATATGTTTGTTTATTGGTTTTGTTTTTTTAGATTCTACATATAAATGAAATTGTAAGGTACTTATCTCTTGCTGTCTAACTTATTTTACTTAGCATAATACTCTCTAGGTCCACCAGTGTTGACACAAATAGCAAGATTTCATTCCTTTTTATGGCTGAGTAGTATTTCATTTTGTGTGTGTGTGTGTGTGTGTATCACATCATTCTTACACATTCATTTATCAGCAGACCCTTTGGTTGCTTCTGTATCTTGGCTATTGTAAATAATACTGTAAGGAATATTGGAATGCATATATCTTTTTGAATTAGTGTTTTCACTGACTTCACATAAATATCCAAAAATGGAGTTGCTATTTTTAATTTTTCATGGAATTTCCATATTGTTTTCCATAGTGCCTGTACCAATTTACATTCCTAACAACAGTGCCTCAGAGTTTCTTTTCTCCACATCCTCACCAACACTTATCATTTAGTCTTTTTGATAACAGCAAATCTGAAAGGTGTAAGATGGTATCTCATTGAGGTTTTGATTTGCATTTCCCTGATGAATAGTGATGCTGAGCATCTTTTCATGTGCTTTTTGTCCATCTGGATGTCTTCTTTGGAAAAAAGTCTATTCAGAGTCTCTGTCCATTTCTTAATTGGATTGTTTGCATTTTTTATATTGAGTTATATGAGTTCTTTATATACCTTGGATATTAACCTTTCATTGCATGTATCATTTGCGTATATCTTCTCCCATTCAGTAAGTTGCTTTTTGTTCTATTAATGGTTTGCTTTGCTGTGCAAGGCTTTTTAGTTTGGTGTAGTCCCATTTTTTAATTTTTGCTTTTTGTTGTCCTTGCCTGAGGAAACATATCCAAAAAAATATTGCTAAAACTAACGTCAAAGAACTTACTGCCTAAGTTTTCTTCTAGAAATTTTATGGTTTCAGGTCTTAAGCTTAAATCTTAATCCATTTGAGTTTATTTTCATATATGGTGTAAGAAAAAGGTCTAATTTCATTCTTTTCAATGTAGCTGTCCAGTTTTCCCCAAGAACCTCTTTTCCCCATTGTAGACTCTTGCCTCACCCCATGTTGCAATTTGATTAGCCATATCCATGTGGGTTTATTTCTGAACTTTTTTGTTCCATTGATCCACGTGTATGTTGATTACTATTGTTTTATAGTATAGTTTCAAATCAGGGAGCATGGTATTCCTAACTTTCTTCTTTTTTTTCAAGACTGCTTTGGCTGCTTGGGGTCTTTGTTCTATAGAAATTTAGGATTATTTGTTACAGTTCTGCAAAAGGTACCATGGATATTCTGATAGGGATTACATTGAATCTGTAGATTGATTTGAGCAGCATGGACATTTTAACAACATTAATTCTTCCAATTCATGAGCATGGTATCTTTCCATTTATTTATGTTGACTTTAATTTCTAGCATCAGTGTCTTAAAGTTTTCAGAATATAGATCTTTCACATCCCTGGTCAAATTTATTATTAGGTGTTTTATTCTTTTTGAAGCAATTGTAAATGGAATTATTTCATTAATTTCTCTTTCTGATAGATTATTATTAGTGTATAGAAATCAACAGATTCCTGTATATTAATTTTTATTCCTGTGACTTTACTGAATTCATTTATTCTAAAAATTTTTTTGTGGAGGCTTTAGGGTTTTGTAACTATGTTATCTGCAAATAGTGACAGTTCTACTTCTCTCTCAAAATGAATGCCTTTTATATCTTTTTTTTTTTTTTTTTGCTTTTAAAAGCAACTATTTTATTTTTTTATTTTTTTTTTTTAGGTTTGATTTTATTTATTTATTTTTTTTATTATTTTATTTTATTTTTTGGGGGGTACACCAGGTTCAATCAACTGTTTTTATACACATATCCCCATATTCCCTTATATCTTTTTTTATCTGATTCCTAGTCAACCATGTTGAATAAAAGGAGCAAGAGTGGGCATTCTTGTCTGGTTCCTGATCTTAAAGGAAAATTTTTTAGCTTTTCATCATTGAATATAGTGTTAGATGTTCGTTTGTCATATACAGCCCTTATCATGTTAAGATACATTCACTCTATATCCACTTTGTTGAGAGTTCTTTTTAAGAATGGATGTAAATTTTGTCAGATGCTTTTTCTGCATCTCTTGAGATGATCATATGATTTTTATCCTGTGTTTTGTTAATAGAGTGTATCACATTGAATAATTTGTGGATATTGAACCATCTTTGCATTTCTTGAGTAAATCCCACTTGATCATGGTGTATGATCCTTTTAATGTAGTGTTGAATTTATTTTGCTAATATTTTGTTGAGGAATTGGGCACCAATGTTCATAAAGGATATTGGCCTGTAATTTTTTGTAGTGTTTTTGTCTAGTTTTGGTACCAGGGCAATCCTGACCTCAGAATGAGTCTGGGAGCTTTCCTCTCTCTTCAGTTTTTTGAAATATTTTGAGAAGGATAGGTATTAACTCTTCTTTAAATGTTTGCTAGAGTTCACCTGTATAGCTATCTGTTTCTGGACTTCAGTTTGTGGACACTTATTGTGATTAGTGATCCAATTTAATTACTAGTAATTAGTCTCTCCAGATTTTCTGTTTCTTTCTGGTTCTGTCTTCTAAGATTTTCTGTTTCTAGGGATTTATCCATTTCTCCTATGTTGCCCAATTTTTTGGTATATAATTTTTATAGTAGTCGCTTATGATTATTTCTGTGGTATCAGATGTAACTTGATCTCTTTCATTTCTGATTTTGAGCCCTCCCTCATTTTTTTCTTGATGAGTCTGTCTGAAGGTCTATTAATTTTGTATGTGTTTTCAAAGAACCAACTGTTAGTTTAATTGATCTTTCTGTTGTTTTTTTCAGTCTCTTATTTATTTACAGACTGACATTGATTATTTCTCTACTAGTATTAAGTTTGGGCTCTTTTTCTTCATTTTCTAGTTCCTTTAGGTATGCAGTTAGATTGTTTATTTGAGGTTTTTCTTGTTTCTTGAGATAGTCTTGTATTACTGTGCACTTCCTTCTTATAACTGCTTTTGCTGCATCCCATAGATTTTAGAAAGTTCTCTTTCCATTTTCATTTGTCTCGTTATTTTTTGATATCCTATTTGATTTCTTCATTGTCCCATTGGTTGTTAGTAGCATGTTCCTTAGCCCCCCAGGCTTGTGGGGTTTTCCCCAGGTTTGTTCTTATAATTGATTTTTAGTTTCATACTGTTTCAGTCAGAAAAAATGCTTGATATGATTTGTCTTTAAAAATTTATTAAGCCTCATTTTGTGGATTAACATGCTATCTATCCCGGAGAGTGTTTCATGTGCATTTGAAAAGAAAGTATATTCTGCAGGTTTTGGATGAAATGTTTTATTTATATGGAATATATAAATAAATGTTCATCTGGTCCAATGTATCATTCAAGGGCAATGTTTATTAAATTTCTGTCTGGATGTAGCTGGGTTATTAAAATACCTCACTGTTATTCTATTGTTGCCAATTTCTCTCTTTATATCTGCAAATATTTGCTTTATATATTTATAAATATGTAGTTTACATATTTACATATATATAATATTAGGTTCATATATACTTAGGAATGTTATATCCTCTTCTTGTATTGACGAAATCATTATGTAATACTCTTCTTTGTCTTTTAGAACAGTATTTGTTTTAAAGTCTTATTCCATCTGATATAAGCATAGCTACTCTAGCTTTCTTTTCATTTCCTCTTGTATAGTATATCTTTTTCCATATCTTCACTTTCATTCTGTGTCTCTCCTTTCTTTTGAAGCAGGTCTCCTTTAGGCAATATATGAATGGGACTTGTTTTGTTTCAATTCATTCAAGTATCCTGTATCTTTTGATTGGTACATTTAATCTATCTACATTTAAAGTGGTATTGATAGGTATATACTTATTTTGTTAATTGTTTTCTGCTCATGTTTCTAGTCCTTCTCTGTTTCTTTCTTCTCCTAGTCTCTTCCTTGTAGGTTTGGTGATTTTCTTTAGTGTTACATTTGGGTTCTTTTCACTTTATTTTTGTTTATCTATTGTAGGTTGTTTTTCATGATTTTCATATACATTTTTATTTTAAGGTGATAGTTGTTTAGGTTTGAATGCATTCTAAAAACACAATATTTTTATGCACTCTCCTCAGGTTTTCTGCTTTTGATGTCATATTTTACATCTTTTTATTTTGTATATCTCTTAACTGATTGCAGTTATTATTGATTTTACTACTTTTGTCTTTTAACCTTCATAGTAGCTTTTAAAGTGGCTACTCCACTGCTTTGACTATATATTTGCCTTTACCTGTGATGTTTTCCTTTCACATAATTCTAGTAATGACTCTTTTTATGTTTAAAGAAGACTCTTAAACATTTCTTTTAAGGCTGGTTTAGTGGTGATGAACTCCTATAGTTTTTACTTGTCTAGGAAACTCTATCTCTCCTTCAATTGTGAATAATAACTTTGGTGTGTAGAGCGTTCTTGTTTGTAAATTTTTTTTTCCCTTTCAGCACTTTAATATGTATTAAGCCACTCCCTTATGTCCTGCAAAATTTCTGCTGAAAAATACCTAATAGCCTCATGGGATTTCCCTTGTATGTGACTAGTTGTTTTTTTCTGTTGCTGCTTTAAAATTCTCTTTTTATCTTTAATTTTTGTCATTTTAATTATATTTCTTGGTGTAGATCTCATTGGGTTCATCCTGTATGTGACTTTATGCTTTATGGACCTGGATATTTGTTTCCCCAAGTTAAGGCAGTGTTTAGCCATTATTTCTTCAAAGACATTTTCTGCTTCTTTCTCTTTCTTCTCCTTCTGATCTCTATCATGTGACTGTTAGTGGAGTTGGTGCTGTCCTAGAGATCCCTTAAACCATCCTCATTTTTGAAAAATTCTTTTAACTTTTTGTTCTGATTGGCTGATTTTCACTATTTTGTCTCCATATTGCTATTCCATTTTTCTGTGTCATTTAACCTGCAATTGCTTCCTTCTAGTATATTTTTCATTTCTATTATCACATTATTCAACTCTGATTGGTTCTTTTTTATATTTTCTAACTTTGTTGAAGTCCTCACTGTTTTCCTCCATTCTTCTCCTGAATTCGGTGAACATCTTTATGACTATTATTCTGAACTTTTTATATTATAAATTGCTCATCTATGTTTCATTAGGGGTTTTTTTCCTGAGGTTATATTTTGTTTTTTTTCTCTGGAATGTATTCTCCTATATCCTTATTTTATTTGACTTTCTGTGTTTGTTTCTATGAATTAGGTGAAATGGCTACCTCTTCTGAGCTCGAAGACATGGGCTCATGTAGAGCATCGCTTGTGTAAACTCCCATTCTGGGCTGCCTTGACAGAATGGCTGGAGGTGGATTGGACGTGGGCTGAGTTATGCTGGGGCATGCCACACTAGAGCTACCTGGCAGGAAAGCTACAGGTGGAGCAAGCATGGGTTGGGGTGAGGGTGACCTGTGGCATGCTGTGTTGGGGACTCCATGGCAGGATAGCTGGAGTTCAAGTTGGTGTGAGCCATGGGGCCTCAGGACATGCTGCACTGGGGCCACCTTGGCAGCATGGCTGGAGCTGAAGTGGGCATGGGCTGGGGTGTCCCAGGTGCGTTGTTCTTTGGATCAGATCTTTTAGGAACATTATTACCTTCTCATTAGTACAAGCTTAAGTAATTGTTAATTTTTAAATAAGAATGTTTAAATCATTTACACTTCAATGTGAAGAAAAGACATTATATGAGGTAGTAATATTACCAGGAAAATCTGCCTAATATCTAGGCAGGTTATTTACTTTGATAGATTTAATTAAGTCCAGGTCGGTCCTCAACTTTGCACAATTTGGGAATATACCAGACTTTCAAAAATAGAGACATATTTACAAATGTAAATTTTATTTACAGTGAAAAATATCATATCTTCTATGCAGGTATGTAGACACCAGCTTGACCAGCACTTACACTCGCTGTAGGTAGAACACTAAAGCATTTACATTAAAGTCAGAAAAGAGCTAGAAGGGTTAGAATGCCAGTGCAGGAAATTAGATGCTAAATAAATATTTGTTCAGTGAATTAATCTATAGGCAACTATATGAACATGGAAGAAAAAAAGACTTATGATGATCTCTATTTTATGAAGGCAAATTGAGAAAATTTTTTATGAAAAAAAATGCAGAACTCACCAAGTACAAAGTTTTTGAGTCTAAATCTCAGATCATAGCTAAATTTAATGAGATAAATTAATTGAGCTCCTTCTATGTGCAAGGAAATATGCTATTTTATGCAGGTTACTTTAATTCCCACAGAAATTATCAGAGGTAATTTCATTAATTCTATTTTATTGATGAGGAAACTGAAGCTTAGTGATACTAACAAGCAGGAGGTGACAGTTTCTTAAAGAATGCTTAAGACCATCTATCTCTGGAGACAGTAATCAGTTCTTCCACATGCATTTATATTAAATTTTTAAAATAATTATAATACTAATCTCCAATTTCAGAACAATTAATAAGTGATAAATCTAACTTGAACATATTAATCACTAGGCTCAGGGTTTGATATGTAAATTTATTTACTGTCTAAATAGAATAATTCTGGGGTACATTCTGGTTGTACTAATTTGATTTTTCATTAGATCAAAGTAAAATAGGAATAGTGTAACAGTTCAGGCAGATTCCTTAAGGTAGCCATCATCTACACATATATCACAATTATAAATATTCTGAAATTATTCCCCATGCTGCAGGAAATGGTAAAAAATGTGTATTTTACATGTAGAATGCAAACTCATACAATTCAGCCATTATTCACATATTAGTGGTTGAAAGTCAATATATTTGTAATTTTGTTTGGACATCTGCATGGCCCCATAGTCAAAAAGGTGAAGAAGAACTGCATTCAGAGCCATATTGCAATGCACAGTTCAGCTAACTTGGGTATTGCAAAATAATACACACATGTGAAATCAGATCTGAGTAAGCCTTCCACTTTTGTTGCTGTCATTCTGTTGACGAGAGGCTTGTCATTTTCATTTAAAAAAAGTAAAAGTGCTTTCACCTGAATGCTTTTGTGACAAAGTGGACTGTTAAATTGTCTTCTGAGTCTTGCAGTTTGACCACTAATCATATAAATATAGAACAATAACATTGAAGATGCATGTTTCTAGCTGTAACAAAAGCTAGCTCGTCACAAATGTCAGTTATATATTTAGCAAAAAATATGATGGTTACAGATCATTATTTTGACTCTAGGGAAGGACTTATACCGTTTACTAGAAAAGGCACTTTGAGATCATTTCTGTTGCAAGATCTGGCTCTTTTTTACTCGCAGTGTTCCACCTCTCACTACCATGTGTCTGTGGAAGGGCCTACAGATACTGGCCAAAGTTTCCTAGCAAGCTGTATCTCACCCATCTGTCATCCTTCCTAGTGTTCCATTTTTGTACATGCAAAATACAAAAATATTTTTAATAAGGGAAGATAAACAAGGAATCTTCAAATGGATTCATAAATGTATGCATATGTTTTAGAAGACTTTAAAGTACTGTATCTGGAAAAAAAAAAAAAAGGCACAAGACCATAAACTAACTCAGATCTTTTTAAACATCTAGGTTAACTAATCCTATAACCAAACATTAAAACCTATTAGAGATAGAGTTCCACAAAGATTTGCATTTTTTGGCCTGTTTTTATTTTTTCTGAGTAGTGCAGCATTTGTCAAACAACTTATTTTGCTAGCTCAAAGAAACTAGTACATTTACATTTATATTGAAAAAACTCAAAAGTTTTGCCAAGAGTTTATTAACCAGTTTTATTATACTTCCTTTATTCCATTAGATTCTGGGCTATAGAGATTTTGAATAATTATCCAGGAAAGGGCAGTGCCCCTCAGTGCCTTTCTGCCCTCCTTGTTTCCATTTCCTTCATCTATGGATTTTAAATAGAAATTTTCTAGAGTTTGACTAAATTATTTATTAATATGTTCTGTCCACATATTATCTGAAGACAGTATCTAAAGTGACACTCACCTATGTATCTTTTCCATATTCCTTGGGATTATCATCTACATTTAAAAAATGAAAGAAATATCATTTCATTGTAGCTTGAATTACTACCTTGATATGTGTGTTCTCTCACAGAATCCACTAAAGCTTTAACATTATGGAAAATAAAAAATTATAATTTCTCTTACATTAATGTAGACAGTAAATATATAAATGACAAATGAGAAACATCTAACTTTTGAAACACTTTTTTCTTATTGCTACTTATTTTTATGTTATTTACCCTGGTTCCCTAAGGAAAAATTACTAAATCAAGCCCCTTTCTTGATTCCTTCTCCCTTGATTATTACTTATTTGTTAAAGAATAATATAATCTCTACAATCCCATTGTATATTTTCCTTCAAAAAAAGAAGCTTTTTTATGAGAACACCACAGGAACAGCTAGAAGTGTGTGCAGTGAAGTTATAGTGGGTATGGAGAGTCAGATGTTTTAGTATATCTGACTAAACATATCTTATAGTTTTGACAAATCTTGCTAACTCTTCAAAAGAGAGTCATAACTGAGTATTACCTTCTACTCTCTCCCATCTAGATCCTTTTACAAGGAAATCTCTCTACTACCAAAGTAGTGAATATGATTATTTAAAAAAATCTTTTGAACGTTCTGAAATACTTCTCCCCAAATTTCTTTATTAAAGTTCATTGGATTTCAAAACACATATTTTGACCATTATTATTTTAAGAGCAATTAAAAATATTATAACACTTTTACTCGAGTTTAATAACTAAAATATTTTATTTGCAATTATATTAAAAATTATGAGATGAATAAACATGATAATACAGTTAACGTAAATTCACTTATCATTGCCTTTTAATATGCCTTTCTACTTTTTTTAAGCTGGAAAATATTACTTTATTCTCTCTCTTCATATAACTGTCAGGATAGTGTACATGCTCTTCCTTTTTACAGAAGAAAGGAAAAAATACTATTTTTAATTTGCTTAAGCCCCCACATCTAGCTTGTACAAGAAATAGAAAAATAAATAAATTTAAGGGTAAATTTATTTAGGTGAAAGCTGACTTTCCTAAACGGTTTCCCTACTGAGCTGAAATGGAATTAAACAATTAAATAAAGTCACACAAATTCCAGTTGTTTTCTGAAACAATCTTCAAATATTCCAACAAGATGTTCAAAGTTGGCAGTTTATGCATTATATATATCCTAACTATTTAATGATAGTGCAGGATGAGGATAGTACAAACAGATCCATATGGAGGGTGATTTTCATTTCTCTTTTACCTGAGTAGAAAGCAAAATAATTTGGATATAAAAATGAACTCATGTTTTCGTTTTTATCAGTTTTCTCTAATGAAGGGGGCGGAGTCAAGATGACAGCCTGGGAAGACGCAGAGATCACATCTCGCCACAAATAGATCAGTTGCCAGAGGCCAGCGGGGGACCTGAGACCCAAGCAGACTGCGGGAACCCCGCAGCAACCAGGTAGGACCTGGGGCAAGTCAGGGGGCCGGGGAAGGGGAAGCCACACTGGACCAGCGCCCCTGGGGGGTGGCTGGGGGAGGTCTGGAGGGACCGTTGAGGGCTGGGTAGATCAGGAAACTGCAACTGGGTTTCTCCCACCCAGGAGGCCAGGAGGCCTGCTGAGCTCCCCAGCTGGAGGGCCTGCTGGGCCCCCCAGCAGGGTCCTCCACCCTCCAAGGCCCCCGCTGGGCTGCCTGGGTCCTGGGGGTGTGCGAGGGAGGGAGGAGGGGTAAGGAGGTGGAGAGGCAGACAGGTGGGGTGGGGGCCTTGAGATTGGGGGATGGGGAGGCGAGAGGGCACTTTGCCTGCCCTCTTGGCCAAGGAAGCCGACTGGGTTCCCAGGCTTGGTCCTTTACTCTCCAGGCCCCCCTCCGGCACGAGGATCCTGGGGGTGTGGGGGGGTGGGGAGGCAGACAGTGGGGATGGGAAGGGATCTCTTCAGGTCAGAAGAATAGGGGAGGCACCGCTGGGGATTTCTTCTGGGTGGGTCCTCCACCTTCCAAGGCTCCTCCAGGCCGTTGATCCTAGAAGTACAGGAGGGAAGCGGTGGGGGGAAAAGAAGAGCGACAGAAGAGGGGAGGGATGCTCTGGGATCAGAGGATCAGGGGAGGAGTGGAAGGCATTTCCGCTGCCCACTGGCCCAAGAAGCCTGCTGGGCTCCTGAGTCTGGTCCCTCGGTCTCTCTGGCTGAGTGGGTCGTACAAGCCTGGGAAGGAGGGAGGAGAGGAGAAGAGGAAGAGAGGCAGACAGCAGTGGGGGGGACCTTGCAGGACCAGAGGATCAGGGGTAGACACTGCAGGAAATCTCCCTACCCACTTGGCACCGGGAGGCCTGTTGTGCCTCCAGGCCTGGTCTTCAGTCCTCCAGGGGCCCCTCTTGGTCTCACTGGTCCTAGGGGTGTAGAAGGAAAGCAGGGATGAAGAGGAGAGGCAGGCAGGGGAGGGGGCCTTCTGGGACTGGAGGATCAAGGGAGGCGGAGAAGGTATTTCCCCTGCCTGCTAGCTCTGGGAAGCCTGCTAGGCTCACAGACCTGGGCTTTCACACTCCAGGCCCCCTCCAGCTGCTTGGGACCTAGGAGAGTGGGGGGTGGGGGAGAGCAAGAGAGGCAGACAGGAACCTTAGGAGACTGGGAGATCTGGGGAAGTGCCGCAGGCGTTACCCTAGCCCAGTTGGCCCTGAGAAGCCTGTTGGGCATCAGAGTCTGGTCTCCTGCCTTTCAGTGCCCCCTGCAGCTGTGAGGGTCCTAGGGGAATAGAAGAGAGGGGGTGAGGAAGAAGAGAACCCAAGGGGGAGCGACCCTCCAAGATTGGAGAACTAGGGGAGGTGCCTAGCATTTCTCCCACCAACTCGGGCCCAGGGAGCCCACTGGGTACCTTGACCTGGTCCTTTGCCCGCAGGACCAGAGGCATTCCTGGGCCCCTCTGCCTCATTGGGCCTAAGCCCCATTCCCCACCACCCCCAAGGCCTTTTCGAAGTGTAGGCCCTGCCCACTGCCTAACTCCCCCCTCCTGCGATCCCTTGTCTAAGCCCCACCCCCACAGCCAAGGCCTTTTCTGGCTTTTTGTTTTCTTTTTTTTTCTTTCCACCTCCTCAGGCGATTGCAGTTGTTTTACCTTCCAGCTGTTGCTCCATTTTTTTTAAATTTTTTCTAACACATCTGTTAGTTTCCTATTATCGTATTTTTTATCTTGCTATTGTTCTGCTGTTCTCCTACCTTTTTTTTTTAATTGTTTTCATTTTCCTGCTCCACATGGCTTGTGGGATCTTGATTCACAAGCCCAGGGTCAGGTCTGAGCTCCTGAGGTGGGAGCTCTGAGTCCAAAACACTGCACTAGCAGGGAAACCCAGTTTGCAGGGAATATTCATCTGAGTGAGGTCTCCCAGAGGTTCTCAACTCAACACAAAGACCCAGCTATACGCAACAGCCTACAAACTCCAGTGCTTGAAACCTCAGACCAAACACCCAGTGGGAGAGGAACACAATCCCACCCATCCAAAGTGGGGGAAAAATGAGATGACAAAAAAATATGTCACAGATGAAGGAACAAGGTAAAAATACACAAGACCAAATAAATGAAGAGGAAATAGGAAAATTGCCTGGAAAAGAATTCAGAGTAATGATAATAAAGATGATCCAAAATCTCGATAACAAAATAGAGAAAATCCAAGAAACAGTTAATAAGGACTCAGAAGAACTAAAGAACAAACAAACAGTAATAGATAACAAAATAACCGAAATTAAAAATACTCTAGATGCTACAAGCAGCAGAATAACTGTGGCAGAAGAACGAATAAGTGAGTTGGAAGATAGAAAGGGGGAAATAACTGCCACAGAGCAGGAAAAAGAAAGAAGAATAAAAAGAATGGAAGACAGTCTCCGAGACCTTGGTGACAACATTAAGCCCACCAACATTCGAATCATAGGCATCCCAGAAGAAAAACAAAGAAAGGGTCTGAGAAAATATTTGAAGAGGTTATAGCGGAAAACTTCCCCAACATGGGAAAGGAAATAATTCATCAAGTCCAAGAAGTGCAGAGAGTCCCATCTAGAATAAAGCCAAGGAGAAATACACTGAGGCACATATTAATCAAACTAATGAAAATTAGACACAAAGAAAACATATTAAAAGCAGCAAGAGAAAAGCAACAAATAACATATAAGGGAAAACGCAAAAGGATAACAGCTTATGTTTCTGCAGAAACTCTGCAGGCCAGAAGGGAGTGGCAGGATATCCTGAAAGTCCTGAGAGAGGAAAACCTACAGGCAAGAATACTCTACCCAGCAAGAATCTCATTCAGATTCCATGGAGAAATCAAAAGCTTTACAGACAAGCAACAGCTAAGAGAATTCAGCACCACCAAACCAGCCTTACAACAATTGCTAAAGGAACTTTTCGAAGCAGGAAATACAAGAGAAGGAACAGATCTACAAAAACAAACCCAAAACAATGAACAAAATGGTAATAGGAACATACATGTCAATCATCACATGAATTGTACATGGATTAAATGCTCCAACCAAAAGACATAAACTGGCTGAATGGATACAAAAACAAGACCCTTACATATGCTGCCTACAAGAAACCCACTTCAGACCAAGGGACATATATAGACTGAAAGTAAAGGGATGGAAAAAGATATTCCATGCAAATGGAAGTCAAAAGAAAGCTGGAGTAGCAATACTCATATCAGACACATTAGACTTTAAAGTAAAGACTATTACAAGAGACAAGGAAGGACACTACAGAATGATCAAGGGATCCATCCAAGAAGAACATAGAACAACTGTAAATATCTATGCACCCAACATAGGAGCACCTCAATACATAAGGCAAATGCTAACAGCCATAAAAGGGGAAATCAACAGTAACAGAATAATAGGACGAGACTTGAACACCCCACTTACATCAATGGACAGATCATCCAAACAGAAAATAAATAAGGACATGCAACCTTTAAATGACACATTAGGCCATCTCGACTTAATGAATATTTATAGGACATTCCATCCCAAAACGACAGAATACACTTTCTTCTCAAGTGCACATGGAAAATTTTCTAGGAGAGATCACATCTTGGGTCACAAATCAAGCCTCAGTAAATTCAAAAAAATTGGCATCGTATCAAGCATTTTCTCTGACCACAATGACATGAGACTACATATCAATTACAGGAAAAAAACTGGAAAAAATACAAACACATGGCGACTAAACAATATGCTATTAAACAACCAAGAAATCACTCAAGAAATCAAAGAGGAAATCAAAAAATACCTAGAAACAAATGACAATGAAAACACAACAACCCAAAATCTATGGGATGCAGCAAAAACAGTTCTAAGAGGGAAGTTGATAGCAATACAGTCCTACCTCAAGAAACAAGAAAAATATCAAATAAACAACCTAACCTTAACACCTAAAACAATTACAGAAAGAACAAAAAAACCCCAACGTGAGCAGAAGGAAAGAAATCAGAAAGATCATATCAGAAATAAATGCAAAAGAAATGAAGGAAACCACATCAAAGATCAATAAAACTAAAAGCTGGTTCTTTGAGAAGATAACAAAATTGATAAACCATTAGCCAGACTCATCAGGAAAAAAAGGGAGAAGATTCAACATAGTTTTAGAAGTTTGAGCCACAGCAATCAGAGAAGACAAAGAAATAAAAGGAATCCAAATTGGAAAAGAAGAAGTCAAATTGTCACTCTTTGCAGATGACATGATATTATATATAGAAAACCCTAAAGATGCTACCAGAAAAGTGCTAGCACTGATAGATGAATTTAGTAAAGTAGCAGGATACAAAATTAATGCACAGAAATCTCTTGCATTCCTATACACTAACAACAAAAGAGCAGAAAGAGAAATGAAGGAAACTCTCCCATTTACCATTGCAACCAAAAGAAGAAAATACCTAGGAATAAATCTGCCTAAGGAGGCAAAAGATCTGTATGCAGAAAACTATAAGACACTGATGAAAGAAATCAAAGACGACACAAAGAGATGGAGGGACATACCATGTTCTTGGATTGGAAGAATCAATATTGTGAAAATGACTATCTTACCCAAAACAATGTACAGATTCAACGCAATCCCGATCAAATTACCAACGGCATTTTTCACAGAACTAGAACAAGAAATCTTACGATTTGTATGGAAACGCAAAAGACCCCGAATAGCCAAAGCAATCTTGAGAAGGAAAGACGGAGTTGGTGGAATTAGGCTTCCTGACTTCAAACTATACTACAAGGCCACCATGATCAAGACAGTATGGTACTGGCACAAAAATAGAAAGTGAGATCAATAGAACAGAATAAAGAACTCAGAGGTAAACCCAAGCATATATGGGCAGCTTCTCTTTGACAAAGGAGGCACGAATATACAATGGAAAAAAGACAGCCTCTTCAATAAGTGGTGCTGGGAACATTGGACAGCAACATGTAAAAGAATGAACTTAGAACACTTCCTAACACCATACACAAAAATAAACTCCAAATGGATTAAAGACCTACATGGAAGGGCAGACACTATCAAACTCCTCGAGGAAAACATAGGCAGAACACTCTATGACATCCATCAAAGCAAGATCCTTTCTGACCCACCTCCTAGAATCACGGAAATAAAATCAAGAGTAAACAAATGGGACCTCATAAAACTTAAAAGCTTTTGCACAGCGAAAGAAACCATAAACAAGACTAAAAGGCAACCCTCAGAATGGTAAAAAATAGTTGCAAATAAAAAAATTGAGGGAGCAATACTCTTCCATATATACAGAATTTTTATTCTGCAGCTTTAGAATTTTTCGGTCAGGAGATTTTTGCAATCCTGTCTTTCAAATTCATGGTGTGTTTTCACCCTCTTTGCAAAAAAGAATTATATACCAGCTTGGTCACTCTGTGGCTGCTGCTGTTTAAGTCAGGCTATAACTTTGGAAATAGTATCAGATATTTTATTTGCCTCCCGCATTTGTTACTGTTCATTTCAGATTATGTTTTTTTCTAATGTGTTATTCAGCCAGACTTTAACAAGTACTATCCTTACTCAAGGTACTTTTTACACATCTTTCATATATTATTGGCACATATGTAGTTCATGAATTTGGTGGAGGAGATAGAGTTTAAGGCGAATATGCTGGGCTATCTGATAAAACGATTTGTTTGGAGTGAGGGATTAATTAGAACAAAATAGGAGCTATGCAAACCCTTGTTATATTACATTTTCCATTTATATTAAATCTTGACTATGTTCCTAGACTAGCTATATTCAAGCATCTGACTAATATTCTTGCTTCACTTGCCATTTGATTCAAATGTGATCATAATTGATGCTTATAAACCCAATAATGTGGTTAGAGACTCATCTCTTATAACCAGCTAGGAAAAATTCCTGAGCCTTATAAAGCTATCTCCTCATTTATAAAAAAGAAAGAAAAACTACCTCACTGAATTGTGGGAAGATTTAAATGAGATGAACTGTGTAAAATCATGGAGCAATGTTTGACATAAAGTAGGCCCTCCATAAAGGTTAAGCAACTTCTGGAAAAGGCCTGTTGCTGGAGTGTCCCAATTAAAGAAGTTAACCTTCAAAGGAAATGAAGCGTATAAATACAAATCCTTTAATCTTATAGTATTGCAAGATTATTTGTTTGTTTTAGTGACGGGCAAGAGTAAAGAATATATAAATTGGTATAGTTTCAAATTCCCAAAAATACATAAAGAGAAAGGTAGACATCTTTAAAAATTTTTTCTAACCGAACACAAACATGTGTATCTACTATGGCCTACTCCACAAACCCAGAGGGGAAAAAAATTATGCATATCTCTTATTTGGTTCCTGTTAATCCACTGGGTCGTCTTTGGTTACCTGCATCCCTCCCTAAATGCCACAGCTCTTGTCAGACACCCTCTACAAATAGCCACCCTCAGAGTTCTGGTCACTTCTCCCTTTCCTTCAGACCGGGAACAGGTAATGGTTCTCCGCTGTTGCTAGTTCTGAAGTTCTACATAATCCTTATTTTTGGTTTCTTTAAACACTCCCACAGTTTTAAAAATAATCCTTTGAATCAGTTGGAGTTTACCCTATATTTTCTTCAGAGATCCTGACTGAAACAAGTAAATAAGGACGCAAGCCAGGTTCTCCAAAATAGGAACTCCTACAGGTGAAACCACATTTCATTTTGTGGGTAGCATTTCCTCTAAGCACCCCTGGAATCAGAAGGAGGATAGGGAGCTGTGAAGGGTATTCCAGGCTACAGACCCACTAGGCCCGCATAGGAGTGAACGAGCCTTCACGTGGTTCCCACCCCGGCCTCCAGGTCTTCCACCTGGGACTCCAGGTGTAGTGGATTAGAGACCCTGCTGTACCCCATCTGAATTCCTGACCCACAGAAACCATGAGACAGAAACACTTATTATTGTTGCTTTAAGCCACTGCACTTCGAAGCACCCTGTTACACAGCAACAGATAACTACTACGCTTGTCCTCTCCAGCGTCTGTCCTCTGAGGAGCTCCCAACCTCTTCCTCTTTTTCACTGTCCATCATCTCTGACACCTGTGAGAATAGGCAGCGCCAGCGCTCACTGACCCTAATGACACAGCAGACCAGGGTGACTCATTTCTCCTGTTCTCTAAGCCTTTCCTGACAAGACTTCACAGCATAACACAGTGGTAAAGAGTGCACACCCTCTAGCTGAACTGTGTGCCTTCAAGTATGAGCTCTGCCACTTACTAGCAGTAAGCCCTTGAACCAATAATATAACCTCTACATACCCCAGTGTCTGCATCTGTAAAATGGCGATAATAATAGCACATGGTTGATAAGGTTATTAGGATTAAAGAAATTATTATTTGTATATTGTTCCAGAGTGCCTGGAATATAGAAAGTGTATATTTTATAGAATATAAAATAATATAAAACATATATACTATATAATATAAATGTTATAGATATAATTATATCTATATATATAGATTACATACATATATAGATTCTATCAATATTATATACGTAGTCTATATAGACTATATAATATCTATCTAATTAGATATATCTAATATATATATCGAATCTATAGATTATATTGATAGAATCTATATATAGATATAATTATATCTATAATTATGTATTAAAGATATATAGTATAATATAAATAAAAGAATATAAAATAAGACAGTATGCCAGAAAATGACCAATTTCCCCACAAAGCAACAATGGGAAGACTCACTGAATCTAGAAAACCTAAATAAAGGATGGCCTGAAAAACCTGGTCTCTTCTAAAATATTCTAAAGTATTTTGTTAAGGGTAACATGCTAATTACCTGATATGAATACACACACATATGCTTGTGCTAATTTGTCTCTGGCTTTCTAAAGCATAATTTTGGACGTCCTTAACATAGACTGTTAGCTTTCTCCTCTGTTCTTTAATAAATCTTGAGATATGTACATCAGGTCTGGTATATAAGCTAAGATCCTGACAGGAAACAGATGACATTCTCAAACTGGGTAATTCAGGAGAATTTAATTAAGGGACATTTTTGAAAGGTGGACAAGATTTCTAAAAGTCAATAACAAAAGACAGTACAGTTAGAAATGGCAGGGAGCCATTACCTCCCATAGGCTGTAAGGCAAAAGTAGTTCTCTGGAGAGGGCTGTCTTGAAGAGATTTTGGCAGAGGGACACAGCCAACCAGGGCTGACCCAGTTGGGAGGTTACCAGGTGTTTGGTTATTTATTGCTGTGAAACAATAATCATGTATTGTACTCACAATATTGTGGGTCACTAACTCTGGCAGGGCACAGCAGAAATGGATTATTTTTGCTTCACAAAAGCCTGGAGTCTCAGCTGGGGTGGTTTGAACAGCTGGAGATGTTTGAGACAGCTCAACAAGGGTCATATATCTGGGGCCTCGGTACGGTTGTTGGCTGAGTTCCTTCATTCTTCTCTATGATATATCTGCTGGGATTGCAACGTCCTCCAAGATGTTGTCTTCACTCACGTATCTGCCTTGGAAGGCTGGAACAGCTAGGGGATGGCCAGCATCGCTCTCTCTCCATGATCTCTCCCTATGGCTTCCTCCAGCAGGGAAGTCTCAGGGTAGTCGACTTCTGACAAGACAGCTCAGAGCTCCAAGAGTGAGGGCTCCAGGAGACCTAGGTAGTAGGGGCTGCAAGGCTTCTTGTGATGCCCTAGCCTTAGAAGTCTCAAAATGTTACTTCCACTACATGCAATTGTTCAAGCAAGTTACTTAGGCCAGCTCTGATTAAAGGGGAGAGGGGAATTAGACTCCACTCGTCAAATCCTCAACTGGAGAAATAGCACAAAAACCCTTGACAGCATGTTTAGTTTAGCATGTCCGGTTATTAAAGATTCTGAGCTCATTTCCTCCTGGCCTGCCATCTCTTGCTGATGCTCTCTATAAACCAAGACAACCAATACCCAGAGGGCAAAGGAGCTTGTTTTTTTTAATCCTACTAAAATTTAAAAATTTGAGAAAATTTACAAATTTATAAATATACAAATTTATATTATTATACTTTTATAATCACATGTCATATTTATTGTTTGTTAATATTGGGTTGGTCAAAACATTCATTCGGTTAGTGAATATGTTGTTCAATAAAGTGCTTTGTGAAAATGAAAAATGTCTTTTAGTTTTACTTAAAACCAAATGAACTTTTTGGCCAACACAATACATTCTTATATTCATATTATTTTCTTCATTGAAATACAGTTAATTGACAATGCTGTGTTAGTTTCGGGTGTACAGCAAAGTGATTCAGTTTTATATATATATGTGTATACAAACACACACACATATATATTCTTTTTTCAGATTCTTTTCCCTTATAGGTTATTACAAAATACTGAGTATAGTTCCCTGTGCTACACAGTAGGTCCTTGTTGGTTATCTATTTTATATATAGCAGTGTGTATATGTTAATCCCAGATTCCTAATTTATCCCACCCTCCCCCCTTTCCACTTTGGTAACCATCAGTTTGCTTTCCATGTCTGTGGGTCTATTTCTGTTTTGTCAATAAATTCCTTTGCACCATTTTTTTAGATTCCACATATAAGTAATAGCATATATTCATCTTTGTCTGACTTAGTTCACTTAGTATGATCATCTCTAGGTCCATCCATGTTGCTTCAAATGGTATTATTTCATTCTATTTTATGGCTAATATTGTATATATGTACCACATCTTCTTTATCCATTCATCTGTCGATGGACATTTAGGTAGTTTCCATGTCTTGGCTATTGTAAATAGTGCTGCAATGAACATTGGGGTGCATGTATCTTTTTGGGTTATAGTTTTCTCCAGATATATGCTCAGGAGTGGGATTGCAGGATCATATGGTAGCTCTGTTTTTAGTTTTTTAAGGAACTTCCATACTGTTCTCCATAGTGACTGTACCAATTTACATTCCCATGAACAGTGTAGGAGGGTTCCTTTTTCTCCACATTCTCTCCAGCATTTATTGTTTGTAGACTTTTTGATGATGGCCATTCTGACCGGAGTGAAGTGGTACCTCATTGTAGTTTTCATTTGCATTTCTCTAATAATTAGCAAAGATGCTGAGCATCTTTTCATGTGCCTGTTGGCCATCTGTATGTCTTCTTTGGAGAAATTTCTATTTAGGCCTTGTGCCCATTTTTTCATTGGGTTGTTTGTTTTTTTGATATTGAGCTGTATGAGCTGTTTGTGTATTTTGGAAATTAATTTCTTGTTGGTCTCATTGTTTGCAAATATTTTCTCTCATTCTGTGGGTTGTCTTTTTGTATTGTTTATGGTTTTCTTTGCTGTGCAAAAGCTTTTAAGTTTAATTAGGTCCCATTTGTTTATTATTGTTATCTCCATTACTCTAGGAGACAGATCCAAAAAGATGTTGCTGCAATTTATGTCAGAGTGTCCTGCCTGTGTTTTTCTCTAGGAGTTTTATAGTATCCGGTCCGACATTTAGGTCTTTGGTCCATTTTGAGTTTATTTTTTGTATATGGTGTTAGAGAATGTTCTAACTTCATTCTTTTACACGTAACTGTCCAGTTTTCCCAGCACCACTTATTGACGAGACTGTCTGTTCTCCAGTGTATATTCTTGGCTCCAGAGGAGCTTGTTTATGTAGTCTTTATAGGTCAGCCTTCTGGGAACAGAGTAGGACCTGAAGGAACAAACAGAAGATATCCAGCATATCCAATGACTCTCCAAACCCTCAAAAAGGCTTTCAAGCACTGTGCTAGAGTTATATAGGAGTTTGTTCTTGAGAACATGGGAATGACCAAGAGGAGAGAATCATATAAGCCCTTCATTGCATTTGTATTTCCTATTATTGTACCTTTCATTCTTCCAGTCTTAATCTGTGTTCATATAGAAGTGTTCTTTGGTGTGGGCTAGAATTTCATTCCCTACATACCGTCAATTACGGTACTGCAGTTTCCCATCTACAGGGAAAAAATAGACTTACCTCCAACTGGAATCCCACCACTGGAATATTCTTGCAAATCATTCTTACACAGGGTGGGTAGCAACATGTTAGTCTGTGTGTGCTAGCATGCTGAGGCTTGGGATGCAGTACATTTGTGCCTCAGGAGTCTAGCAACATTAGATACTGTGTCCCCTTCCATCGTGAGGTTCTATTTAAAAAAATGTTTTTTGGACGGAAGGCAGGGAACGGTAGAGTATCAGGTGAAGGCCTTAAACTCATACTGTACATCATTTTCTGTTTGGTTTATCTTCAGAATCAAATAGTTACTTCCTTTTTCAGCAAAGACTAGTAAAGGAGCATTCTCCTTCTATACCTTCCAGAATGTTTTGCTGTCCAGTAATTTTTAAATATATTATAGTTTCCTTTTAAACTAAGTCTTATCACAGTTTTCCAGATTCCCCAAGTCAGAAAGAGCTTTTTCCTCCTGAACTATCCACACACTTCCAGTAACAAGTAATGTAAGGCATATTCATTTCGCAACGCGATGTCTGACCCTTTTCATCCTGGAATTAGGTGATTCTGAAGAATGTGTGGTAGGAATATTCATATAAGTCTCTCCCACACCAGGGCAGCGAGCAAAAACTTAACAATGAAAAGAATTGACTTTGAACCAGATAAAGATATCTCCCTTAAACCAAACTAAATGTATTCCTAACTGAACGTCCTTTTCGCTGAATCCCCAAAATGCCTTCAGCCACTCCAGTGATATTGCTGACGTCTGAGGAGGAAATTTTGGGTGTAAAGAGTCCGTTGTCTTAAACAGTCAGCAGTTAAATAATTGCAACGATGTGGCCATGTTGCTAGAAACCCACTCAGAGATTCAGAAGGGGCCCTATAAAGGAATGATCCGGAAGCTTCTGTAACGTTGGGGTACATCCACCTCTACCCTTTTTTGCAGATGATGTTTCCTCAGGAGGAGCCGTTGCTCTTCTCTGCCTCTGTGTCTAGATCAGGGACATCCTGAGTCAGCTTGGCACACAGTACACCCCAGCCCCCGCCACCCCTGCTGCCTCCCAGTGCTGGATTACAGCTCATAAAGAGACGTGTTTTCATTCCTCTCTTCCAGAAGCTCCAAATTCCTTATGAAAATTAATCTAACTCCATCCTAGGGACCTTGTTTGTGATGAAGGGGTCCCAGGGAATGGCAGCCTTCTGTTTCAACTGTCATTCCCCCTTCAAACAAGGGAACCCTTCCTATACCCCATGTACATAACTAAAGGGAAAATGTCACGTGATTTGTAGCAGACGATCTGATTCAAAGAAACTGTCTCCTTTCTTACAGGTTGGAAGTGCTCACTTAATTTCTAATTCCCCCCCCCCCAAAGGCTATCTACAGGTATTGTCTGCCTCAAGAGGCACCCTGTTCCTTTTTTTTAGGTGACTAAAACAAATACATGTACATATATTTATCAATTATATGCTATAACATTTTAGGTTATGATGTGGATATACACAATTTACTGTTCTCAAGGACCTTATAATCTGGTATTCAATGCTTAACATTTAGCACCTAGCATGTACCAGAGAGTATTGTGGGAGCTGGCGACCCAGTGGTGAATAAAACAAACTCAACTTTATGGAGCTTACAGACATCTGGAATAAACAAACAAATAATATAGACTATAATGTCCAGAGTAGATAAGTGTATCAAGAACAGTACAGCTGTGTTTGGCAGTGGTCTGATTGTGTGTCCTATTTACTTACTCAGAAGACCCTTCTGAGATGATACGTGAGCAAAGATCCACATTAATTGAGATGTGGAGCTATGCAACTATTTGGGTTTGTTTTTTTTTTTTTAAGTCAGAGTGAGCAATCTCCCCAATTTGGGAGATTTTTTTTTATCTTAATAACAATAAAAACTGTTAATGAGTCACAAGAATAGTAAATAAGACATAAGCAACCTTACTCATTCATTCATTCATTTATGTTCCTAGGGATACAGATATGAACACAAGGTCTTAGAAGGGTGTGACTAAGACTAGCATGAATAAGACACAGGGCCTGCCCTCCAGGAGCTCATATCCTGATGTGGAAATAAATTTCAAGTAGAGGATTACAGTACAGTGCAAAGGTTGGGCATGTGCTATGAGATTACTTAAGAGGTATACTAAATGAGCCTTGGGTGAGAAGTGGGGCCTGTTAAGGCCTGGGAGTATGAGTTTGCTGGAGAACTTAATCTCTAAATGAAATTCAGAGGAAACAGTAGGAGTTAGCAAGAAGCCAAAGAGAGCACATTTCAGCCTTGTGCAAAGTCCTGGGAAACTGAGAATATGCTACATTTAAAGAACTGTGGCACTGATGCTTCTGCCAGTGTGAACCCGGTTCAGGCCACACATGGCTTTATATGTCCCACTGAGAAGATTGTCCTCTGGTTAGAGGGGATAACGGGGAAACACCAAAATGTTTTAAGACGGAAGTGACTCCAGCAGGCTTACACTTTGGAAAGATCACTCTGCCTGCGACATAGAGAACGCATGGCTTCAGGATTGAAGACAGGAAGTGGGTTGGAGAAAGGGGATGGATTTAAGAGCTATGATATAAGATCAGTCTTTAGGACTCCATGATTGGCTGGAAAAAGAGAAAATTACAAAATAAATTATTTACACCAAAAAGGTGGCTTCAGAGAATGGATTTGGAGTCAGTTTTGAACCATATGCTGGATTTGAATAGATGGAGTAAGGAGTTTAATAGAAGGGAGAGGGCTAGAAGTCCCTTCATGTAGTTATTCTCCAGATAAGAACTACTGAGCTCTAACTGAGTGCTGGGCACTCTGACTACTAAGGTATATTTATTATATCACATAATAGTCAGAACAAGTCTATGTGAGCCATTGTTATTCCTGTTACCGAGAAGGAAGCTGAGGCACTGGGCAGTCACCCAGCTGGAAAACAGGATGATACAAACTTCCAATCTAGACTATAAAAACCAGAGCCATTATTTTATAACCATTTCTTATTTTACCAAAAAAAAAATGTATTTCCCACCAGACCATAGGTGAAGTAACTTTTGACTGTTTAAGATATACAAAAAACCAAATTCACTCTCAGCATAAACTAAACAAACCAGAATATTGTTACTACTGAAGAGATGCAAAAAGTCTGCTGCAGACTCTGAAAGCATTCAAAGAAGAATTTCCCAAAATGTTTTGAGCAATGGCAGTACCATTCATAAAATCATATGGCCTTCCAAGGTAACTATTGCAGAGAGAAAATCACTTGCATTGATCAATTCTAGAGTTTTAAGACATTATTGAAATGTTTTTCGGTTTCGCAGACCTAATATGAAAGAAATTTTGCAGGTTTTACTCTCATGCTAGAATAGCTTGCACAATACTTCTAATATATGCACCACCTCAGTGATTTCATGGACAGGGAAGAATGAAAACAAATGAACTGAAGGAATTGGGGCCTGTTCTGTGGAGTATTTCCTTCTTTCAATTGATTTATTGATTACTCTTCTTGGAAGTGCTATTATTTAAAGAGAACATTTTATGTAAGCATAGCTGGAAATTTTATCCTAGAACTTCCAGATTGGAACGGCTGCACATCATCTCCTGTCAATATATTATTCATTTCCCTGTAAGAAAGGAATGGGAAAATTCAGTCACTGTGACTATATCTATTAATATAAAGAATGAACTTCTGGCTTCATCTAGATCTTCATACAGCCTTTGTTTACTTAAAAAATGGAGTATTTTCAAGGCATCTATCAAAGTTGAGTGAAAAATTTTGCACACTTATTATCCCTAATTTGGGGGTCTTGTTTGAGTTTTAATTGCTTTTGTTAAATTGTAAAATGTTGATTTTTGTTTTCAAAGAATTGAGTCAAAGAAGTTTATCCACAAGCTACTCCTAAAAGATGAAAGTTATCTCCAGTCATGAGGTTCTTTCTTTTTCTCTGGCATAATAATTAAACCACACCTTTCCTTACACATTTGGAAAGAGGCAGGCTTCACAACGGTGTCTATGCAGCCATCCGAGGTTTTCTAAATGTGACTGAGCATCAAGTAAAAAATTTTCATCTGTAACTTATAAAGGAAAAACAAATGATTCTGTAGGCTAGACTCAAGATCAACAAACCTATCTCTTTTTTTTAATACACATTTTGTTCCTTTAACCTTTAAAGAGTCTATTTTAAATGACCTACTTTTAAACTGGTTTTCAGTTAAGTGTGTCACACCTGGATGCAGTTAACTTAAAAGTGTTTCACTCCTTGCTATTTCTTTCTAAACTAATTATTTTATTTTTACTCACTCTGACTAGCGCAGGATATCTTCTCTAGAGAATGAAATCTTTTCTGTAATATGAAAGTGGATGAAAAGAGTACAGATTTGTTCTGGGTATAGGTGTTTTAGGTTATTTTACGCTTCTGTGAATGGTTAATATTATTTATCAATTAAAATGACATCATTCCTCTGTTTAACATATTCTCCAGATGCAGGTGAAAGGGCAGTGAGGAGCCTCGAGAGTTCCTGAGGTTGATCTGCCCTGAGACAGGACTTCAAAGCATTATCAGAAGATGGTTGTCCACCTCATTTGTAAAAGTCTCTAGGGAAAAATTCCACAGTTGGTTTTCAACACGAGTCCATCTGTGTTGCTTCCTTCTGTCAGGAAAGTGTGTCTAGTATCTGTCCGGAATCTCTCCTGTTTTAATGTAAGTCCATTTCCTCTACATGTGACCTTCCTTGATACAGAGAACAGCTGCTTGCCATCCTCTGTGTAGTATCCTTTCACATGGATCAGCCTTTGTATATCAAACTGAATTCTTGGCTGCTTCAAGGAACTTAGGTAGAAAACCCTAGGTTTGATTTGAGGGGAAAATGCTGTGTACTGATTGGAATCATTGCACTGCACTATAACATAGTTTTATTATTCATAGTTTGGCTCTGTCTTTGAAACTTAGAATTATGATCTGATTTAAATTCACGCATTTAAGATATTAGGCTGATCTCTACTGTGTGACAACTTGAAACATGTACTCCAACACTGTCCTCAGAAAACTGCTATGTCACATGAGCTTAGTGCTGCTAAGAATAAACGGTGATGTTGTGTGATATGACTTCCAAAGACTACTAAAAGAAATAACCCTTCCCCAGAGATCAGTTGCTGACATATTTACATACATACAATGAGCAAAAGTATTTCCAAAGTACTCTAAGGAAAAGCCCAGGACTTCCCTGGTGGCGCAGTGGGTAAGAATCCACCTGCCAATGCAGGGGACGTGGGTTTGATCCCTGGTCCGGGAAGATCCCACATGCTGTGGAGCAACTAAGCCCATGTGCCACAACTACTGAGCCTGCACTCTAGAGCCCACAAGCCACAACTATGGAGCCCGCATGCCTAGAGCTGTGCTCTGCAACAAGAGAAGCCACCCCACTGAGAAGCCTGCACACTGCAACGAAGGGCACCCCCCGCTTGCCACAACTAGAGAAAGTCCATGCACAGCAACGAAGACCCAACCAACCAAAAATAAATTAAAAAAAAGAAAAAGCCCACATTTCTTTTTAAAATGACCCAACAAATATCTACTGAACCCATGCTATGTCCCAATCACTGTGCTTTATTATACAATATTATTCTAGATGGATTCCTGAGGTGGTCTCCATGATCCCCTCATCCTGCTGTTTACACTCAGGTATGATCCCTTCCCCTTATGTGAGGGCAAAACCTTGACTTGCTTCTTTCAACTGAAAAAAAATGTTCAACCTAAAAGTTGAGAATTATGTTTTAATCAGTGGCCTTATGGAGGACTATAGGATACATCCTCTCAAACAGCTCTGAGGAACTATTCCATAGAGGTAAGGGAGGAGCCAGGACATAGAGGATTTTCTGCTGGGAAAACAAAACAAAACAAAACCATGTAGTCAAACATCAAAAGACCACTGCTAATCACCGCCCCCCCCCAAAAAAAAACAAACAAAACCCCCAGACATTTCAACTTAATGACTTTTAGTGCTTTGCTATATATGGGAAGATGCAAGAGTCTGGGCTTATAGAAATTATTCCTTTGTTATGCATCTTAACTATCAATATCTAGGGCCAGTATTCTGCTTTTCTCCACGCTGTATTCCCCTCTGGGCACACTGTTGGGGCAGCTGCAGTGGCTGATGGCTCGATGGCAGGCAACATTCATTGTTTACTGAAATGGCAGGCAACTTTTTTCTGTCCACACTTCCACAAATATAATATGGCAAAGGTACGTATGCATGTATGTATGTGATTGTGTATATGTGACTGTTTGATTATATTATTATAAGTTTATACTGCTCATCTTGCTGGAGGCTCTCTCCCTTGCTGGCTTTGAGGAAGCAACTGGACATGTTGGGAAACTCCGTGTGGCAAGGCACTGACAGTGGTTTTGAGAAGCAGAGAGGGGCCTCCAGCCAATAATCTAAAAAGGCCTTCAGGAAGCAGCCAGCAAGAAAAGGAATTTCTCAGTTCTACAATCACAAGAAATTGAATTCTGCCAACAGCCTGAGTAATCTTAGAAGAGGATCCTTCTCCAGTTGAGCCTCAGATGAGACTGAAGCTCTGGCTAACACCTTAATGCCTTGTGAGACACCTCTGAGCAGAGGAGCCAGCTCAACCAACCCAAACTTCAAATTCACAGAAACGGAGGTAACAAATGTGTGTTGCTTTAAGCCACTAATATTGTGGTAATATCGTTGCATAGCAATAAATAATAAGGAGCTCCTCGGTCTTTGTCTTTCTTGACCTTGAAATCTTTGAAGCATAGAGGCCAGTTATTTTGTAGAATGTCTCTCAGTCTAGGTGTGTTTTATATAAATCCCTCCATCTCATCCTCGTGATTAGATTCATGCTTTTGGCAGTAATGACATAGAAGGAATGTTGTGTCCTTCTCAGTATATTCTATTAAAAGGTGTATACTGTTAGTCTGTCCCAGTATAAGTGATACTAAATCAAATCACTTGGTTAGAGAGGTATCCAACAGGTCTCTTTGTTGTAAAGATACTATTTTCCCACGATAAATAATAAGCAACCTGTGAAGAGATACTTTTATTTTAATTTTTATTTGGAGTATAATTGATTTACAATTTTTATTTGGAGTATAACTGATTTAAAATGTTGTGTTAATTTCTGCTGTACAGCAAAGTGAATCAGTTATATGTATACATATATCCACTCCTTTTTAGATTCTGTTCTCATATAGGTCATTACAGAGTATTAATTAGAGTTCCCTGTGCTATACAGTAGGTTCTTATTAGTTATCTATTTTATATATAGTAGTGTGTATATATCAACCCCAACCACCCAATTTATCCCTCCCCCCCTTACCCCCTGGTAACTATAAGTTTGCTTTATACATCTGTGACTTGTAGATAAGTTCATTTGCAACTTTTTTATATTCCACATATGTGATATCATATGATATTTGTCATTTTCTGTCTGACTTACTTCACTCAGTATGATAGTCTCTAGGTCCATCCATGTTGCTGCAGATGGCATTATTTTATTCTTTTTTATGGTTGAGTAATATTCCACTGTATGTATGTGTGTATACACACACACACACACACCCCCCCCCACATCTTCTTATCCATTCCTCTGTCAAAGGACATTTAGGTTGCTTCCACATCCTGGCTAAATAGTGCTGCAGTGAACATTGGGGTGCATGTATTTTTTTGAATTATAGTTTTCTCCAGATATATGCCCAGGAGTGGGATTGCTGGATCATATGGTAGCTCTGTTTTTAGTTTTTTAAGGAACCTCCATACTGGTTGTACCAATTTACATTCTCACCTACAGTGTAAGAGGGTTCCCTTTTCTCTACACCCTCTCCAGCAATGGTTTGTAGAGTTTTTGATGATGGTCATTCTGACTAGTGTGTGAGGTGATACCTCATTGTCATTTTGATTTGCATTTCTCTAATAATTAGTGATGTTGAGCATCTTTCCGTGTGCCTGTTGGCCATCTGTATGTCTTCTTTGGAGAAATGTCTATTTAGATCTTTTTCCCATTTTTTGATTGGGTTGTTTGTTTGCTCTTGAGCTGATGAGCTGTTTATATATTTTGGAGATCAATCTCTTGTCAGTCACTTTGTTTGCAAATATTTTCTCCCAATCTGTGGGCTGTCTTTTTGTTTTGTTTGTGGTTTCCTTTGCTGTGCAAAAGCTTTTAAGTTTCATGAGGTCCCATTTGTTTATTTTTGTTTTTATTTTCATTGCTCTAGGAGGTGGATGAAAAAAGATCTTCCTGCAATTTATGTCAGAGAGTGTTCTGCCTATGTTTTTCTCTAAGAGTTTTATAGTATCTGGCCTTACATTTAGATCTTTAATCCATTTTGAGTTTATTTTTGTGTATGGTATTACAGTGTCCTACTTTCATTCTTTTACATGTAGTTGTCCACTTTTCCTAGCACCACTTTTTTTTTTAATTTTTTATTTTTTTATTTTTTACAATAAACTGCATATAGAGTGTACAATTTGTTATCCCAATCTCCCAATTCATCCCCCCCCGACCCTCCCCACTTTCCCCACTTGGTGTCCATATGTTTGTTCTCTACATCTGTGTCTCTATTTCTGCCTTGCAAACTGGTTGATTTGTACCATTTTTCTGTAGTCCACATATATGTGTTAATATACTATATTTGTTTTTCTCTTTCTAACTCACTTCACTCTGTATGACAGTCTCTAGGTTCATCCATGTCTCTAAAAATGTCGCAGTTTCATTGCTTTTTACAGCTGAGTAATATTCCATTGTATGTATGTACCACATCTTCTTTATCCATTCATCTGTTGATGGACATTTAGGTTGCTTCCATGTCCTGGCTATTGTAAATAGTCCTAGCACCACTTTTTGAAGTGACTGTCTTCTCTCAATTGTATATTCTTGCCTCCTTTGTCATAGATTAGGTGACCATAGGTGTGGGGGTTTATCACTGGACTTTCTATCCTGTTCCATTGATCTATATTTCTGTTTTTATGCCTGTATCATACTGTTTTGATTACTGTAGCTTTGTTGTATAGTCTGAAGTCAGGGTGTCTGATTCCTCCAGTTCCATTTTTCTTTCTCAAGATTGCTTTGGCTATTTGGGGCCTTTTGTGTTTCGATATAAAGTGTAAAATTTTTTGTTCTGATTCTGTGAAAAATGCTATTGGTAATTTGATAGGGATTGCATTGAATCTGTAGATTGCTTTGGGTAGTCATTTTGTAGTCATTTTGGGTAGTCATTTTGTAGTCATTTTGTAGTCATTTTGACAATATTGATTCTTATGTGAGGAGATGCTGTAAGCTATGAAAATATCCCATCCATCATCAGTCTCATTAATTAGTTTTAGTAACCATTAATATTTTTCTAATTACGTGATTCTTTTTATATTTATTTGTTGGTGTTCTACTATAAGAAACATCCCTTTCTCTTCTGTTTATTTGGTTATCTAGTTATTTATTTATATCAGTATGGAATCACAGTTTCTTATGTTAGTCAATGGTTTAAAATTTGTTGCAATCAATATATATTTTGATATTCCAATTGCTTTAGATATGTACATTGGAAGCCCCTTTCAGATATGTCCTCTGTTCTGATATGTTGGCATCATTTTTATTTTCTTATTTTCTGTCAAAACAAGATTTTCCAGGCACATTTTGTACTTTTCCTGACACAAACCTGGAATCTTTTCTCCAAAGACTCCTGGTTTCTTTTAAAGTGAATAATGGTATTTAGAAACCAAATCTGGGACGAAGTGTACTCATTGCCACATGAATGTCATTGCTTCTAGTATCTCTCAGTGACGGTGAAGTATATACTGAGATAAGTGTAACAAAATACATGCAAGACATGCACTAAAAACTACAAGACATTGCTGGGAGAAATTGAAAAGATTGGAATAAATGAATAAATATACTATGTTAGTAGATTCTAGGACCCAGTGTTATTAAGATGCCAATTATGAAGCTGTCTTCTGCTTAGCATCTCAGAAGGCTGCAACCAGTTTATTGGCTGGCATCGTGGTCTTATCTAGGCTTGACTGGGGAAATATCTGCTTCTGCACTCACTCCAGTTGTTGGTGGAATTCAGTTCCTTGCAGTTATAAGATTGAGGAATTCATTTTGTTGCTGGATGTAGCTCCGTGTAGGCTGTCAGCTGGAGGCTGTCCACAGCTCTTAGAAACTGCCTGCATTTCCTTGTCATGTGGGATTTCCCCACATGACACATGCACACACACACACACACACACACACACACATTTAATTTTTAACCTCCAATTCCATTTCAACACCACAATGTACCTTCTAGGCTTCCCCTTCAACAATGAGAAACCTAGATCGCATTATATGTGCAAATGTGTTTACTCAGTTTTCTCAAGCCTAGAGTATATAGGTTCGCTGCAAGGACACAGAAGCTGCTATGTGGTATTTGAACAAAACAAAACAAAAGGCAGGAAAGATGTCATGACTTTTATAATTTGTGTTCTCTTTTTTGGAAAAGGAATTTGATTATCCATGGTTTTGTTTGTTTTTTCTAGTTGTATGAATAAAACCTTTAGCAGCAGAGGTCGGTAAAAATCCTGCAGAACCTTTTAAGCCATGGTAGAGAGTTTGGGTTTTATTCAATGGGAATGCATTGGAGGGCTTTCTGTTAAGTTGTTGCATGTTTGTTTGTTGTAAGTAGTATTAATATCGTTTTCCAAGTTATTTCCTAGTATTGTTTATCACTTACTCATTCTTCAACTTACTCTACAACAAGATAGACATGCTTAGAGCAATCCATACCAAAAAGTGAGAAAATACATAAAATAATGGAGCAAATAAATGGGATAAAGAATTAATGGAGCTGGAGAACAAAAGGCCAGGGTGAGGCCAGTTCAAAATATGCTTAACTTTAAGTACTTTAAAGTTACAAGACGTACTGTTTTCTCTGAGTTTTCTAGAGACTAGAACAGTTTGAAATGCCTCATCCCCCATCCCTTGAGATATACTCACTCAGGTAACAGGCCTTCACAGTAACCCTCAACCCAGCATCTATGCCACGCAGAATTGAGACTCACTGATGGGAGAGTCCATGGATTGTTTTTCTTGCACAAATTTTTCGGAAGCCTTCCTGGTTGCTGATAATTTAACCCTTTGAGGTTAGGAAAGAAAATGGACATTTGGATAACGCCTGTTTAGTTAATCATGGGAGCCAACCAAGGCAAGAAATTCAAGCCAAAAATTCACTCCATCTTTAGTAGGACATAGACTTTTAAATTATAATTGACCTCTTGAGAGGAGAAATGCATGGCTTTCCACAGGGAAAAACTGAGCACTGAGGAGAAAGTCTTTATTCCATGAGCACCATAATCACTATGATAGTAACAAATTAGAAGAGAACTTTCATTTTAAAATCGGATATAATTTATCATGCATTACTTCATGCTATACTCCTTTGCTTGTTATTGGTTTGTGGCTACTTGCATACAATAATGAAGCTTCAAAGAAACTGAAGTTACAAAAGGACAATTATTTAATGCAGGAAGTATAAACCATTGCATTGGGGGACTGGAAGACATTTTTTAAAGTTCTCATATTATCTGTTGAATTATGTGTTTCTACACAGTGAGTAATGTCTTACATTCTTGCCAAGAGTGTTTTGAAAGAAGTTTGTTAAAAGTATGTCAGCTAAATCACTTTTAGGATATCACTGCTAATGGTGTCGTTCACACGTTGTGAAACACACAGCTCCAATTTAATTCTGCCCAAAAAATTAGGTCATTGCAAAATACCATATGAAAACTGCAGGGAGACAGGGATGAGGATAAAGCAAAGGAAGACACCAATTCTTTTTTGTAAAGCGTAATAGGGATAGGACAAAACCGGGTAGGAAGGCTGAGCCCTTTTAAACAGATACTTTTTTCCGTGGGGGTGTGTGTGTGTGTGTGTGTGTGTGTGTGTGTGTGTGTGTATGTGTGTTAATTCCAGTTGAGTACAGATGATGAATTAATTTAAAATTGGGCTAACTGGCTGTTCTGCACTGTACCTGGGTAGTTCCTGTACCTTCAAGTTCACCTAATGGTACGGAGATGCCCTTGTTTTCTGACTTCATACAGAAACCATCGTGATTATTGTATCTCAATTTACTTTTTTCTTTTTCCAGTCAAGAAAGGGGGCTTAATGCAAATTAAGCCTTTGATGCGAAGGCACATAATTTATAATCATGATTGTTATTATTAACATTAAATCGCGGGAATGGCTTTGTTGGAAGTTACCCACCAGGACCCGCAAATCTATTTCGGTGACACACGCCCCAACTCTCCTCACCGAGGCGTGGTGCTTGGCTGGGGCGCTCTGAGCCACTGCGCTGGCTGAGCTCCGAAGGAGGTGGTCCCCGCTCCTCCCGAACCCACGCGCTGGGCTGGGAGAAAGCGAGGCGGGACAGTCATTGTTCTCCCTGGCCCGGGCTACCAGCACTTTCGGGAGAAACTTCCCCCGGCTGCCGCTCTCTGGGCTTGGGATGGGTCTCCACAGCGCGCCCTTCCCTGTCCTGGAGTGGGACGCTCAGCGAACACACACACCCACAGTCACCTTTGCGCGCTCGTCCGGGGCCGGCCGGCACACAGCGCACCCCAGCGGCCGCGTGGCTGCCTTCTCGTCCTGGCCACTAGGCTTCCGCAGAGCTCGCCAGTCGCCGCCGCGCGCGCCTCGGAATCTGGGGACTCGAGAGCCTGCGAGAGCCAGTCTCAGCCAGACCCCAGGGAGAGCGCGGGGCTGCGGCACCCCGCCCCGCCCGCCACACCTGGGAGCGGTGAGGACCGGGAGAGGCGGGGCGCGGCAGGAGGTTGTCGCGGTGCCTGAGCAGCGCCGCCGAAAGCCGGCCGGACTGGAGCGGGGCGAAGAGGGAGGGTCTCGAGGCCGAGTCCAGCTCCTCCGAGGGAGGGACCCCAGCTGGGGTGGAAAACCTGCACGGGGGAGCCGCAGAGACGCGCCGCGCTGATCATGGAGTGGGCCGGCCCCGGCTCCGCGCGGCCGCAGCAGCAGTGGGACCAGGAATCGGTCGAAGCGGGGCTGGACGATCACTGGGACTTTACCTTCTCTTACTTTGTTAGGAAAGGCACCAGGTAAGAAGAGGACCCGTGGAAGACCCGGCCGGGGCATGTAGCGTAACCTGGGGCTGATCTCTGTCCCTTATTGAATTTTCCCCTTCGTTAACTATTAAACAGTCTCCACTCTCAGGCCCTTTGCCTTTGAAGTAGGGCCGTGATCCTGTTACGGTGTAGAGACCTCGACTTTAAGGCGAGTACAGCCGAAAACCCCAAGCGTCGGATTCGATCCAACTTGCACAAAGTTCAAATCCAAAAATGAACGTGCCGGACCCCCCTCTCCCTCCCTCCCTCCCTCCCTCCCCCCAACACGCTGGCAGCCCTGGTATTCCCTGGGAGCAAGACTATTTTCCTATGCCTGCGCTCACGGGCCTTCCTCTAGCCCTTCTCTAGCCTCCTGGTTCCCCTAAATCTCCTTAGCGAAACCAAAAACAGTTTTTGAGCCCCTTCCCTGCCGCTCCGGAAGCACCCTTTCCAATGCGGTCCCTGTGGCTCCGCTCCTCCCCCGTCTCCCTTCGCCCCGGCCCTGGCGGGGCGGGGAAGCCCGGGTAGGGCACGAGACCACGAAGAAGCCCCAAGGGCAGCAACATGCCGGAACCTTCCCAGAGTGAGTGCTGTCGGTTTTTTGCCCCCTTCCAGTCCCCTGGTTGTCCCGCGCTCCTCCTCTCGGCCGCTTTTGCGCGCAAGGCGGCGCCGCCGAACGGGCTCCGTGGAGGGGTTCGCGGCGCGCACACAAAGGACGGCGCGGAGGCGCGGCGGGGAGCGGACCCTGGGGGGGCGGGGGGTGACAGGTCCCGCGGCCCGGGACAACCCCAAAGGCCAGCTCTTCCTGGTCCGGAGCCAAGCGCCAGGGCGGCTGCTGCGGAGGGCGGGGAGGAGAGAGAGACTATCCTTCGGGAGGCGGCTGCTCAGCGGGCAGTCGGGGCGCGCGTGGGAAACGCTCGCGGGAGACTTGGAGAGGAATCGCGGCTGAAGCCGAGGGGCTAGGAGGGCGAAACGCAGAGTGCCCGGCGGCCGGGTGCCCCGAAGCCGGGGGAGTTGGTGCGAAGCCCGGCCGGCCGCTGCGCGCGGCGCGGGGCTGACTCCAGACGCACCCCTTTGAAGGACGGGCCGGGATCTCGGCGTCGCCGGCTCCCGGCAGCGGCCCTCGGGCAGCTGGCGCTGGCCGCCTCTCCGGGAGGGAGACGCGAGCGGGGCGGTGATGCTGAAGGGGCCGGCCGGGGCTGGACGCTGGGCTCCCACCCGCCGGTGCACCGCCGCGACTCGGCCGGGCGCTCCCCGCCAGGGGGCGGCGCAGCGCGGGGCGAGCGGGCGGCGGCGGGCGGCGGCGCGACGGCGGGGGCGGTAGGGGAGCCGGCTTGGAGTCGCTGGCCTCACCTGGGCACGTCGTCGGCCCCCAGCCCCCACCCCCACGGCGCCTCCTCTAGTCCAGGGTCCGCCGACGCCGCCTCATCTGCATCTCCAACTCGCCACGTTTGCTATGTTGCCTTTTGGAGACAAAACAAGGTACTTCCTTAAGCATCCTCCCCCTCTTTCCCCACTTTCCCCGGGGGCGCGGTGGGGGCCGGGTGCAGGGTGCTTGCACCCAGGTCACACCGGCGGGGCGATGCTTCGTTGAAAATGTGCTCTGTGACATTTCTGTCTTCCTCTACCTTCCTGCAGATGTAATACTTTGAGGTCTTAGATGGGGCGCTTTTTAACTCCGTTGCTCCTAACGAATGTTCAGTGGGTGTCGAGTTGATCACTTTTGGGGGGTTTTAACAGAGGCGATGGCTTCGGGACAGATCTTATCTCCTCTGTTTAATTACTCAGCCTGCCTTTTAAAATCCTCTTCCCGCTTTCGCCTTCTATCAAAATACTAAATCTGGAGCGAGCCAGGGGATAAATCCTGAATGGAAAGTGGTTCCCTTTCTAAGGGCACTTTTCTGCGGGTTTGGGGTGAGGCACGAAGACCATCTAGGTCTGGAATTATCGATTGCTGGGAGCCAGCAGTTTTGAGAGGTCTCCTCCTCCGAGGCCATCTGTCCCCGTTTTCCTTTCACCCTTGCATACTTCCACCCTTCCGCCCTTAATGAATTATAGCGCATAGTATAATGTGGAGTGGGCAGGAGAACGGGGCTGATATTTTAAATGTGTAGAGGGATGTTCTTTAGGCAGATTATTAAGAAAGAACAAAATTATTTATTTTAAACTCAGCGTAAATGTCCTTTTTCTTTTTTTCTCCCCTCTCCCTTTAAAGACATAAACTTGGGATTGTTTGGTGGTAGCTTTTAACTCATACATAACAACACTTCACTATGAGAGCCCGCCAAAAGCTTGAGAGTAACGTTTTTTTGGTTTTTTTTTTGTTGGTTTTTTTCCGGAAAATAAATTGAACGAGTTGTTACATTTCTTTTCACATTACTTTTTTCTCCCAAATAGCATAGGATTAAAATCCCAGTTCTCAAAATTACACTGCTTAGCGTAAAATGTAGATCATCTGAGACTTTGTTAAAGGTTTTCTCTTCAGTTAGGGTTTTTATATCATAGTTGATGTGGACAATACGCTGAAACGCTTTCTGTGGTATATATATGTGTGTGTATGTAATCTTGGGAGAAGAGTTTATGTTGAGTTCAAGTTGAAAAACGAAAGTGTAAGATAATCAAGAGTAGTGTAGGCCCTCAGTTTTAGGAGTTATACATAAAGCGCTGAAAGTAGTCAGTGTGAAGAATATAATCTGTCTTGTCTGTAGCCAGAGATTTTTCACGGAACAGTACTCCAGTTTGGGCTTCTATTTGATGGCATGACCTGGAGACACAGAATGAGAGGTTGAACATTAGCAAATTATAAAAATGCCAACCTGCTGAACACAGTGTGATTCACATGGTTGTGGTAAAAGCTTATTGGAGACACTTTGTTTACAGCTGTTTTTTGTTGTGGTTTTTGGTTTTTGGTTTTTAACGAAAAGCTCACATTACTTTGCTTTTTCCCCTTTTGTTAGACTGTGTATAAAATGAACACTGTATGTGATTTGGGAAACCCTTGAAAGAGAATAGTTCTGTAGAGGCATTTGGTGTGTTTTAAGATTTAAAATACATTTGCATTCACTTAGAATGGCCACCTGTGCCTGTAAACAGGCTCCTTGGTAGAATTATTTCTACCTTATTTGATTTAATTGTTGTTTGATTCATGCATGCTTCTCTGTTCTCTCCCCAAACTGAATGGTCTGCACTCAATAGTAAGTCATTGAATAGAAGGAAGGTTCTGGCCCTCCTTAACTCTCATGTAAACACCTGTGAATTTTGGTTGACCTTGAAAGCAATTATCGCTGCTATATTTTACATTATTTCCTATAATTATCTTTCCTTAAAAGCTATAGCTTGTAGCACACAAATAGATGCTTTTTAGCAATCAAAACCTGTTTCAGTGAATTTTGAGAGTGTCAGTTGAACATTTCATAATATAATCTATTGGCATAAAAATTAATTTGAGACTAGTAACTAAAACCTATGGAAAACTTCCACCCTCGCTATTATAGAAAACTTTGCAGTCCTGCAGGTTTGGGATGCTGTGTTCATTAAGGGCTTTAATGCTTGTACATTCACAGATGGAGCCTTTTTGGTGCTAATGCCACTTTAACAGCTGTTGTTATTCTTGACAGCATATTAGAATAATTTATCTTTCATTAGTTACTAATCAGCTCTGTGATTGTGGGCGATGTTTTTGATCCTTTAGTATTGTAGGGGTAATATGATTGACTTTTATTGCTTTGTTTTGCACTAGGCAAAAGCTTGAGAATATTTGGCATATACTGGAAATAGGAGATATTAAGTGAGGACAACTTTTTCTGACTACTTGGATCAAAGTCCAGAAACAGAAGTTTTACACTCCCATGTAGTTTTCTATGATAGACTTTTTATTTGACATTGCAAAGCTGTGGTGAATTAGTTGATGTTTCAGGCCTTGTGTTTGGGATTTTCTTTTTCTCTTTCTTTTTCTTTTTTCTTTTTCTTTCTTTCTTTCTTTCTTTCTTTCTTTCTTTCTTTCTTTCTCTCTCTTTCTCTTTTTCTTCCTTCCTTCCTTTCTCTCTCTCTTTCTTTTTTTCTTTCTTTCTTTTTCTTTCTCTTCCTTCCTTCCTTCCTTTCTTCCTTTCTCTCTTTCTCTCTCTCTTCCTCTCTATCTCTCCTTCTCTCTCTTTCTCTTCCTTCCTTCCTGTGTTTGTCTCTCTGTGTGTGTGTGTCTCTAAAAGCTATAACCTTTTATTTGCATGATCTTTATCTTCAAGTCAGATGATGGGTGTAAAATAAATCTTGCTATTCGATCTTAAAAATGATTGTTTCTGTGATCATATAGGAATATAAACTTTTCACAATTTTCAAACGAGTTGCTAAGCATATTTTGTTAAGCAGTCACTAATACTGAAGATAATAAAGTCCTGTGGGCATTGACTCAGTCTGGCTTTGATATTATTTCTATTTTCATTATGGTAATTCTGGTGTAATAATGTCCTTTTATCCGTGTATTGCTTATGACCAGGGTCCTTATAGCCAGCTCTAAGACACCTTTTAGTGCCCTAAAAGTACTCATGTGGATTGAATTTGCATAGGATTGAATCTGGAAGAATCCATAGGAGCCCCTGAAATGTTTCTCATTGCTCTTCTATCACCAGTGTTCTCAGGGTTTCATATTCAGTTCCATTTTGAAAGCCCCCAATACAAGATCATGATTCCTAAAACTGTGGCAGAACTAATCAGTGGCAATTAGTCATTCAAATCTATTTGCTTAGTGTAACACTTAAATAGGCTTGTAGTACAATTCAGTAGCTTTTTTTTTGTTTTTGATCTGGAGATCTATAGAAATCGCCAGTATTTTCTTAATATTGTTTTCAGTACCTAAAGATGAGCAGTTTTTAGCATTTTGATTATGTTGTGCAACCCAATTTCCTTTCTAAATAGTTCCACCTGAAGAAATGACTTGAGTCTGGTTTCTGATACGATTTCTTTTAAAATATATGAAAATGCTTTCAAGTTGTATGGGTAAAGTTTGTACCTTCACCCTTATCTGATTACAGAGAGTATGTCTTACTAAGATGCATGCTTCCCTTCTTCTAGATTTGAAAACACGAATTAACCTAAACATGCTTGAACTTCCTAATACTTTTTAATAATGCTTGGGAAAGAGTTCTTTCGTACGAGAAAAGTCTTTAAAAAAACTGCTTGGTATTTATTAGTTTGTCCCTCAAATATTTTTCAAACTAACAATTTATTAAACCCCTAACTGTTGCGTTAAGTTAGATTTTTTCTTTGTTCTCAGGGCTAATTGTAGGATAAAACCTCTTGCTTTGGTAAGGGCTTCAGGGCAATTAAATAATTGTTGATTGATAGTGGACGGTTGAAAAATGACTAATTTTTGAATTTAGACTGCACACTAGCTACTGACTTTGCAGGACTTCCTATGAGATTACTTTAGCTGGACAGATGTTGATTCAGTTGATCAATGTTACAGCTGATTGATGTGGCCTTGGAAATATCTGTTAAATCAGATTCTCAGTAAAAAAAAAAAAAAAAAAAAAGTGCCTATGAATTACAACCTACGAATAAAAATTGAAGAAACTCTTTCCACATGAGTCATCCGTTTGATATTTAGCTCTGTAATCTTATTTACTGACTTGGTATTCTCACTTTATTTTGAATCATATTTTTTTTCATGGTGTGAGTGCTTTATTCATTTTCTCTAACTGGTAGGAATTTCTACTTATTGCCAACTAAATATTTAAGGCAGGTAAGGTAAACTAAGTGTTACGTTCATAAGAATCATCCTGATGAATAGTCTAAAAAGCTTTATAAAAAGCCTTCTGTATATGGATGTATACATAGATGTATATATACACATACCCCATTTGTAGTTTGTAGTGAACATGCTTTTTAAAGTCTTAGGTGCCATTGTTAGCTTCTGTATTCTTTGAGACCTTTCCCTTATTTCTGAATTGTAAAGTAAAATTAACTTTTTGCAAATTGTCTTCTCGGAATAATTTTATTATATCTAAACTTGAGAAAGAAAAGATCCCTATCTGATCTCATATCCCTGGTAATAATTATTTTTTAAAAAGTCATCATTTCTACTTTCTGTTGAATAAGTATACTGAGGTTATAAGAAGAGAAAAAACCCTGATTTTTTAAGCTGATGAAATAATTAAAACACACAGGATCTTTGAACTGTAGAGTTAGAGGAGATCATGTCCAGTGTTTCTCAAATTTAAGTAATGTTTACCTTGTAAGAAAGACATTCTTATTGATCCCCAGTATCTTCGTTAAAAAGCTTTTGGTCACAAGTGACAGAAACTCATCTTAAACTCATACAAAATTAACTGACAATTGACATTCCTGGAGTTTGGTTTGGGTGTGAAATTCACCTGATGAAATAATCTTGTCAACATTCTTTTTGTCTGTATATCTGTCTAATCAATCTTCCTTCCTTCATTCCTTCTCTCCTTCCCTCCCTCCCTCCCTCCATCCCTGCTTCCCTCCATCCCTTTGGCCCTATGCAGCTTTGGCTTTATTCTCAGGCAGGCTTTCTTTGTGCACTGGAAAAGTTTCTTCTTGGCAAGTTTACGTGGGTCTTAAACTTTTGATGTTTGAGAAGTACCTTCTTATCCATATCAGTCATCTCAAGATTACTTGGCCTTGCTTGCATGACTTGCCTGCTCTGGACCTGTCACTGTGTCAGGAAGAATAGGGGTGTCTCACTACTTTGTTGGGGCAGGTCGCCCATAGTGTGATACGTCAGTGGGGGAGGAGAAATTCCCAAAAGAAAGTGATGTCAGCACCTCCAGAGGTTCCAGAGATCTGCCATACTAGTACTGACTTTCTCTTATTTTATTGTTAGTTAAATGTGGAATTCTTAAGAGTAGGTATAAGTTAATCCTAGTTATAGCAATTATACAGCTAATACCAAAAAAAGTGTATAAGTTAATTATAAATTAAATGATAAAACTCTAGCCAAATGTAAATTGACAGGCTTCATTAAATCATCCTGGTAAGGGTGACTGTGGCCCTGATTCCCCTGCGGGCGTCTGGTGAGGTCCGCTTGCCTTGGCTGCAGTTGCCTCCTGATGATTGTTTCTCCCAATGGGGCCCTCTTAACAGTCGTGAAACTTTTAGTGCCATAGCACAGTACACCAGCTTTGGGGTTTTATTTGGCTTGAAAGCATATTTGCATATTAAATCTACTTTTTTTTCTCTTTACCCCCGAACCATTGGGCTGCAGTGTGATTGTAAACAGAAATATAAACTTGACTGCTAAAATTGCAGGATAGTATTTGGTTATAAGGTGGTCATCCCAATCATTTAAAGTATATGTCTTGTACTTTTTTTTTTTAGGTTTTAATTGTCATTAGTGTGAAAACGCAAAACTGAAGCATTTCCATAGAAAAACTACAGATCTTCAAAACATACTTGCTTTGGACTGTCCCGGCTTCTCGTACCTTAGATTGAGACATGCCAATCTAGTCCAGTCTTTCCCATATCTAAGCTGCAAAACAAATCGGTTTACATATTTACAGTATAGATTTTGCTTATTAGGTTTTCTTTCAGATGTAAGCAGGTTTTCCATGAAAGAACATTTTTCATATATGTGATTGTGAATGCATGGAAAATTATAAAACATGTCTCTTCCAACTCTTGGTCAAATTTGAATGTAAAAATATGAAGCAGTTGTGCATTTTATTTATATTTGGTCCCAGTAAGCGTCTCAGATGTTTTCATAGCTGGAGAACACTTGGGAACATCAAATAACTTTAGGCAGCATTTGTTTCTAAACCATGCCAGAAGCAAAGGAACTACTCACTGTAACATCAGAGTAGAGATTATTGGAGGAATCACTTGGAGGTGTCCCAGATCGCCCCTGTTTCATTTAATACCCTGTTATATAGTATGTGAATCTTTTATTCATCCAAACCATTGCTTTTTTTCCTTTCCTTTTTTTTTTTAATTGAAGTATAGTTGATTTACAGTGTTGTGTTAGTTTCAGGTTTACAGCGAAGTGATTCATCTTTTTCAGATTCTTTTTCATTGTAGTCAACCATTGCTTCTTAAAGGGGATGCTGTTTGGCATTCGGTAGTGATACTTTTTGTTGTTGTGAGAAACTGTTCCGCGTGTTGCAGGATGTTTAACATCCCTGGGCCCCAGAAACTAAATGTCAGGAGCACCCCGATGATTGTGGCACACATTTCCACATGACCCCCAAAGGCTGGCACCACTACTTGCTTAGGAGCCACTGTTCTGAACCCTTTAAAATTTACTTCTATTTATGGTGGTTAAGGGCCCCAGATAAGATAGATTTAAGCTTCAACCCCAGAACTACTGCTTTCTTAAAAGTACCTTTAGGTACTTTATTTGCTTTCTCTGCAAAATGGGAATAATAGCATTGACTTCTAGTGTTCTTAAGGAATTTAAAGGAACTAATACATATTTCCTTATCTTTTTTAGACTGATTTTCAGTAGGTTACTGTTTATTTTACTGAGAATCATCAGTGCCTTAATTATAATTGCAAACTTTGAGAGTCACCCCCTTATTCTGATAAGTGGGAATTAGAACAACAGAACAGAGACTTAATAGACTTTGTGTCCTTCTCATTTTTTAGATGAGTTTTTATTAATGGTTGGAACAGAACCTTTTGTGGATTGTGTAAGGTACTGGAAAGGGAATTGAAATGGGAGTCCAGACCTCCTGCCTGTGTTCCCAGCTTTGTGACTGGCCCAGGTTAATAAATCTTGGCTTTAAAATGGGAGATAGGAGGGGGTGAGAAATCAAAGCAAAGAAATTCATAAATGAGTTTAACAATCTCTTTCAGCTCTAAGCATTCTTGATTCTCACCAGGAGAGCAGAATATCAACTTCTCAGATTGAATAGTTTCCTTCTTTAAGTATTTTCCAAGTATGAGTGGTGGATCTAGGTCAATTATGCAAACAACACAACTAGAACTGTGTAAAATTAGGATCCAAGAGCAGAAGAAATATCTAACATTATATTTTATGTGAGTTATTTTTATGTTTTTCCTACAGATCATTTTATCACATTTCCCTATGTTATCAACCATCCCTTTTTAGACAGGAAATTAGTGTACTCTTTGTAATTCTGGTTTTAAGTGGTTAATTCCCATCAGTGATGGAAAAAGGCACTGGAGAGAAAGAGAAAGGGGTCATGTTTTAATAGTAGACTTAAAAACATGATTGTGCACTGTGTTTGTGGATCATTCAGGGCCTGTAACTGTTTCCTTTGTTTTGTTTGAGGCACCCTGCAGATCTCTGTAATGTTACTCAAGGGTAACATCCTTGAGGCCCAGATATCAGCCTACCTATAGAATTCCCCCAAGTAAGCCCCCTTGGGTGGGAGCTAAAGTGGACCAATTTTAATCCCCAAATCTCCTGTAGCAGAGTGTTAAAGCATTGTTTTTATCAAGTGTTGATATTTAAAACCATTCTCCAGTTTAGAGGTATGGTTGTTATGAAATATTGCTATGGTTTTTATCATAAGTAATTAGTTGTATATTTTATCACATTTGTTGTCAAACAGTTTTATTATATCTGTGATGTTTTGAAAAACTCATCACCGAAATTCTATAACTTATTTTTAAAAATTAAATTCTGAGTAGTAATAGAAAGACTGATTTTTCTCAAGAAACAAAACACAACACTGTTCAGCTCTTAATCTTTGTGCATTATTCAGGAAATTATGTCATATGTAAGTGTAGTTATTGGTCTAGGGAGTCTATGTTTTTTCAGTTCTAATTTGAGAAAATACCAACATTGAAACAATTGTTTTTTTTTGCACAAGTGTTTCTATAGAGAAATTAGTGCTTTTAAACTAGGAGCTTAAAAAGAAACAAATGGGTAACATCTCATTATTCTGTAGAAACCCATGAATACATTATTTTTATTTTTACAAAATAAATTTTGAAAATATATTTCAGTTAATGTTCGATTAACTTGGGAATTTCCTGGTGGTCCAGTGTTTAGGACTCAGTGCTTTCACTGCCAATGGCCTGGGTTCGATCCTTGGTCAGGGAACTAAGATCCCACAGGCTGCATGGCGTGGCCAGAAACAAAAAATTCAGTTAACTTAAAAACAGTAATGACCACATATTAAACACTGTGTACTAGACTCTATGCTATTACTTTATAGGCATCATTTCCCTTAATTTTCTGAAGAACGCGATGAGGGTTAATGCCATTATCTCTATTTTATAGAGAGTGAATAATGCACCTGAGGTCTTATCTCAGAAGCAGCTCTGGGATTGAAGCCTCCGTCTGTCCCACCAAGAGCCCTTACCCACCAATCTCTACTGAAGTTCAATATTCAATATTAACGGAAGCAAAGCAAAGACTCATAGATTTAATGTCGTGAGGAATTTAACTCAGGAAGAGGCTAAAGTTTCTCCTAGGGCCTCTTAATGTGCAAGCACGTTACCAAATGAGGTGCCTAAAGACTTTGCCCAAGTGGGTTTCGTTTCCATATATAATTTTAGAGTATGAAAAGTGGGACCTCGCCAATGACATTTTAAAATAGAACGGCTGAAAACTTGGGTACTAGACTGTTACCATTGTATTTTTAGTATTAGAACACAAATACCCTAAGTACAGTATATTTTCAAAGAATTTTTATCCTCTGATACATTATTTTAGGCAAGAGTACGAAACACATTAAACTAGTTGCTCTACAAGTAGATTTCATCTAATTATATTTTTAACCCGTGAGAATTATGTTTACATCAGAATTTTACACTGCTTTGTAAATTTTTCTTTGCCTTACTTTTCTAGATGCCAGGAAATAGTCTATAAAACCTAGACAAAGTATTTAAATTATTTTCCCTTTCAAGGCATCTGGAATACTGAATATGTACTTTAAGGTATTTCTGTCTTTTTAAGATGAGTGAGCACAGTAAAAGCTATTGCTTCGTGGAGCCCCTTTGTACACAGTTGCGAGTGCATGTGTGTTTGTGTGTGTGTGTGTGTCTCCCTTTTGCTAACCGTATTTGAAATGGTATGTGAGAATTTGCATCCCACTATGCAGTAAGTTTTGCATATTCTATTTAATACTTCTAGATAGTAAGCATTTGGAAGAAGCTATGACTTGTTTAGATTAGTGGGAAATTTCTAGAACACAAATTATAAACTGTAGTTTTCCTCCCTGGGATAGGTAATAATATTGAGTGAAAATTAGAAATTGCAAAAGGGGGAAAGTTGTCATTCATAACAGAGTATGTGCCATCATCTGGTGACATTCCATTTTTTCAATGGATATTACTAATCAGTTTATAAAATTTTTGTAGAATATGAGATGAAGCATAGCTCATATCTAAAACTTAAACCTATTTAAATATCCCGTAAAAAGATATTCTTAGCTTGGTACCATTAAATTTAATCATTAACTTAATTGAATCTATCATTTTAAGAATGATACACTTTTCATCTTCTTTAAAAATATGAGCACACAGGATGTGTAGGAATGAAATATGTAGCACTTTGTTTCTACCATGTGTGTAATTTTGATGAGATAACTCTTTGTTACAACCGTTGTAAAAATGACAATTTACCTCCTAGGCTTTCTACCCCCCAGAATTTCTTCGATGCTTTTTTCTTATCATTCACGAATGAATTTATTCTTTCCATTTCTCTGTATATTACCAAAGATCCCAAATGCCCGACACTGGAAATGTCAAGCTCAGCCTTTTCCTGCAGCAGCTGCTAGAACCTGGCCGCCTGGCCTTTTGAGTGCATGAACTCATTTAGTTTTGTAGGGTGCTCCAGCCACAATGAACATTGTCTTGAAGGATGCAGTGCCGTTGGGGCTTTACAGAAGCCTCCTGAAATCAAAATATGTTAAACGTTATTCCTCATGACACTGATGTTTGTATTAAATCATCATTGCACGGGTGGGACTCTTGAGCTGCAAGCGTCTTCAGTAAAGTAGAATACTAAGATAGTAGACTTCTGATTGGATTCATTGTTTTAAGAGATTCGGGGTTTAAAATCCAAGTCACATTTGTGATAACTCATGGCACGTTTTGATCAGCTTCCAGTGGCTGTATTTCCGGCTCTCTAATTAATTTCAATCTTTGGGGTTCTTTACTTGCTCAGGAAGGGAAAGGATCCCTTCGTGAGCCCTGAGCAGCATCTCTGGTACCTGTACGTTTGAAAGCACAGATGGTATTCACATTCATGTTACCTGAGTGAAGTAACTCCCAACATTGATTTTGGCACCCTCCAGGGTTTCTCCAGTTATTTTAAGACATATTGTAGAAGTTTAAAAACAAAACTACGTCGAATTTACCCATTTTAAAAAGGTGTATAATGCAACTCATTTATGAGGTGAGAAATTTTGTGTGTAATAAAATGTGGAAGGAAATAACTGACTGGAGAATAAGAAAACAGATTTCGGTGAGGAGAGAAGGAATGACTTAGATGGGGTGTTAAACATCGGGATCTTGTCATCGATGATAAATTCTTGGCGTTAATTTTTATTGCATTTCCCTTGGCTGTGAGTTTTTTTCAAGGGTCCAGGGCCTGTTGTCCTTCATTAACCAGGGCCTGTTGTCTTTCATTAACAGCCTTGTAAAAGTTAAATCAACTCAAAGACTTCAAGAGGTCTGTTCTGCTTTCGATTGCAGGGCAGTTAGCAAGGACTTGCTGATACCTGAAAGCAGAGTCACTAAGTTATCAGTGCTTGTAGGAGAGGGTGGAATACCTTTGTGGAACGTGCATCCATTTTGTTCTTTTCGTTCAAGTGGCTAGGATGTAACTTATGTAGAGTTATGATGTAACTCTTCTTTTTAGAGGGAGAACTCAGTGGGATTCTATAATGAGTGATAATCTGCAGTATCTGCTTTGGACAAGTACTCTGGATGCTCAGGGTGCAGGTAGTCAGCCTGTTTCCAAACCCTCTGAGGCCCACTCAGCCTGTGGGCCTGTACCACCAGGAATACAACCTTTTTCTCCCTCACTTTCTCTGATTCTCTTGGCTGGACTTTAGGAGGGAGTGAACAGCCATGGCTCCTTACCCCAGCCCTACGTCTCCACTGGAATGAATCCTAAGGGTCTAGGAGATAGCAACATCTTCAATATATGGAAGAGATTTTGAAATGCTTCCACGTGCATTTTCTAACTTGACTCGCACACCAACCCTGTGCGGTGAGTGAAGGAGGAAGACGTCTTTTGCCTGTTTAAAAATGAGGAAGCTGAGGGGCAAAAGGAGATGACAAGAGTTGACCAACCTAATCCTCATCACCTACTGGCCCGTTCATCATGTAAGCAGGCTTCATGACCTGTTCATATGGCTGACCGTGTGTACAATGAAGAACTTGTACTCTGGAGACAATGAACTCCAGAGAAGTTGTGATTGGTTCAGCCTCACATCTGTGTATTCTTATAGTTGGAACTAGAGTTCTCTCGTGATGGCCAGTTTGGTATTCTTGGCTTCATACTCTGCTGAAGAAAGTCAGCACCTTGCGCTTCATGAAGAAGTTAGAATAGGCAGTATTTCCCCTATTATACAGAGGATGAAATCGAAACTCAGAAGAAGAAAATTGTTTGCCACTGGTCACAAATCCCATTGGTAGCAAAAGCTAAGAAACAGATTGGAATTTAGGATTTATGGCTGAAAAACACAGCTTCCCGGGGTGTGGTTGTAAGTCCCAAGAGTTTTTAGCACTTAGTCAGCCTCCCTTTTATAAGTAGATTGCAGTTTGTTTTTTCTGTATTAAATATATGGTATGGTTTGGACAGTAAAATGAAAAAGCTTGATTTAAGGAAGACTTTTATGCCACAAATTATTAATCCAAGAGCTTTCAAAAGGTTCAGTTATCTTACACAGGATCCTTTGTGCTCTTTCAATGATAAAATTAGTATTAGTGATTTGATAGCCTGGAGCTCATTAGCATGCTGCATAGAACCTGCTTTTTTCTTTGTTGTCTACCTGCCAACAGTGTCACTTGGGAAAAATAGAATATCGAGTGACTAGTGTGGCCAGCTAAAATATAGGACACCCAGTAAAATTTGAATTTTAGATACTGCTGATATTAAAAAATTATTCATTGTTTACCTGAAACTGAGTTTTAACTGGATATCCAGGATTTTTATTTGCTAAATCTAGCAGCCCTGAGAATTATTCTTCTCTTGAACACATTTATTATATATTCTTTTCAGTGAATCATTTTCGGTTTGTAAAACATTTTATGCTTTCAGAGAAACATAGGCATGGGATTCAGTCAGATTTTTTTTCAGGACACTATCCTTAAGAATCTTGGTTCTCTGAATCCCTTGAGGCAGTGTTTTTACCTCAGTGGTTAAGTGTGCTGTCCTTTTATGATCTGGATGGAAAGAATTTAGTTAGAGGATGTGTATTATAGGTGATTTTATTTTCTCTATGCCTTGTGTGTTTAAATTTGATCTTTGACTCTTTCAGATGCAGCTAGACATTATGAAGTGTCTTCGTGACAAACATTGATGTTCTGGGAACTTTTAGGTTCTTGTAGGCCGTAAGACTTGGATTAGGAGACCCAGATTTGATTCCAGGTTTTGTTACCAGCTTGCAGAATGTGTTTGGTTCAGCCATTTAATTTAGCTTCATAATTTAGAAACTGGGATTGTGCATGCCTGCTTCACGAGGTTTAAATAAAATGATGCTTTTTTTTCCCTTCCAATATCACTAATGTAAATACTTTTCAAAATCTCAGAGACTCAAGGAAGAGAAAGAAGGGAAAACAGAGATCCTATCTCAGGCCAAAGAAGTGATTTGCCCCATCAGAGCTACCAGCCAGGTTTCTTGAATCCCATCTGGTATATTACCCTCATATTTGACATGTTCATCTTTCCATCTTTTTTCATTCACATGCAGTTACATATAACTTCATATGACAGCAAATTCAGTGTGTGTGTAAATTAGCTGCTGGACACAATATAAGCTTCAGTTTGGGGAGGAGAGGTCTGGGCTTGCTCACTCCTGTATCCCTAGTGCCTGACACACTCAAGGACCTTCATGAGAATAATTTATTCTAGAAAAAAAAGGACACAAAAGTGAATCCAATTAAAACGGAAAAATATCAGTGAAAAGGCTTTGATTGGAACTTTATCTTGAAAAATGGAACCACGGGTTATAAGAGTAAATTTACCTTATTTTAGATTTAAGAAGATTTAGATTATAATGAAAACTCCAAGCTATTAAAATAAACAATTTTCTGGCAAGGCTGTATCGTAAACACAAGTATCTTTACTTCTTATTTGGCATTCGCAGCAGGATCCTAAAGAGAGTCTTTTTTCCTCAAATATAGTTTTTTAAAATTAATATTTGACGTTTTTCCAGCAGCCTTTCTTAATCTAGAATGCAGTTATTTTCACATGTTTGTTATATCATGATCCTTGTTGATTTTTTTCCAGTTGTTAGCTGTTTTTTAATTGGACTTAACCCTTAATTATCAGTGGCTTTATGTAATATTAGAATAGTTCTCCAATATCACCTTGGTTTCCTTCTAGAAATTCTATATCTTACATAAGAGTGTAAAATTGCAGTCTGCAGGTGATTTGTATTTGCAGAGATTAAAGTATTAAAAAACAATCAACAGGAGATGATAGATATTAGTCTTAGGAAGGAAGGCCCACTTCATACAGCCACATAGGTCATGCACTGCAAAACCTCAAGGGATGCCTAAAGGGAGAGAGGTGGGAGAGAGGATTTAATTTCATTTATGCTTGGTTTATAAGTGATTGTTTTGATGTTATGATAACATATGTTTTCCTACGCAGGGACATATCTACAGGGACTCAGATAATCAATAATGTGGTCGTGAGAAAACCCTTCCCTCCATGACTGGTAGTTAATAAAAATTGTTGACTGAGTCACTGAATATACCAGATCTATTTTTCCTGAGTCATTTAATACTGAGTTCATCTCTCCAAGAAAATATCTAGAAGTAAAACACTTGTGACACAATACAAATATAATACAAAACACCTAACAAAGAATTTTTGGACACTGGCTTAGTTTAAGACATATATTAGGCCCTATAGGATATCCTATAGGGTAAATTAGCCATGGTCAGTTATGAGACTCACATCCAAAGGAAGATGAACATTAATAGCTAAAACACAATGTTGATTTTCTGTAACAAATATACCAGCATTCAGATTTTCAAAGGACTATTGTCCCTTTTAATGCAGTTAATTTAGGAGGCTTCATTTATTTATTCATTCACACAAATAGTTATCAAGGACTTAGTATGTGCAAGGCATTTTCTAAGTACAGACATGCAGCCGTGAACAAGACAGACAAGTATGACATTTACATCTCCTCGGAGGAGGCAGACAATAAACCAACAGATTGGTAAACAAGAAAAATAGACGATAGTAAGAATTCAGATAGCGTGGGGGGAGAACATAGTGTGTCGAGGCCACTTGAGGTGGAGTGATCAGGGAAGACCTGTCTGCGCAGGGGATGAGGAGCTGCAGTCAGCCGGGTGCAGGTGAGTAGAGTGGTCCAGACTGGGGGCAGTTAGAGTTTGATGTGATGAGGAGTATCAAGGGGCCGGCATGGGCGAGAGGGGCTATGGTAGGGGATAGAAAGAGTTTGAGTTTGAGTCTCAATTCAGTGAGAAGCCAAGTAGGGTAGTTAAGATGTTAAGGTTTTCTTTGTTCAAAGATGACTCTGGCTGCTGTGTGGAGAATGGATTGAAGGGAGGCTAGTATAATATCAGAGAGACCAGTTAAGGGGCTGTGGCCACAGTCCCAGGTGAGAGGTGGTGGGCTTGGATCAGGGAGGTAGTACAGGAGATAGAAATGAACAGACTAGAATATAGGGTTTTGAAAGTCATGTAGACAAGACTTGGCTGCTGGATTGGACGTGTGAGTTGAAAGAAACAGAAATTCAGAGTAACTCCTAGATGTTTGGTTGAGTAGCTAGGGAGATCATGGTGCTACTTATTAATATGAAGAAAACTGTCAAGGAGTGAGGTTGAAGCAAGATGAAGGATGGGCCATTAGGAATTCTGATTTCACGATTTTAAGGTGTCTGTTTAGATGTTCACATGGAGTTGTCAAGTAGGTGGTTTGATTAAAAAATTTAAAAGTCGACCACCATTTTTCAATGAGAGGATAAGAAATAAGTTGCGGCTGTGTTTCAGGTTTGTAGCTGAAATAGTTAAAATGCCTATTTTTGTATACATTTGAGAATTTAAGTTACATGTACACACTTTTAAATCACATGAGACGTTAAGTTAAATGTATTGCTTTTTTCTGTCTTACATTTTATGAAACAGCTTATATTCAAATGCTTCCTGTGCATTTTTCACATACATGTCTGACATCAGTGTCTTTGGCACTGCTGCTGTGATTCTGGAGGTAATGCAAGCATTTCCCAAAGTATGTCCCCCTCATTTCTGTCGAAGTTTTTGAGATACAGCATTATTTTATTATCAGCGTATGTTCTCATTGCTGAAAATTTTGTCCTAAGCCTTGTCATAAATTTATAAAACATTAGGCAATTATATTTTAAAAGATTCTGTGCTGTAGGTATACACCGGGGATCTGTACAGTATACTTACTACATTGCTTTTCTAAAAATAAATTTATTTATTTATTTATTTATTTATTTATTGGCTGCGTTAGGTCTTCATTGCTACGTGCGGGCTTTCTCTAGTTGCGGAAAGCAGAGGCTACTCTTCGTTGTGGTGCTTGGGCTTTTCAGTACAGTGGCTTCTCTTGTTGCAGAGCATGGGCTCTAGGTGCATGGGCTTCAGTAGTTGTGGTGCACAGGCTTAGTTGCTCCATGGCATGTGGGATCTTCCCAGACCAGGAATTGAACCCATCTGTGTTCCCTGCACTAGCAGGCGGATTCTTTTTTTTTTTTTTTTTTTTTAATTTTTTAGTTATCTTTGTGTCATTTTTTTAAATTTAAGCTCTTTTTTGGAATATAATTGCTTTACAGTGCTGTGCCAATTTTTAAGGTACATCAAAATGAATCAGCTGTATTTATACACATATCCCCACCCTCCCGTGACTCCCTCCAACCCTCCCTATCCCGGCCCTCTAAGTCATCACCCATCATCGAGTTTGTCTCCTTACGTTATGCAGGAACTTCTCATGAGCTATATATTTTACATTTGGTTGTGTATATATTTCAAAGCTACTCTCTCACTTCGTCCCAGCTTCCCCATTCCTTCCCCCTCCCCCAACCCTGTGTGCTCAAGTCCATACTCTACATCTGCATCTTTATTCTTTCCCTGTCACTGGGTTCATCAGTACCATTTTTTTTTTTTTTTTTTTTAGATTCCATATATATGAGTTAGCATACAGTATTTGTTTTTCTCTTTCTGGCTTACTTTGCTCTGCGTGACCGACTCTAGGTCTATCCACCTCATTGCAAATAACTCAATTTCATTCTTTTTTATGGCTGAGTAATATTCCATTGTATATATGTGCCACAACTTCTTTATTCATCTGTTGATGGGCATTTAGGTTGCTTCCACGTCCTGGCTGTTGTAAGCAGTGCTGCAATGAACATTATGGTACATGTTTCTTTTGGGATTATGGTTTGCTTTGGGTATATGCCTAGTATTGGAATTGCTGGGTCATATGTTAGTTCCATTTTTAGTTTTTTAAGGAACCTCCAAACTGTTTTCCATCGTGGCTGTACCCCAACTTACATTCCCACCAGCAGTGCAGGAGAGTTCCCTTTTCTCCACACCCTCTCCAGCATTTATTGTTTTTAGTTGTTTTGATGATGGCCATTCTGATTGGTGTGAGGTGATACCTCATTGTGGCTTTGACTTGCATTTCTCTAATGAGTAGTGATGTTGAGCATCTTTTCATGTGTTTGTTGGCCATCTGCAGGTCTTCTTTGGAGAAATGTCTATTTAGGTCTTCTGCCCATTTGTGGATTGGGTTATTTGCTTTTTTGGTATTAAGCTGCATGAGCTGCTTGTATATTTTGAAGATTAATCCTTTGTCCGTTGCTTCATTGGCAAATATTTTCTCCCATTCTGAGGGTTGTCTTCTAGTCCTGTTTATGGTTTCTTTCGCTGTGCAATGGCGGGCAGATTCTTAACCACTGCACCACCAGGAAGCCCTATATTGCTTTTTTAAAAACTAATTATTATTATTATTATTATTATTATTATTATTATTACTATTTTGGCCCATGCTGCGTCACATGCAGGATCTTAGTTCCCCAATCAGGGATCAAACCTGTGCCGCCTGCACTTGAGGGCATGCAGTCTTAACCGCTGGACCACGGGCGAAGTCCCTACATTGCTTTTTAAAGAGAACTTTAAAATTTATAACTGTATCTAACACTTGGAATTATGGGGTAATCCTGATCATATCTGTGTTATCTTTTTTTTGACCCATTTCATTCTAGACTGGTGTCATTTCAGGGTAGTACAGTATTTACCAAACAATAGTTGCTGTTCAAAATAAAATAATTAAGGGAACATTCTATAAGTGAAAGACTTAGTAGAGACTCAGAAAAAAGGCTAACTCTTCTTTCTCCCTTCTGGATCTTCTTTTTTCACTTAATAAATTGTGATAACTATTCACATCAGTACCTATGACCATTTTTAAATGTCTGCCTAGTGTTCCCTTTATAAATGTGCCATGATGTGTTTTTTTTTTTTTTTTTTGGCACACGGGCTTAGTTGCTCCATGGCATGTGGGATCTTCCTGGAGCTTGGATCGAACCCGTGACCTCTGCATTGTCAGGCGGATTCTTAACCACTGCGCCACCTAGGAAGTCCGCCATGATGTGTTTTTGCCAGGCTTCTGTTTGTGGTATTAGGTTGCTTTTTATCTTCGCTATAACAAAAAGTACCACAGTAAATAAATACCCTGGTACTTCCTTTCCCACATGCGTAAAATCTGTGGAACAAAGGATAAATGCATTTTAAAACTTGCTAGCTATTGCCTACTTGCCCTCTGAAGAGGTGTTATCAATTTCTATTGCATTCAGAAGGATTAGAGAGTGCCTGTTTCCCTGCACTCTCCAAAATGATACACTGTCAAACTTTTTTATCCTGGCTCCTTGGTGAAGATAATCAGTAAGTCATTGTCAAGTGGAGATTGCATTGCTTTTATAGGCCAGTTCTTTTAAGTATCCTCAGTGGTAGCAAGTTTCTGTCTCTTGAAAGTGAATTTGAGTTTCAGAAAAAGTCAAGTCTAATGCATAAGATATACATTAAGTTAGCTTTTACTCTAGGTTTTTGTGGTTTTACTTGCTTGTTTTGAGAGGAAGGCTTACTGAAAAACAAGATCTAACTTTAAGATAAAACAAATATTCTTTCTACTCAATACTCTGTAATGGCTTACATGGGAAAAGAATCAAAAAAAGAGTGGACATATGTATAACTGATTCACTTTGCTGTACAGCGGAAACTCACACAACATTGTAAATCAACTGTACTCCAAAAAAAATTAATTTAAAAAACTAATATTCTTATGTGGCTCTTGAAAATTTTTAGAAGTTAGTTTCAAAAGAAGAGTTCCAAAAATGTCTAAAGTAATGGCACCATCCGTTGGCATGAGAATGCAGCTTCCCAAGAGGAATTGTTTGACCTGAACAACAATCATTTGGATGTGTATGATCTCTGGCATATTTGTTTTAAAAAATCACCCACTGTGAAGGCTTTAGCCCAAATGGGTTCTTTTCATGGGATGGCACATTAATAACATAAATAACTTAAGTTTTCTTGGACTGAATTTTCTATATGTTATTACCTACCTTTTTTGTTTTCTCCTTTATACAAGGAGTAGATACTCTAGAAGAAGAGATCATCTTTACCATTAATTGAACAAATCTTATTAGGATGATTTTAATGGAAATCTGTAATCTTTCTACCACATACCAGATCAAATGGTTTATATTTTCCATTTCCCTTTCTAAATCTAATCTATATGTAGTGATATAGATTAAAACAACTATCTAAAATTAAGCATATTAGCTAGCCAATTTTATATAAATTTTTTAAAATTTTTAAATATTTAACTTCAGAAAAAGTTGTATGTTTTAAATAGCAGATAAATTTCCATATTTATATTTTCCTAAGACTCTTGTCAAATTTAGTGTCTTTTACTTTAACACAAACTGATTTGAGAGGAGCAGACTTGACAATGTGTTATAAATCAGATATCTGAAAATACACGTTATAGGAGTTAGGCTTTATTAAAATGTTCACTGAAGCAATTGTCCTCTAGAGTTTTTCAAAATAAAACTGTCTTAAATAAACCATCTTGTTTTTATTTTCTATGACAAATCAATCATCACCACATCAGTTTACCATGAGCGGCTTTTTAGAAGCTTTCGGGGGTAGCAGTATTTAAGAAGGGGTATTCCTCAAACATTTACTGTGTCTACATGTTCTTTTCTGCAGAGAAATGGTCAATGCATGGTTTGCTGAGAGAGTTCACACCATCCCTGTGTGCAAGGAAGGCGTCAGAGGCCACACGGAAGCTTGCTCTTGCCCCTCACAGCAGAGTCCCCATGCAGAGAGCAGCGTCCCTGGAACACCAACCAGGAAAATCTCCGCCTCCGAATTTGATCGGCCTCTTAGACCCATTGTCGTCAAGGATTCTGAGGGAACTGTGAGCTTCCTCTCTGACTCAGAAAAGAAGGAACAGATGCCTCTAACCCCCCCAAGGTTTGATAATGATGAAGGGGACCAGTGCTCAAGACTCTTGGAATTAGTGAAAGATATTTCTAGTCACTTGGATGTCACAGCCTTATGTCACAAAATTTTCTTGCACATCCATGGACTCATCTCCGCTGACCGCTATTCCCTGTTCCTTGTCTGTGAGGACAGCTCCAACGACAAGTTTCTTATCAGCCGCCTCTTTGATGTTGCAGAAGGTTCAACACTGGAAGAAGCTTCAAATAACTGTATCTGCTTAGAGTGGAACAAAGGCATCGTGGGACATGTGGCTGCTCTTGGTGAGCCCTTGAACATCAAAGATGCATATGAGGTAAATAAGAAACAGAGGCGGGGTGGGAGGTGGAGCGTGGGTGGGGCCTTGGACAACTACTGTGAATTGTGGGGATATTTGAAACTGAGATGTAAAAATGTGCATACTTGTTAAAAATGGGACTGTCTGGTAAGGACCTCCCCATCTTTTAAATGCCAGAGTTTCTTCACTGGGGGCTGAATCAAGGATAGAGGCCTGAGGGAAATATTGTCTTGTTTTCCTGCTTAATGATAATTTAACATAGCTCATCTCACAGTTGTGTTCTTTCATCTTTTTACCTGATCACTATACATATCCCCTATCTATGTTATCTCCACGTGAACTTCTGGGGACTTTACTAAGATTCTAAAATGATAGGTCCAAAAAGTGTCAGAAAACCAAACCCATAGTCTTTTTAAATTCATTCATTCAATTCATCATATTCATTCATTTGAAGTCCCTTTGACACCAAAGTCTGAGTTTCCTTCTTCCCACTCTTTCGTTTCATTAAACAAATAAATGTGTGGATAGCTCTAGAAAATGGACATTTTTGCCCTACAATATTTCAATGGAAAGATTTGATATTTCTTCCACTTTTGCTTCCATTATGAACAGATCTTTATTATGGACTTAAAGTTTACACTGTATGATTTTTCAAATTTCCCATTTAAAATGATTCTTTTATTAATTGAATTAGAGGTTTTAAACAAATCATCTTAATTGAATGACACTTAGTATGTTTATGAATTATGTTCTGGCATCATGCTAGAACAATTATGCTAGTTACTTATCATGTGGTACACTTTGAAGATTCCATAATAATACCAGCTTGAGGCTCCTCTGTGTCATTTGAGGGGTCATAGATGTTTTATTCACTCCTGTACTCCTGATGCCTAATACAGTGCCTGGAACATAGATAAGTGTTAATAAATATTGATTGGGAGAAAATTATAGTAGATGAGATAAATAAGTAGACTAGATAGCAGGTCATAATTGATCCAGGGAAAATGTGTTAGGTTCAGGGAAGCAGGAGATCACATATAATTGGGGAGATGGAGAGAGGTTTCTTTGAGGAAGCAATGATTGATATGGACCCTGGAAGATGGATAAGATTTCAGTAGATTGAGTCGTGTGCATATTGAGATCCAGTTGCAAAAAGAAGTTTGAGGAAGAAACAGGAAGTTGGACCATGTGGTGCTTGTAAGGAAATGTGTGGGTGATAGTATAGACGTTGAGGAGCTACTGGAGATTACTGGGGTCTTAAATGCCAAGCTGAGGAGTATTTATTTGATTCAGAGCCATGAGGACTAATTAAAGATGGTTTGAAAGGGGGACTGGCATGATTCAGACTGTGCTTTAGAAAGATGAATATTATGGTGGCCATAAAATGAATTAGAGGGAAAAATACTGGAAACTGGGAGGACAGGTTAAATAGCCTGAGGGAGTAAGCACCTGAACCAGAGCACTGGCCTTTGAGACCAAAAGGAGGGACTGGATTAAAGATGAAGAAGCTGAATCTGCTAGACTTGGCAGCTAACAGGAGGTGGAAGTGAGGAGAAAAGAGGAGTTGGAGAAGACTCAGGTTTTGAAGTTGGGTGAATAAGTAATAGTAACTGGTGAGAAATCCTGAGGGCAGGTATCTGGGGGAAGATGTGATAGTTCAGATTGGCTAAATCCTGAGATAGCTTTCAGAATCCACTCTATACCAGCAGTCTTTTCAATTTTGATTCTTCACGGAGCTATCTCCATGACCTCTTTGAGCTCTTTAAGTAATGTCACAGCATAGCAGACTCCAAGAGGGGTATTAAGGACACAGCTGAAGGATGGCTGCCAAATTTGCAGAATTCCCGTCCTGTCTTAGGTGACAGCTGGGTTTCCGCTTTTCAATGGCACTATAGTCCCAAGTACAGTAGGACCATAAATATGCTACAGCTTTGCTGAGAAAGCCTTCATCTGTTTGCATGGTCCTAAATTTCTCCAGCCCTGAGAATTTCTTCACTTATATGCATGTTATTTAATCTGTTTACCATCTTTAGAGTTGTGATGGTGTAATCTTTGTTTTGCAGTTAGTAATGATTTAATTCTTGTACTGCCATCTAAAATAGGCTCAGTGTCCTTGATTTGCAGTGACCCCAGACTGAAGCCTCTTAGTCTGTGGATTTCTCATGTTGCTGCTTCACCCTTGACACCCTTGATCTGTGTTTATAGAGGCCTTGCAGAAGTTATTCCCATCCCAGGAATTTCATTAGAAGTTGTGGGATTGATCTGGGCCATAATTTACATTGGTATTAACAGTGGAAATCAGTTGGCTAGTGGGTAATTCATCACTTAGCCCACTCATAATTTGAATAGTCAAAATACTGTCTCATAGCCTTTTATGAAAATCGTCAGAATATGAAAGTACGTTCTATGTTTTCTGAGTCCTACTTCTTTAAATACGTGTCTGTGAAAATGACACATTTCTTCAGCTTATGAGACCACAGAACACTTAAAAATTAATAATGTAGCAGTAGAAATCCAAGAAGTGGCCGTGAAACAAAGTAGTGCTCAGATTGAAGCTAAGAGTAAAAAAATAGTCTGCTAGATAGATTAATTGTAAGAAATGGTCAACTTTTGATTCGCTTTTTAAAACTTTGTAACAGAATGATATAAATGTAGGGATTCAACTATTATATTATTAATAACATAACACATTCATATGTTTAAAATAGAAGACAAGGTCCACAGTTTAGACCAGTGAGTTTCAATTAGACCACAAATACCAATGGTGTTCAGTCACACATCATCTCCTCCTTCATCAGCCCCATCATTCGTGCAAATTTCTTGAATGTGGCACAGTATTTATTAATAATAAGATATTAACACATAATAATCAGAACAACTATATAAATGTGTTGGCATTATCCTCATATGTGAAAACTAGATATCATCCAATATCTAGATTGAATTGTGTATTAGTCAGTGTTCTTCAGAGAAACAGAACCAGTAGGATATCCAGAGATAAATAAGTGATTTATTGTAGGGATTAGCTCACTTGGATATGGAGGCCTAGAAGTTCCACAATCTGCCCACCATCTGCACAATCTGGAGAACCAGATAAATTGATGGTATAATCAACTGAAGGCCTAAGAATCAGGGAGGGGTCAATTGTGTAACTCTGGTTTGAGTCCAAAAGCTTTAGTTCCAAGAGCTCTGATGGACAGCAGGAGGGCAAGAGAAGATGGATGTCTTAGCTCCGAAAGCAAATTCGTCCTCCCTCTCCCTTTTTGTTCTGTTCAGGTACTCAAGGGATTGGGTGATGCCCACTGCGTTGATGAAGATCTTCTTTACTCATTCTCCTGATTCAAATGCTCATCTCTTCTGGAGACGTCCTCATAGACACACCTAGAAATTACATTTTATCAGCCACTTGGGTATCCCTTCGCCTAGTCAAGGTGACACAGAAAATTAACCATCACAAATTGCTTTGAACCCCTGGTTCCATGACCTGTGGAAGCCATAAGCCTCCCCAAGATTTCCTATGTCAAAGGATTTACATTGTCTAAACAACCCTTTTTCCTAAGTCAACTGGAATGCAAAACTTGTACTCTTCTCTTGTTTCCTGGAGACAGCCTCTCCATGGATACCATGATTTCTAGGGAGGAAACTTGGAAGGTCTTAGGGAAGGGTCACATTGCCACTCATGTGGCCTTCACCCACCCCTACTTTATTCCTCCCTTTTCAGTCCTTCTCCAGATAAACAAATCTTCACCAGCTCTCATCCTACAGGTCTCACTTGCTACTCAAGTGAATTTCTGATGAATGAAATTATTTCTAAAATGAATTTTCAGAGGAAAGAAAGAACAACAGCAACTGTTTTAATTTTGATAAGTCTTTATCAAAATTATTAATTGTGATAAATTTGATAAATTTGTCATGGCATAATTGTACTCCAGGAAACACAGTTCGGGAACTGCTCTATCTTTGTTCAATGTTCTAATAATCTTTAGGTATTCCACTTTGCGGAAGAAAACCGACATATAATTTGGCAAGTCTACTGTGTTATTTCCGTTTTCGTTTTCTTTTATCTTTTATTTTTATATTATTTCAAGCTTACAGAAAGGTTGCAAGACCAGCATCACAAACTTGTGTATACCCTTTACGCAGATTCTCCAATTGTTTATATTTTGTGCCATTGCTTTATTATTTTCTTTTTCTATATATAATGCATGTAAGTAATGTATGCATATTATTTTTTTCTGAACCATTTGGAGACTTTTTTATGAGTATATATTTTCTAACAAGAATATTCTCTTACACAATTGTGATACATTAATCAAAATCTGGAAATTTTATGATACAGTACTCTTATCTGACATTCTATAGTCAAATTTGGTCAGTTGTTCCATGATGTCCTTTATAGTTGTTTTTTCCCTGTGATCAAGGCTCTAATTCAGGACTGCATAGTGCATATACTTGTTCTATCTCTTTAGTCTCCATTAAATCTGGAATAGTTTCTCAGTGTTTATCTTTCTTAACATGTATTTTGGAAGAATACAGGGCAGTTATCTTGTAGAATGTTTTCCTTGAATAGATACAAGTTAGGCACTTTTGGCAGGAATACCACAGATGTTGACCTTGAGACCTTGTTTGGTTTTACAAACAACAGTCAGTTCTTCACTTCTCCTGCACCCGCTTTGAGCTACATTCCAGCTCAATTCAGACACTAGCTACCTGGAGTTAGTGCAGACCCCACAGGTTAAGGACTCAGTGCCACAGTATTGTCCCCGCTTCAGATGCCAGCCATACATAGGATCCCCACATCCATGTCTGGCTAGCTACAGATTCAGGAGTTCCCTGCTCAGATTTAATGATTTCTTAAAATGACTCAGAACTCAGGAAAGCACTATAATTAACACTACAGTTTTATTATAAAGGATACAATTCAGAAATAGCCAAACAGAAGCGATGCATAGGGCAAGGAACGAGGTGGGGGACACAAAACTTCCATGCCCTCTCGAGTGGGAGGAGGGGCAGTGCATCACCATCCCAGCACACAGATGCCATCATAACCCAAATCTCTGACAAACGGGGCAAGAATATACAATGGATAAAAGACAGTCTCTTCAGTAAATGGCGCTGGGAAAACTGAACAGCCACATGTAAAAGAATGAAATTAGAACATTCTCTAACACCATACACAAAAATAAACTCAAAATGGATTAAAGACCTAAATGTAAGACCAGACACTATAAAACTCCTAGAGGAAAACAGAAAACACTATAAAACTCCTTAACATAAATCATAGCAATATCTTTCTGGATTCATTTCCTTATTCTTTATATATGTGTGCATGTGCTCAAGCCATGTTCCAAGCTCTTTACTCCTCTCTGTAGAATCTCTTATCTTTCTCTTCAAGCTGAAGAGCTTTCATTAACTCTTCTTTAGTACCCGTGTGGTGGTGACCAATTCTCTGATTTCGTTTATCTGAAAATGCCTTTATTTTGACTGTAATCCTAAAAGATATTTTCACTGCCTGGACAATTCTTAGTTAATAGTAGTTTCCTTTCAACACTTAAAATGTTCTCCCACGTTTTTCTGGTTTTAATTTTTCTTATGAGAAGTCAGCCAGCCTTCATTTTTCACCTTATGAGTTTCACAATATATGTCATTTTCACACTATGTGTGTATGTTTAAGGTTTTCACTAATGTTGGGAAATTTTTGGTCATGTGTTTAAATATTTTTTCTGCCCCATTCACTTCTCTTTGAACGCCAATTGTATATATGTTAGACCATTTGATGTTGGACTCAGAGAACACTGAGGCTCTGTTAACTTTTTTATAGATTTTTTTTTTGTCCTCTCAGTCCTTTTGACTAGATATTTTCTGTTGATCTATCTTCAAGTTCACTGACCCTTCTGTTGTTTCCAATCTGTTGTTAAATCCATCAATGAACTTTTGTTATTTTTCAGTTCTAGAATTTCCATTTGGCTTTTTTAAAATACTTCTTTCTTTCTACAGAGATGTCCATCTGTTCATTATTACCATATTTTCTATTCAGTCCTTAAACACACTTATAATAGCTGCTTTAAAGTCCCTGTTTGTTAATTCCAACCTCTGAATTATCTTGAGGTCATTTTCTATTGACTGCTTTTTTTCACAAGTCAGTTTACGTTACCACTTCACCTATTTTTGTCCTCCTGCCATTTGATCTATTTTTATACTAGAGAAACATAATATAGTTTCATTTATTTGTGTAAAGTCCGTTTTCATCCACGTTTATCTGCATCATTTTGCTATGCAAGCCTGTTTGCACCAAGGAACTTGCATGAGATCAAAATCTTTATTATCTTGGAATTTTATCTGTGCTGGAAAAGGCCGCTGAGCATAAGGAGGCAAACCATACTCTTTCTATGCAAGGGAAAGATCTCAAAATGTCTTTAAAAACTATCTAGATATGGACATATTGAGTGGATGCCTAGACATGGATATGATTTCTAATTGAATGGCAGTCTCACTAAGTGCAGAAGTTAGTGGTTTTAAAGATTGAGTCAGTGATATCCAAAATACTTCATTTCTAAAATACAGTTCTTGGATCACTGTACTCAATCATAATAGTCAATACAGCTCTGTAGAAAACAGTTCAAAGCTTCCAGATCTAAGAAAAGAAATTTATAGGTAATGAGCATCTACTGTGTGCCAAATACCAATTCGGTGCTTTACACCTGTTCAGCCTGGTTCCTTCTAGGTGGGGAAGTGGGAGACTTGGGCTACAGCCTGTGGTCTTGGAAACTGATGATGGGACATAGGCAGAGCCACGAAGCAAAGAAAATGATGAAGTCTGAGTTCCAAATGACAAGTCCTCCAGAGTAAGGAATAGCTCCAAAACTTCAGGTCTGTGAGGGGAGAAGAGTGTGGAAAGAGAAGGACTGGATCCAGAATGAAGGTTGTATAACTGCTGGTCCCCAGTAAGTCGCAGAGGATAACCGTGAAGGAACACTGAGTAGGGAGAAAGAATCCTTCCTAGAGTATCTTTAGCTCAATTTGTGGGCAGGGAGGGGATCCAGCATCAAGTTAGTACATTACACATGCATTATCTCAGTCCTCACAACAACCCAATGAGAGTTACTATCCCCATTTTATACCTGTAAACAGTGAGATTCAGGAAGGTTAATTAATTTGCCCAACTTGAAACATCCAGAATACATCCCCAGACCCGACTCCAAAGCCCATATTCTTTCTACTGTATCTCATTGCTTCTCAGAGACTGGGGAACAAAGAAGGGTTCCCCTGTTTCCCTGTGCAGACTCAGCCAAGGAGACTACAATACCACACGACTCTAACCCCAAGCTGGAGAAGTGAAAACTCACAGCCACAATATTTGAGTGTCAAGGAACATTAACGTTTTAAAAAACTCTTTTGCATAATAAGCTATCACTAAATGTTTATTAACACAAAACATTTTGTTGTGTAACAGGAGCATTCGTTTTCTTCAGTCAACATTTTCTTCTCTCATTTCTTTCACTTGTTTTTGTAACTAAATGCTGTGTTGGAATTTGGGCTTCTGCTTTATGGACTTTAGCCAGGTTGAGAAATAGACCCAGGAAGCAGAGATTGAAATGTATGTCTTATCATCTAAATTATGGGGTTCCCTAGTAAAGCTGAGTAGGAGATGAGGCTTAGGCCTAAAGCAGAAATAGGTTTGCTCCAGTTCTCCACAAATGAACTTCAGTCTTCCTCACTCAAGCCCAGCTCCAGCGTGGGAGTAAGAAGTACTGCTCCCTGAACGCCAAGGGCAGAATTAGAAAACGCTGTACCTGAGCTCCTGCAAGTCTTAGAAACTGAGTTCTTCTTTGTTGCCTGGGAAGGTGCGAGAGAGAAGGTGTAGAGAGGGGCCCCAAATATTTATCCAGTACCACTTTCCATCATCAGGATTAGAACAGAAACCTGAAGAGTGAAGCAACACGCATCCCTCCCCTTCTCTGCCAGGTTTCTCATCTTGTAGCATATTACAGTGTGTGTCCCACTGGCATTATGTCAGTTGATTTCAGGTAGCAGGGTGATGGTGACAGGCATTTTTTTTAATTTTAGTAATTATGCATTTTAATCTGTATTCAGAAAAAAAAATATTTTAACATATCATGAGCTCAAGAATTTTAAAGTACACACAATATTTTAAAAATGTATCAGTATTAGCATGGGTGATGCGCAAATAAATAAAAATCCCAAAGCAGCGCGTATATGAAGGAAGGCTGGGAAACGATGTCATAAGGCATTGTTCTTAAGCGAGTTAGAAGTCAGCCAGGGCTGCCGTCCTCTCAGCAGGGCAGGCAGCTGCTCACAGTGCTGCTGTGCTCTCACCATCGTACACTCTGCTCCTTTCTACACAACGTTCCCCTCTGGAACTGCTGATGGGCATTTCACCTTTCGCCCACAAAAGACTCTAGCATCATGAGTCAGCCAGGATTCCATGCGGCACCCTAAGCTCAAAATTCACTCCCTATTCTATTCTTATCAGTAATTATCTCCTGTCATGTTGTCCAGAATAGATCCACCAGATTTTATGAAATGAATACAAAGACTGGATCAACAACATAAACATGTCCCAAATTTGAACAATAGGAAACTCTTATTATTCAACGTCCTCAAAACGAAATCCCCTTGCAAATAAAAGCCCACAGAAATGAAAGTCCAAATGCCTTCATTCCCAATTTTATACGACTGGCTCCGTCTCAGCCAGAGGGTCTTACTTACTTGTCTGGGTTCCCACATCTGCAGCTGTGTCCCAAGCTGTCTTTCATAGGTATGTAGCTTCTTCAGCCTCTTTAAATGCAAATCTCTGGTTAGTTTTACTCTCCAAGGGGTCAGTAGCCACAAAGGAAACTGCAGCTCCACTGCAGAAGTTATCACAAACAAAATTGTGATCCCCAAATTAAATGAATGGTGGAATGTCATTCGATGTTGCTATTCTCAGCCAAAGAGCATGGCAGGTCACTTAGTGGTAGCTGTGTGGGAGACAGTGAGAACCTGAGAACACCTGGTTTCAGTCCCATGGCAGGCCAGCCAGCTGCACCCGTGTTGAGTCCACAGCCTGGGCATCTGTGTGTACTGACCAGAAACTGCCCAACAGTTGTATTTCTACATGTATAATATATGTATTTCTGTGTTTCTTCTTGTTTTGTTTTGTTTGGGAGATGCTTGTGGGGATTCCCCCCGTATGTGTTGCCTACTTTCTCTCAGAGAGTGACATGCGAGACATTATTGCCTTCTTATTTAGATATTCTGGTTTCTTCATTTCCTCCTGTCTATTGTCTCATGCAAGACTGTGGTCTAGAGAAAACCTCTACTCCCAGATCCTTCCAAGTGTGTTCTCTGTAGGGGTGAAGTACACTATTCTCCATGAAAATGTGAGGAATGGAGTAGAGACCATCACCCTACTTCCTTCGCACTATGTTTTAACTTAATAATGTACACTGGTTTATTTACTCTGATACTAGTAATTGTCGTCACTTTTCCATAAACGTTTCCTTCCTACCTAGGCAGGCTGAGTTGGACCCAGGTGGGCAGTAGGTAACTAGAATCAAAATTAAAAAAAAAAAAATTGAAACACTAGGATCAGGACTTCCCTGGTGATCCAGTGGGTACGACTCTGCACTCCCAATGCAGGGGGCTGGGGTTCAGTGCCTGACGGGGGAACTTGGTCCCACTTGCGTGCTGCAGCTAAGACGTCTGCATGCCATAACTACGTTCGCATGCTGCACCTATGACCTGGAGCAGCCCAAATAAGTATTAAAGAACAAAAAACAGAAACAAACAAAAAAACACCAGGATCACAATAGAGGCCAGTGAGTCAGGATTACTCTTGTGCACTGTTGGTAGGAATGTAAACTGGTTCAGCCACTGTGGAAAACAGTATGGAAACGCCTCAAAAATTTACTAGAACTTCTAAATGACCCAGCAGTTCTACTTCTGGGTATTTACCTGAAGAAAACAAAAACACTAATTTGAAAAGATATATGCACCCCTATGTTTACTGCAGCATTATTACAACAGCCAAGATATGGAAACAACCCAAACGTCCAAGGATGGGTGAATGGATAAAGAAGATGCAATGTATATAGACACAACAGAATACCGTATAGCCATAAAAGAAGGAAATCTTGCCATTTGCGACAACATGGATGGACCTTGAGGGCATTATGCTAAGTGAAATAAGCCAGAAGAAGAAAGACAAATACCATATAATTTCTCTTTTATGTGCAATATAAAAACCAAAACAAACAAAACGAAAGCAAACTCACAGATTCAGAGAACAGATTGGTGTTTACCAGAAGGAAGAGGGTTGAAGGAAGGGTGAAGTGAGTGAAGGAGAGCAATTGTATGGTGATGGATGGTAGCTAGACGTACAGTGCTGATTATTTTGTAGTGTATACAAATATTGATTTATAATGTTGCATACCTGAAATTTGTATAAATGTTATATACCAATTTTACCTTGATTGAAAAAACAAAAAAAAGAAGAAAAAGTAACAGGAGGATACCAAAGTTTAGCAAAACTTTAAGGAGATTCTAGATATCACAGATGTAAGTAGTCAAAAGTTAGTATTCCAAAAGGTTGGGCCACTGAAAAGAGAGAGCACAAGCACAGACAAACAAAAAATACTTAAACCTAAACTTCAGGGTAGAAACTTTTCTGTTCTTACGCATTCCTGTCTCAGTAGGATCTGACCATCAGTGTAAGGAGAGAGACTGCAGCTGTGGAGGAAAATGGTGCCAAGAGCTGCAGCTGCAGAATATTTTTTGTTTGTTTTTTGTGTGTGTGTGTGTTTTCACTTTTTACTTTAACCTGTAAAATTAATACATGCGCAAGTTAAAAAAAATAAAACAGTACAGAGTGGTACTAAAAAATATAAGTTCTCTACCTGACCTCGTTCTCCCACGGCCCATTTCTAACCCAGCTTCCTACTTTTTTAATTAATTTTTATTGGCGTATAGTTGCTTTACAATGTTGTGTTAGTTTCTGCTGTAGAGCCAAGTGAATCAGCTATATGTATACACATATCCCCTCTTTTTTGGATTTCCTTTCCACTTAGGTCACCACAGAGCACTGAGTAGAGTTCCCTATACTATACAGTAGGTTTTCATTAGTTATCTATTTTATACTTAGTAGTGTATATATGTCAATCCCAAAGTCCCAATTCATCCCACCACCCCTTACTCCCTATTTTTAGACATCTTTTATTCTGTTGCTGGTTATTACCATACCTCTGAAACTTATGCTAATTCCTCCACTTCTCATTCATCAACTTTAGATAGTATCTATTGAAAGACAATAAACTTAGTTCATATTTCCTTATCCATTACTGAGTTTTTCCAGTTATAGTGCTTTGGTTCTTCTGGTGGTTATCTATAATTTTAAAGAATATGCTTAAACCCCATATTTCGTTACATCAATTTTAGATAGTATATCTGATTCATTACTAGATAACGTGAGAAAAATCTGTCTGATATTACCTTCCACATCTCTCTGCTGCCTTAAAAGCCAGACTTCCATTTTTATACATTATCAATGTTATTAATATTAGATTCTCTTTTATAGCTACTATTGTCTTCCAAGTTTTGTTTATATGTTGATTCTACAAACTGAAATAGCATTTACATTATTCCGATTATTAAATTACTCCTTGTTGAAAGACTGAATAGCTCTACCTATTGAGGAAAAAAAGGTAATCTATATCATTAAAATGGAAAGATGAATGTTCCAAGGGTCAAGCTCAAATGGGATTCCTTAAACCCAATCTTCAAGACTTCCTACTAAATTATTCATTTAGCCAAGGATACCTTTAATTTCCAAGAAATCTTTCTTCTTTGATTATTCTCATTTCCCAGCCACCTATTCTTTGGCTTCTTGACTCTGAAGATGTTAGGGTTTGGGGGGTTTTTTTTTTATCAATTTTTTCTTCAGTTCTCTTAATTAACTGTTTTCTTCAGGAGTCAACTGTTATATCGGTTCCACTTGGACCCTATCATTTTTGCTGCTGGTTTCTACTACACTTTCTGGGGTTTTTTTCTCATACACATGCATGATGAAAAAGACTGATCAATACTGTTAGCATGATTTTCAACTCTGCTATCAGACCTGTCCCTTGAGTGAAAAGATGGATGGTAGGGTCTATGTACATATAAGATGGTACAGTCAGCCCTATGCATCCATAAGTTCCACGGATTCAACCAACTTAAGGTCCAAAATATTCCAAAAAAATTCCAGAAATTTCCAGAAAGCGATACTTAAATTTGCTGCACACTGGCAACTGTGTACCTAGAATTTACATTGTATTAGCTATTATAAGTACTCTGTAGATGATGTAAAGCATACAGAAGGATGTGCATAGGTTATATGCAAATACTATGCCATTTTACATAACAGACTCAAACATCCGTGGATTGTAGTATCCACAAGGAATCCTGGAACTAATCCCCCACAGATACTGAGGGATGACTGTATTCTTTAAGGATACATTGAGATATTTTGTTCATCATGTATTTTTTTTGAAATTTGAAATATATTTTAAAGTATTTTTTTGAAATTTGCCTTTTAAAAATAATGCATGAAAATATCACTTATTTTATTTACTTAGTTTTTTTGTGTGTGCCAGGATTCACTCACTCTATTAGGAATCTGGCTTGGACCAAGGGCCTGGGGGTTAAACATAATTCCCAGGTATGGTCAGCAGGGGGCAGAAAAGGGTAGTGGAACAAGTACTCACTGCCAAGGCCTGGGCATCCCTCTCTTTCCCCTTTCTGCGGAGGTAAAAATCAATTAGTAGGTAGTAGACGGTCCAGAGTGCCAGAATCAGGAGAGAAATTACTCACAGAGACAGTGACCCAGAATGGCGAGTAGGCTGAGGAGGCAGGGGAAAGGTTTAGCCACCATTCACAGCCTGGTCTGTGTCACAGAGACGTGGACAACCAGACATCAGGAGGTGAATCATCAGAGCACTTTCACAGTCCTGACTGCTACTCCCAGCCTGCCTGAAGCCCAAGGTCTGGCTCCTTAAAGTAACAGGAGTCGACGATCCACCTTGGGAGCTGATATAAACTTCCTGTCTGAGAGCTAGTCCATGCTGCCAGCCAAGGGTTCCACAACCAGCCACTTTAAGGAGGACAGAGTAGGGTATGGGCACCAAATGCAAATGCTGACAGTTAATGAAAACACTTAGATACATTCCAATTAAATAATTTGGGAGCCAACCTAAACCTGATGTGGCTTAAATATATTTTCTTCCCTCCTCCAGAGGGGAAACATTGTTCAGTTGTGCAAACATTTTGACTTTGAAATGAGACAAACGTGACTCTAAACTGTTTGGTATATGGTTCTCAGTTACTTAACCTTTCTGAGCCTCAGTTTCTCCATCTCTAAAACTAGAAATAATGATTCTCACCTCACAAATCTGCTGCAAAGAAATGAGATGATGTACATAAACTGCATGGCAAAGAGCTGGGCAACTTGTAGTCAGTCAGTCAACATTGGTAGCTGTTCTAGCTCCCTGTCTTTGTCTTGGAAGAATATCCACCATACTGCTTGCTATCTTTGAATACAAAGTTTCAGTCTCCTAAAAGTATGACTAACATTAACTGAGGGATTACTGTGTTAGGTACCACAGTAAGTTTTCTGAAGTATAATCTCACTTAATTTTCATGATGTACTTTTATCATCATCTCTATTTTACAAATAAGGACATTGCACACCGATTTTCCTAGTCTTTCCACATGGTAAAGAACAAGGAAGGATTCAAAACTAGGTAACTGGATTCCAGAACTCATGCTCTTGACAATACCCAATCTGTTTTCCAATACAGACATTTAATCAAAGAGTTAAAAATCTAAAGGAAAAAACAGAATAGTCTCATCTTTGCAACGTGTTTAAATGTTGGTACTATTGTCATAGGATCACCTCTTCTATTTGATACTTAGGGCAAAAGTTCAGTGTTCAATGAAATAAATGAAAACGCGCCTTGTCGCAGACACAGAGAATGGACATGTGGACACAGAGGGAGATGGAGAGGGTGGGACAAATTGGGAGATTATGATTGACATATATACACTACCATGTGTAAAATAGATAGCTGGTGGGAACCTGCTGTATAGCACAGGGAGCTCAGCTCAGTGCTCTGTAATGACCTAGATGGGTGGGATTGGGGGTGGGGGTGTAGGGAGATCCAAGAGGGAGGGGATATATGTATACATATAGCTGATCCACTTCATTGTACAGCAGAAACTAATACAACATTGTAAGGCAACTATACCCCAATAAAAAAATTAAATAAAGTTAAAAAAAAAAAGAAAACACATGTCACTGTTTTTCCATTTAGAATTCTTTCATAAAATTAAAAGAACTAACAATGGTATTTTGGAAGAAATTCAGCTTTAGCTATTACATTTAAAGATTACTATTACATGACTAAGGAACCCTTCCTTGATCTTTCTGAGAAGTGTTCTCTCTTTTGCTTCACTAGAAAGGGAAGATGGTGTAAGAATACTTCTTCCTCAACTGATGCCTAAAAAAACAATCACAGTCCTGGTCCTATGTAAGGATCACGCAAAACACTTTTTATAAATACAGGTTTTCTGGATCTGGTAACTCAACATTTCTGGGAGAGGACAGCCTAAAAAGCTCCTCGACGAATATCAGAACTGATTACCAGTGACTAGATTCTAGAAGGGGAGACGTCTTCCTGGCCCCTAACCTCTCCAAAAGGGAGAGGCAGAGAATGGAGATAATTTGGGAACTGGGGAAGGTGCAGAGATATGTCTGCCTACATTTCTTGCCTTAAATAGATTCTGCCAAATGCTTGATGAGAGGCCAGAAAGTGTTGCCCAATGAGCCTCCACGGTTCTAATCACAGTCAAGCATGTCCAGACCAGCACTGTCCCTTTAAAAGTGCTGAATAGTCTCTGGAGGCCACTGTCTATATGCCGCTTCTATGCTAGTTCATTTTAAGAGTGAAGACCTTAACAAAGTCACAAAGGACTAATAAGACCCGTGCTTCTGGCCTCCACCCACCTTTCCTGACTTACTTCACCTTCCCGTACCTTCTGTTAGTGTCTCCAATCTACCAAACTCTTTCACGTCTCTGAAATTTCATATATTCAGATTCTATCCCTTCAGCAAGAAATATGAAACATCCTCTCCCAACACACATTTTTCTCTTCTCTTCTCTTCTTCTCCCTCTTTCCCTCTCTCTCTTTCTGCTCCTTCCCTCCAACCCTCTTTACCTCTCTCCTTTCCTCTCCACCCTCCTAATTAATTCCAAATTATCTTTTTAAAAAATCTATTATTTTTTTTGGCTATGCCGGGTCTTAGTTGTGGCATGTGGGATCTTTAGTTGTGGCATGTGGAGTCTTAGTTGTGGTATGCATGTGGGATATAGTTCCCTGACCAGGGATCGAACCTGGGCCCTCTTCATTGGGAGCACAGAGTCTTACCCACTGGACCACCAGGGAGGTCCCCCAAATTATCTTGTAAAGCTCATTTCACAGGAGCTGTTCAAAGAAGCCTTCCTTGCCTGCCCTCTCCACAAAGTCAGGTGTCTGGTCCGTCTTGTAATTGCTCATCTCACTCTTTAATTTTTCTTTGTAGTACCTACCAGAGTCTGACATAAGAGTTATTGGTGAGATTCTGTTTAATTTCTGTCTCCCCCATTTAAATCTAGGTTTTGTGAGAGAGCTGGGCCAGAGTCCCTTTTGCTCCCTGCTGCCCAGACCTAACCAAGTGCCTTTCCTTCAGTACGGGTTCAAATACTCTCTGTTAAATGAATGAAGTAAAAGGAAGAGAGACTTTTAGATTCTCTCTTTTTTTCCTTCATCCAGGGCAGAAAGCTATATCATTGATTTACTCAATAAAATGTTTTGAATTCCTCCAATGTGCCAATGCCTGTGAGAATTTAATGATACATCAAAAAATAGACTCATTCCTTGAGGTCCTTAGAGTCTAGTGGGGAATAAAAGACATGTATTCAGATAACTATTACAGGAGCTTGCAAGGGAAACCACAAACTTTCTTACATAATCAAATTTCAGTCCTTCACTGTTGTCAGAGCAAAGAGACCATCCCTGTGAGAAAAGATTAGGGGCCTCACTGCCCAGAGGCTGTGTGACCTCCAGAGTCAGCGGGATTTGAATCCTTCCGTTACACTGTGGCTGCTTGGGTTCATGGTACCTAAACTATCTGTGCAGCAGCCTCCTCAACTGCACAATGGTCAATTTTCTAGTGGAAAGAGAAAGGTGTCTTTACAGGAAATGTTTTTAGCAGATTACCGTAGGTTCGTAAAACTGAAGAAGATATACAGATGGCAAATAAGCCCATGAAAAGATGTTCAGTGTCATTAACTATTAGGGAAATGCAAATTAAATCCACAATGAGATGGAGCTACCCAGCTATCAGAATGCCTAAAATAAAAAATGACACCACCAAATGTTTGTGTGGATTTGGGGAAACAAACACATACAGTATTGGTGAGAATGTGAAATGGTACAGCCACTCTAGAAAACGATTTGACCGTTTCTTTAAAAACAAAAGGTACAACTACCATACAACCAGACATTTGCACTCCTGGGCATTTAGCCTAGAGAAAGGGAAACCTATGCTGACACAAAAATGTGTACACAAGTTTTTGTTGCGGCTTTATTTGTAACAGGCCAAAACTGAAGACAACCCAGTTGGTTAAGCAAACTGTGATACATCATTATCCTGGACTACTACCAAGAGTTACAAAGAAACGGACTATTATACCTGCAACAATCTGGATGAATCTCCAATTATGCTGAGTGGACAAGAGCAAATCCCAAAATGTGACATACTGTATGATCCCATTGGTATAACATTCTTGAAAATGGCAAAAATTAAAGAAATGGAGAAAGATTAGTGGTTGCCAGGGATTAAAGAGGTGGTAAAAGTTGGAGGGAAGTCTACATAGCTGTAGAAGGGTAATTTAAAGGATTGCTGAGGTGATGGAAATGTGCTGTATCTTGACTGTTTCAATGTTAATATCCTAGTTATGATATTGTATCATAGCTTAGAGACATGTTACCATTGGGAGAAACTGAGTAAAAGGTTATAGACTCTGTATTATTTCCTATAGCTACATGGGAATCTACAGTTATTTCAAAATAAAAAGAGTAATTTTAAAATATGAAAAGGTGGAAGCAAAGTCAGCAAAACAAGTATGGCGTTTGTCAGTTATAGCATAAGCCTCAAAACTCTGACATCATAATGGCCAGTGATCTTGAGTACTACGGAATCCTGAGCTTTCGTGGATTTGTCCACAGTACTCTGCCAAGTGCTGTAGACATACTCTGGTTTCAGTGCCAAGAATTGGAGAAAAAACGATGTTCGCGTCAATCAGAAAGCGCTTTGAGCTTTTTGGTGGTCATTCAAGGTTTCGCCGCCTCAGGTAGTCTTTTAATATACTATTTTTGATCATCAAAACAGATGGTGGTCACAGGAAGTGTTTTGTTTTATTTCCTCAAAGACATATGAACTAATTTTTAACTTCAGCACTGGTTTCATGAAAAGCTACTGGTGTTCATAGGATTCAGTGCTGCTGAACACAAGTGAGCAGCTTTACATTCCTGGGGTGGAGTGGGGAGTAGGAGATACTTTTTTGGCTCCACGGGGGAGAACTTTCTGTAGATCTATGAAAATGTCTGTTCTATTTATCAAAGAGTATTTTCTGTTCAACTTAGTTGTTTTACCCATCATGACCTGAGAGTTATGTTAGAGCGTAGTCATAGCTCAACCAAATAATAGCTAAGCACTACCATACTTAGAAACTTTTTGATGTTTCCAGCATTATTTGCTGATCTTTGAGAATTTTCCCCCAAATTGGAATACTTAGATAAGATTGGGGTCAATCTTCCAGAATCCTCAGTTATCTAAAGTTTTATGTTCACGTGAAACTGCATTGTAATTACTTCTTTGCAAATCTCCATATCCTTTTATTTTATCTATATGAGGCCACACATTGTCCTGTTTTGGGTGGTTGTTGTTGGTTTGTTGGTGGTGGTGGTTTTTACCTTCTTGTCATACTCTCTACCTTTGGCCTCTTGGTTCTCCTCTTCCTAACAGTTCCTGAGCAGCTTTGCTGCATTCTTCTTTTCCCCACCTTTAAGAGTCCACATGCCCCAGGGTTTTGTTCCTGAAACTGTTCTCTGTCCATATCAACTCCCTAGGTGACCTCATTTCTTTCAGTAACGTTCTATAACTTACTGACTCCTGAGTTTGAGCTATGAAGCCCTGTTTGGGAGATTGAGTCTAATTTTTAGAGATGTGTCGAGCTTGACATTTAACATAAACTCCATCCCATATCTGACCAGCGACTCGCTGTTCTATGGTGTTTGTGTTTTGCAGGAGAAGCCCTTCCGTTGAGGTGGACACCCACAGCCAAAATACTACATCCTCTGAGGGAGCCAATCATACCCTGCTGATCCACAGCCCCGTAGAACTCAAAAGAGGCTGGAGGAGGCAGAAGCAGCACCTCTTCTTATACAGCGATGTGTTGCTTATATCTAATACCAAGTGCGTATACATGACATGCTCTCCCGAGGATCATAAAATTGCACATTCGCTAACCCTCATTGTAGGAAAATATGACAGTGTCTCTCTTGCCTGGGGCTTGCAGACAGATGATAAAAATAAGAGGGGGAAATTACAGATTGTGATGAGTGCTTCTGATACAAGGGAGATAGGGTACCGTGTAGAAGATGGGACCATCTTAGAGAGGGGTTGTGCAGGAGAACCTCTCAAGGCGGCAGCCTCTAAACTGCACCTGCGGGGTGAGCAGCAGCCACCATCCCCAGCCAAGGTGCATGAGTCTCCTAGGTGTCTAGGCCCAAGTGGGTGCAGCTCAGTCCCCTGGAGGGAGGAGTTCAGGGAAGGCCAGTGTGACTGGAGCCTAAAGCAGGGGGCGTGACATTAGATGTGATATGGTAGTCAGGTCACAGAGGGTCTCCACAGGCCTGGAAGGGGTTGAAATACTCTGCTGAAGGGTATTTAACTAGGATAGGAGCCATATCTAGTGTATATTTTTAGCAGAATGTTCTAACTATTGGAAGATGATGGGCTTTTGGGTAAGCAAGAGTGGAAGCAGGGAGACTAGTTAGAGGAGGCAACAGTCCTGATGAACAGGAACAAAGGCTCCATCGTGGGGTTGACAGTGAAAATGAAAGATGAGGCCAGACAGATCTGGAATATATGTTGGAGACAGAACCAACTGGGTGCACTTTGCTCTCAACCCTGAATACAAATGCAACTAATACCATAGACTTGGTGGCTTAAACAACAGAAATTTATTTTCTGATAGTTCTGGAGGCTGGAGGTCCAAGATCAGGCACCAGCGTAGGGAAGTTCTAATGAGAGCTCTCTTCCTGGCTTGCAGATGGCTGTGCTCTCACTGTATGTTCACATGGCATTTCCTCAGTGCATGGATGTGGGGAGAGTGGAAGAAAGCTCTCTCCCTCCTCTAACAAGCCCACCCATCCTACTGGATTAGAATCTTAGCCTCATGACCTCCTAAGCCTTAATTACACCCTAAAAGCTCCATCTCCAAATATAGTCGTGTTGGCAGTGAGGGCGTCAGGGTGTGAAGGTGTTGGCAGGGAGCGGGGGGAACACAATTCTTCCATTGCAATAACTAGCAGGACTGAATGCCGCCAACCTTGCACAAATTTTCTCCACAATTTTTAGAAAACTACCTACAAGATCATTCCCATAACACATTTAGGTATAGTCATGATCATTATTAATATGAAAGAAAAATTGTTTTTTTTTATTCCAGAAAGAAACAACAAAAAAGAAATAGCCTTCTGTGATAACAAACGTACTTCTTCCCTGTCGTGCCTCATCTTTTTAGATGGAGGACCGTGTTATGCCCTGAATCAGTCTGTTCCAATTAATAATCCGAGTTTAGCACCCAGTTTTTCCACTTGCCGTAAGAAGGGGTGGAGGGACTGAATGAAGTTTCCTTTTACCTCAGCTCACCTTCAGACTTCAGGTGAAAACTCACTCATCTTTAGACTGATGCTACAGAAATCAACACAAATGGAATAAACAGCTGATTGCTACCTATGTAGTTGGTCAGAATAAGTAAATTTTAGCTTGTATGTAATAATAAGGGGGATTAAAATGTTTATTTCTTCACAAAGAAATTATATTTCTCCAGTTGTGTGGGATGTTAATATTCAGTGAAAATTGTTTTGAGGTTTTTGTCCTTTCTTTTTCATACTGCATACACTAGAAAATTCTGTTCTCAAGAATTAAACTCAGATGAAACCTTCAATATCACTTTTGATATTTATTAGAATGCTTAATAAGTTATTTTTCAAATAAAATGATTACCTCTGTTGTTTAGAACAGGATCTGCTTTGTAAATACTAAGATATTAATACTAGTAGAGGTCCATGAGGAATTTACAAATGGGAAGGAACTGTACGTAGCTCACACCGTCTTTAGACATCACTATCCTCATGTTTAGTTATTGAAGAATACAGAAACAATGAAAAAATGAATTTTATTTAGGTCAAAAGATGACGATTACTATTAATTTACCAGTGAAATGACAGATACTTACAGAATACACCACAATCCCTTCTCCTAAGCATCTAAGGGGACACCCCTGTGTAAAGAGAAATCTCCCTAGACTCCTATAAATTCCACAAACCATTGGGGCTTACTCCCTGGTATAAAGGTTGAGGTAAAGGAAAGGAGAGGGGTATCCATAGTAAGGGACACACGATAGAAATGAAAACTGCAGCCCTCCTCTCCCTTCTTCTCGAGTTAGTTTACATTAGCTTTGTTCTTTCTGACCTCTACTGAGAAAATCTCACTGAGTTGTGACTGAGTGTGAAGAAACACAATGAGACCCTAGGAGAATCACTGTAGTATAAAGCTTTGTTGTGATACAGTTTAAACATTTCCAAGCTAGCGTCTAGCTCTGTTGGTATAATATCATGAGATATATCATCTCACTCCACAAATAAAAGAACAATCCCATCAGAAAGCCTGGTGGCTCTGTGGGAAGAGGTGGGGCTGAGGACAGGCAAGAGGAGGAGGCTTCTTCAGGGACCTACAGGTCAACACCCATGGAGGCCAAGTGGTTACGAGCACAGGCTCATGAGTCAGGTTGTCTGAGTTCAAACCCTGTTTCTGCTGCTTTTGGCAATTCACTTAACCTCCCTGTGAGTTTCCTCCTCTGTAAAATGGGGCTAAAAAAGACTGCCTGGTGTGGTTGTTTGACAATTAAAGGAAATAGTGTTTATAAAATATTTACAACAGTGCTTGGCATATGGTAAGTGCTCAATGTTATAGGAGAGTGGAAACCATGCTCTGGACTTTTGGATAACTCCTAGGTTTGGTTTCAAGGGAGTGGATAATTTTGGCACTTCATTTCACTAAGAAGAGAATTACTGAAATGACTTTTGCAAGGTCAGTGTATTGGGAAGTTTCTGCACAGTACTTTGGGTGTCAATACACATGGATATCTACATCAGAAAAAAAAAATCTATAAAATCCAGCAGATATGTGTCTATCTTCCCCATTGGCCATATATTTTTTGCTTCATAATATCTTTAGAATTACTATGTAGAAAAAGAATTTTATCTGATAATTGTGTTTCATAGAAATCTTAAAATACACAGACATAGGGTAAAACTGTTGAAATTAAGTGTAGAAAAAAGCCACCTTGAATTATAAGGTATGTTTCCATATATATATATATATATATATATATATATATATATATATTCATAGTGCCCACTGAATCTAGATTATCCTTCAAGTGGGCTTCCTGCAAAATTATTTTCATTTCATAAATCCCACTGAAGAGTTGTAGCTTTAACTGTTCCATGAATCAGTAGAGTCACAGGGATTTCTGCACGTGAGGTGTCTTTGATCTCATTCTACCTTTAGTGTTTCTACATGTGGTTCTGGCTAGTGGGGAGTTCCAGAGCAGTGTGCCCAAGTCCCCTAGGCATCTTTCATAGGACTTGTAAAGATCTAAATCCTAGGCCCACCTAAGTGTTCAATTTGTGAATTAACCAAAAGATATGGTAGTTTCCATATCAGAAGTCAAAAGAGAATCAGCAGAAACTGTCAGAAAGCAGTTTCACTGGTGACAATCACCTTCTGACTCCCCAGAGATAAATGGGAAGTATGTCTATCACTTACACATGAGACACCCTAGCCACTGGTCTGAGACTGACTGACTGATTTTTCAGTTGGGGTTCAGCCTGTATGCTAACAGTTTTTCAGTTTTAGCTATAATCAAAGAGAAAATTGTATGAACAAAATCTTAAGAAAGGAAACTTAAAATAACCTATACTAAAAAATCTTTTTAAAAATTAAGGTTGAAAATGTATTTTAAATCTCTCTAATCCCAGCTTTTATTTTGCCTGTCTCTGCTAGGAAAAAGACTGTATAATTATTTTTACAAACCATGTACCATGTATCTTTGTTCAGCCCCTCAATACTTTTTGAAGTAGGAAAGATGTGAATGTATAATAAATTATAATTACAAAAATACATATATAATATATAGTGTCATAAATAACAAATATAAGAATGAGTTAATGGTTCTCTAAAAAAAGCTCTAAAATATAAACGATGGTCCATACTCAACACTCAACATTCAGAAAATGCCTATTTCCTGCCATCGAGGAAGTGTTTTCAGGGCCTTCCTGGACCAGCCTCTGCTCAGCACACACTTTGAAAAGGTCTATCAAACTACTCGCTATGCTGTGCACACAGAGTAACAGAGATGAAGGAGACATGCTTTGCCCTGGAGCAGTGAGAACTAGCATCCTTAGCATGAACACAGCTTCTCCCATTACAATTAAGAAACAGACTAACAGAAGTGTTGTTTGGTTCTTTCCAGGTATAAAAAGAACTTGAAGGTAAAAAATGAAATACCACTGAGCACCATGTGGACTGCCAACTGTACAGACAAAGTTGGTGAAGCCAACATTGGTGCCAGGAAGGCCTTTGTCCTAGGCTGGCCCACGGTGAACTTTGTGGCCACCTTCAGGTAAGACCTACAGCTTGGTCCTGTATTTGTAAGGGTTAAAAAAGGAAAACATTTAAATCTGATCGTATATCACGCCAGTGACTCACCTTTTGACAGCCCATGACACTTGTATGCCTTGTACTTTCCCCAAAAACGGTTTTTATGTGCAAATACATGCATATTGATCATAAATAGTGGGAACTACTGGAATAACTTCCTTTGGTTTTGACCAGCGGTTTTTCAATGGGCCATGTGAGCTTGGGAAGTTGCATCTTCATGTGTTCATGGTGTTCGTGTATCGGGAAGGAGGAGCATGAGAGCAAGACCCTAGGAACCCGCTCCAACTTCCTGCCCCCTAATCTCAAGGGAGTATCTGTGTCTTTAAATCACTAGAATATCTTTCTTGAGCAAGTACAATTACATTTGAAAAACTGACTTTATATTCCCAAATTAATTCCCTTAAAAACAGGATTTAATTAGACACATAACATTCATCATTTCATCAAATACTAGGTCGCCTAAATTGCTGTGTACAGGTTATCTTATTTGGTGTCTGCAGAGGGGTGACAGTCTAAAACAAAGGTATGATTTCATGGAGTACAGGTCAGTTTTCCAAGACGCATCCTTAGGCTGGAGTGAGGATGGGGAATGTGGACATCCTAGGTTGACACTGCTGGGTTCCCAGGGGTCACGCAACACTTATGCCTGCCCTTCGGGAACAACCACACCTCAAGTCTCATTCTTATGCACACTGAGTGTTCATCACAGGCACTCAACACTCCTCTTTCTTGTCCCCCCCGCCCCACTCCACCAAAATCTCTGGCACCATCACAAAGACAGGACAACGAAAATGTTGCCAAGTTGTTAATTTATACTCTATTCTAGAATGCAGCTGTTGACTTCAGGAACGTTTTCAAAGCTTTTTGGGAAGAAACATGATTTGTGTCATTTTCTACATGTCTACTTTCCATGACTTACTTCTCGAAAGATTATCAGCTCCTATGGCTTAACATCTTTTCCATGTTGCAAGTGAAAGGAAGCAGTTTCAACTGGGAATATTCAAAGATTATGATAAGGGAGGGTCCAAGATTCTTGTTTTCTAGTGAGGGGGGAATGCGAAAGGCAGGTTCACACGTGTCATACTGGCTAAAAATCTGTGTAAGAACATATACGGCATGTATGACAATGCCTGGCACCTAGCGCTTTTGCCATTGGCTGTTTTGCTCTCCCGCAGACTGCCATGAGTAATTAGAAGGTGTGTCATGTACATATGTCGGTTGCGGAGATAAGTGGGCATTTCCACTTCCTGATTAAAACACGTCCTGAAATGGTGATGGAGGGGGCAGGAGCAGCGTTGCGGACGGGAAGATAAAATGTGGCAGCCCCTGGAGAACATATATATTCTGGGTATATACCCAAAGGAAATGAAAACACACATCCACACAAAAATCTATACACACATGCTCACAGAAGCATTATCCACAATAGCCAAATAAACAAGCCTAAGTGTTTATCAACTGATGAATGTATAAACAAAATGTGGTACAGGGCCTGAGGGTGGGGGGATGGGGAGTGACTGCTTAATGGACACTGGGTTTGCTTTTGGGTGACGAAAATGCTCCAGAACCAGATAGTGGTGAGGGTTGCACGATACTGTTAATGTACTGAAGGTCACTCATGGTCAATTTTATGTTATGTGAAATGTACTACAATAAATAAAAGCTAGTAAGTGATAAGTCCACACATGAATGAGACTTAAAACATTTTCAGCTTTGGATAGTAAATGCTGCACAAACTTTAGCAGACAAACTACTACTCTTTAATAACTTAGCAGGAGGTAGATTGATCTCGATCAGAGGATCACAGTACTGAAAAACGTGTTTTCTAGAAACTAATTTAATGTATTACAATCTGCTATACGCTATACACATAAAGGAATAAAATACTGTAGGGTTTTTTCCCTAAAAAGATACTCTTGTTTCTGGGACAAGACAGTTCCATCCAAATGCCAGTTCCTAAGTATGATGTAATCTGAATAATAATGTTCTTTATACCTGAATCGCACTTCCAGCTGCAAGAACACTCTGAGGTATAATTAACCCTTCTTCAGTTCTGAAAACTGAAGCTCAGAGTGGTTAAGCGACTTGCCCGTGATGACACAGCTTGCATCACACAGCTGCAATCAAGTGTTTAGATTCCAAACCAATTTCTCTTAAGATCTACTTGCGATCGCTGTAATACTGCTTGAAAAAGAGCAGAGTCCATCCATCAAAAGCCCAGTTATGAGGAAGGTACAACTTACACATGCATACACATCGGTTACCAACTGGCTGCTGATATTTTTACCTGGAATGGCACTTGATATGTTAGTACAAGTCTTAATATGTTAGTGTAAGTATTTCATGTAATTTTTTCTCCCATTTTTTAATATTACAGTTCTTCCAAACTAAAGGAAAAATGGCACTCTTTCCTTCAAAGGTATTTTGTATACGTATCTTAAATCTTTAATCCATGATAGAAGAATACAAATCTCTTCAAGGCAGTGCCCCCAAACTTTTCTCCCTCTCTTTGGTAGGAATTGTTAGACTACCCTCTTGTGTAGATTTATCATGGCTCCTACTGCAAATACTGTTCTCTCATTTACATGTATGTTCTGCTTATTTTTGAGGAAGTTCTGATGATCACTCTCATCTTTCCCTTTTCTCCATCCTGATGGCCAGAGCTAACATTATTCTCAAAACATATATTAAATTTCCATAAGTGCAGGTTACTGACTGTACTGAATGATTCTCAAAGCAACTGCTACTTCCTACCCTTGAACCCAGGAAGGCACTGGGCCTGCCAACCTAGGCAGGAAAGCTTTGAGGACTGGATCTGCTGCCCACATCTCACATGACAAAGGAGACCTGTTATTTTCTGGGTCATATCTTATTTTCCTGAAACATTTTTGCATATTTTCTTCCAACCCCTAATTTGATTTTGTTGAGTCTATCTATATGCTTTGAGAATAAAAAAGACTATTTAAAATATTAGCAACACAGATTGATTTGAAAATAAGCTAATAGCTAATTCGTCTACTCTGTTTTGGGTTATTACTGAATTTTATTAGGTACATCAAGTTAGCCAAAGAGAAGGACCAGCCAAAAAGCATTCCCCTCAAAATCTTCACTGAGGACATCAAGAACTGTGCCTGTGTAAGTGTTTTTAAGATCAAACATGAAATTCCAAGTTCTTGACTTAGCAAAATGAAACTGATAGAGATATACAGGAGAGAGAAAGAGAGAGAGAGAGAGAGATGGGATGGGTGGGAGGGAGGGAGAATGAAGGAGAGTGGAAAGAGAGAGGGAGTATTTAGAAAGTACTATGTGGGAACATGTATTTTCCTATAAAAATGTGTGTCTTCACAAACACACACACACACACACACACACACACACACACACACACAAGGGTGAGTCAGAAATTATCTGCACTCTGGCTGTAGAATTTAACTTTCAGAGAAGACAAATACATCATTTTTCGATGTAATCTCCTCGCTTTTCAACACACTTTGTCCATCTGTCAACAAGCTTTCATATTCCCTCATTAAAAATGTTCAAATGCACTGCTGTCTTCACTTCTTCATCAGAAGTGAATCTGGCTCCTTCTTGATGGCTAACACTTGTGTGACCTTCCTTGAACTCCTCTGTCCATTCATACACACTTCGTCACAACAAAACACTTTCTCCATACTGCGCACAAAGTCTTCGATAAATATCGGCACCGGGTACACCCTCAGAGCACAAAAAACAAATCACTGCACGCTGCTCTTCTTTTGTGCAGATCACAAGTGGGGCATCCATTTTTGCTTGCACTGCAGTTACAAATGAACTGATGTAACACGTTCACACCTCCACACCAGTGACTGGGGAGACAGTAGCCTTGAACAGAAAGCGCTGATAAGACAGTACAGCCAACAGAAGTTTTAATATAACCGGAGTGCGGATAATTTTTGACTCTCCCTCATAAAAAGTGAATCCTAGGCAATATGAAGCAAGAGGAATCCACGACAGCGACACTGTTTAAGCATGGAAAGAATACTGACCGTTAAGTGTCCATAATATTTCTCTGGATTCTTCTAATAACGACTTTAGTGGTTCACTGTAATAAAGTAATTTTCATAAGCAGGTATTTCCTATCGAAATTAAACATTTTTTCTTCTAATTGTTGCTACTTACATACATTGTGGTTTGGATTGTTTCCACAGTTTTCTTTCTTTCCTGTGATGTTTTTATTTGGAATAATTGCAAACTTACAGAAAAGCTACAAAAATAAAAACAGTGCAAAGAATACTCCATATACCCTTGACCTAGATTCATCTATTTATGAACACTTTGTTCCATTTGCTTTATCATTTCTCCCTCCCTCTCTCTCTCTCTCTCTGTAGGTGTATGTGTCTAACTATTTTTGAGGGTCATACATACACCATGGCCCTTTATGCTTAAATACTGAGGTATCTCCTAAGAATGAGGATCTTCTCTCATATAACCACCACACAGTTATGACCTTTACTAAATTTAACATTGATGTAATACTTTAATCAACCATTCATGTTCCCATTTTGTCAGCTGACCTCAGTGCTGTCCCCTTTCCAGTACAGGATCAAGGGGATGGTGTTGCTTTTAGTCATGTCAAATGCAGAAGACTTCTGAAAGGTCTTTCATTCTGAAGAATGTCAGGATCGAATTGAGCTGAAAGGGATGATACTCTGAAATTACCAGCATATTTCTACCTGATTTTGTTTCCGCTGTTGGAGAAAAAAAAAAAGTCACACCATTAGCCCCAGTTATCTGTATATCATTTAATTTCTGAACGTGTACTGTAGTAGCCAAAACATTTACAGTGACAAGAGATTCTGGGTACTTTTTATGACATTCTGTTCTGCTCTAGTTTACAGTAGCTCTAGATCACACAAAATGGTATTTGCAGACAGAAGAAGAGGTAGTTTAAGACAGTTATTTCCTGGCCAACAGCAAAAGCCATGCAAATATTCTGATCTGTTTCTGAGCACCAGATAAATGCAATGGTTGAGGGAGATGAGACGAGAGAGTTCTCCTGTAGCAAAGCCCACTCTTTATCTCTGCCAGCTTTGATTTGTGGCAGCGGGATACACTCAGAATTTTTCACAGAAAATCACCTTGAAATTTTAAAAAATCAACTTTATATATAATTTACACAGAATAAACATTTCTGATGTTTTTCATTCCTGAAGATCCAAGTTTCCCTCTGGTACTACCTCATTTCATCCTGAGGAAACTGTCCTTAGCTTTTCTTGTACAGATCTGGTGCTAACAGATTTTCTTAGTTTCTTTTATCTAAAAATGTCTTTACTTTGGGAGACTTCCCTGGCAGCCAAGTGGTTAAGACGTTGCCTTCCAATGCAAGGGGTGCAGGTTCAGTCCCTGGTCAGGGAGATAAGATCCCACGTGCCTCAGGGTCAAAAAAAACCAAAAAACATAAGACAGAAGCAATATCGTAATAAAGTCAATAAAGACTTTTTAAAAAGTCTATCTCACCTTAACTCTTGAAGGCGATTTTTGCTGGCTATAGAATTTTGTTTGCAAATGTTTTCCTCTCAGCACTTTAAAGATGTTCCATTGTCTTTTAGTCTCTGTGTTTTCTGATGAGTATTCTGTGCTCAAACATTAATCCCCTGTATGTGATTTGTCATTTTTCTTTGGCTGCTTTCAAGATTTTTTCTTTATTTTTCGTTTTTAGCAGCGTGGCGATGAAGTTTCAAAGCATGGTCTTTTTCGAATCTGCCTGTTTGGCATTTTCTGAACTTCTTGAATTTGTAAATTTATGTCTTTCACCAAGTTTGCAAAATTTTAATCATTATTACCTCATATTAATTTTCTATAAAGTGTCTTCCTATTTTTTTGGAGCAGTTTCTTAATGTGATGTGTGGTAGAGCTATTATAAATACCCTATTCACGGGCAGAGTTCGAAATGGAACTGGAATCTTTAAAATTTTCAATCTCATTTCCTAGATTCATTGATTTTATTTAATTGACTCAACAGATTTCTTTTTTTTAATTAATTAATTAATTTATTTATTTTTGGCTGCATTGGGTCTTTGTTGCTGTGCACGAGGGCTTTCTCTAGTTGCAGCGAGAGGCGACTACTCTTCATTGCAGTGCGCGGGCTTCTCATTGCGGTGGCTTCTCTTGTTGCAGAGCACAGGCTCTAGGCGTGCAGGCTTCAGTAGCTGTGGCACACGGGCGGAGCAGTTGTCACTCTCGGGCTCTAGAGCGCAGCCTCAGTAGTTGTGGCACACGGGCTTGGTTGCTCCTCGGAATGAGGGATCTTCCCTGACCAGGGATCGAACCTGCGTCCCCTGCATTGTCAGTTGGATTCTTAACCACTGTGCTACCAGGGAAGTCCTCAACAGATTTCAATCATGAAAATCTTAGTAACCATGATACCTGACACAGAGAAAGTACTCACTAAATAGTAGTTTTTTTAGAAATATATTTTATAGCCAGCTCTTATTCTAATTTTACTAATTTACTTTACTATGTAATTGCAAAGCAATAAAACCATACTATAAAAACACAACTCAGGAAGAGAGAAGAGGGTCCAGATCCTTCTTTTTAAACTATCCTTCCTCCATTATAGACACAGCCTTAAGGTGCTGAAGACCAGCCCATGTGCCCTCTCAGAATTCTGTCTTTCTCTTTCTTACTTAAGCTTCTATATTTTGTGTGCCACAAATCCTTTAAGAGAAATATCTGTTTTACTGAAATGCTTTCTCCTAGCTAGCTTCATGTTATATAAAGAAATGGAAATCAACTATAATTAGGGGTTTGTGTTCTACATGCGCTTTACATTGTCATTACCTGAAAACAAGCTTTGCCTTTAGAATATGGATAAATAATTTGACAATAGTTATTTACTCACCTGTTTAAAACTTATTTATAGCAATTTTTCTTGCTTCTTGCAGTCTGTAACTATAACAGTAACAAATTCAGACACAGTGAATGATGTTATCAACATGTCACTTTCAAAGCTAGGAATAACTGTAAGTACCTGAAAGTTATTTTTAGTTAAAAACCAACTTTGATTTTTGAGATTCGTGTGTATGTGTGTGTGTGTGTGTGTGTGTGTAATGTACCTACCATCATAAGACAGCTGATTATTACAGATATGTAAGTCATATTTTGTCCCCTAAATTTAGAAGTTGAAGGCAGCAAAGCTATATTATTAGCCTATGCATGTTATTCTTGTATTCTCATTTTAAATTTTGTGTGAGTTGAAAGTCACAGCATAATGAAATCGGGCTATAATTTTAGAGTGCTAATGAAAACGTGCTTTTTATTGTCTATATTATATATAGAGACAATAAAATCTTATAAGATTCTAAACATCTCCTCCTCTCTAGGACTGTTCTTTCTGTATCTTCATTCCTGATTCCTCTAGTCCCATCCCTGTTTATCCTGATTGCCACCTGAGGACTCAATCTCAGCATCAGAAATCCTAAATGATATGTTTTGTTGTAAATTTGACATAAAGACCACCTGGCTAGACACTACATCCCCTTGATGCAGGTCCTGAGAACTAGATGGCTAATGCCACCTGTGAACTGGTAAAGAAGAGAAGTTCTGAGTAAGACCATGGATCTGGGGGCATCTGTGTACACATCACTTTCATCTTGTTTTGCTTTCAAGTGTCTGTTCCTTTTTTTTTTTTTTTTTGATATTTTGATTATTTTATTTGTTAAAGCTCTTTATTGGAATATAATTGCTTTACACTCTTGTACCAGTTTTTGAGGTACACCAAAGTCAACCAGCTGTATTTATACACATATCCCCATATTCCCTCCCTCCCACGACTCCCTCTCCTTTATGTTTTGATAGGACTGTTATGGCTTGTAAGAATTTTTTGGTGAAAGGGATGGCTATGGGGATGAGGGTGCATAGGGGAAAAGAGAGGGAGAGGGACATTCAGATGGACAGAATTGAAAAAAGCACTTGTAAAGCACGGCTCCTTATATAAAATTTATATATACAAATATGAATATATATTTATATATATATATATATATATATACATAAATGCGAAAATGTCTTGCTATTGTGAAATGACATAATTAAAATATTTGTATTTAAGTTTTGTCTGACTCAGTGGTATAATAAAGCCCCTTAAAAACTCAGGGCAGCCAGAATGTGATATAAGAAAGCGTTGATTCTGTAAAAATGGAATTTAATAATACATTATAAATAAAATTGAATTTATATGCACTGGGTGAAGTACCCCTCTGCATTGATTTCTAACCTATTTGATACGTATGTCCTGAATAAGAATTAAATCTTACAAGAGAGTGGTTTTAGGGATAAGGCTGGGGAGACTGATTAATGTTAGAGCTCATTTTATTTCATTTTTGTAATTTTCCTTTGCTTAAAGTGATCAATCTCACTAGACAAGAAAAAATTTCTATTTTAATGAAGAATTGGGGTTATTTGCCTATATGTGTATGCCTGATTTAAGGGATTCCAACACAGTTTTTTCAATCTTTACCTTAAAAGAAAAGATTTTTTATTAGCTTTCACTTCTTATTTGCAATACAATTTTGAGCAGGTTTAGCTGTGTGTGTGTGTGTGTGTGTGTGTGTGTGTGTGTGTGAATGCTTCCACTACCTGGGACCTTGCCTCCTTCATGGCAAGGCCATGGTTTTTAATCAGAAGTCAAGGGCAAGCATAGTACCTATCACCAACAACTCTATTTCAAACATTTTTTTGCTTTATCCTCTCCTGGAGGACTCTTTAATTCAGCATTTTTTATAATTTAGGCTTGTTTCAAATGGGATATCCAATATTCCTAGGCAGTGATTGTTTTCTGCATCTGACACTCTCTAGGCTACAGTCCTTGTCCCTTCTCTCCCTTGAATGGCACTCATCTGCATCAGAGCCAGTGGGCTGACTTGATTCTGCCATCTACTCAAAGCCTCTTGGGCATCTGTCTCCTTTTGCTCATGGTTGCTGAGCTTATGATGCCTTTCAAGTTGTACTTTGCTCAGGAATGGTCATGGCAGAGTGTGTGGCTCTCTGGACAACATGCTTATCTGGGCTGGGATATTCGAAGCCAAAAGCCAACATTCTCCAAGGAATCTAGAGACAGCAGAAAGCAGGACTCCTGAGATTAGACTTCTCCTCCACAGCGAAGGGGCATTACTGCGATTTTTTTTATGCCATGGGCCGCCCACAAAGTGAGGGGCTAATTGCACTGTGGTCCCATAGATCCCCACCCTTTACCAAAAAGGACAAGAATCTCAGAAGGTCCACTGGAGGCTGCAAAAGAGACAGGAGATACTGAAATCAGCATTGTTAACTCAAAAATTGTAGCCACCCCCATGCACCACATAGCATTTATACTGGCCCAAATTCTTTCTCTTTGGAAGTATAAAAGTGCTAAGGAAATGGGTTCTTCAAGTACCTACTGGGAAGATTTGCTGTGACACACAGTTCTTTTTGTCTCCAAGGGCTCTGAGAAAGATTACCAGCTGTGGGCCAGTTCTGGTAAGAAAGAGGCCTCATACCCACTCATCGGTAAGTGTCAGGGAAAACCTAAGATGGGGTTGATTGGGTTCAAAACTGTAACTCTAAAGTCTCAAAGTAATAGCTGATCAGTCTTGAACTTAAATACCCTTAAAAATGAAAATCTCATGCAATATTTATTCATACATTTATTAACGAATTCCAAGCACTTACTCTATCCTGAGCACTAATAACATCTCTTCATTCAGCAACTTACGGTCTAGCTGGGGAGAGAAATGGGAATTTTTCTTCTTTACTTTTTTCACTTGACAAACAGACTTGTCTTGAAAACATTGATTTACCTCCCTACGTACTTACTTACTTAGGTATGAAAGCAACACAAACTGGAATTTCTTTTTCTCATACATTACTTTTCTTTTCTTAAGCTCTTTATTGGAATATAATTGCTTCACACTGTTGTGCCAGTTTTTGCTGTACAACAAAGTGAATCAGCTGTTATACATATATCCCCATATCCTCTCCCTCCTGCAACTCCTTCCCACCTTCCCTATACTTTTCATATTCCAGTCTTGAAGTCCTCTGATCCATTTCCTAACTACTAAGCAGTCTCTATTTTGTGAGACTCTTCTAAAATCCAGCCATGCCTCTGTACCCGAGTACATTTATTTAATAATCTGCTCTGTGCCCAAAACTTTTCTCAGCATCATAAAGAGAATGAGATAATCACACTCAGATTCTTCAAGTCTTCACTGACTAAACCACCTGTACTTTGCTGTTTCTCAAGCTGTTTACCAGCATTGCTCTTGAGGTTTTTGATACATAGATTCCATCTTTCCTACAATAGTTATTATATAATAGTTAGAAATAATAATAATATAATAATAGCTAAAAATAATCTAGCTTTTCTAAAGCTAGGAAAGACTTGCTTTTCTTAGATCAGCAAGTCTGTTCAGTGTGGTCAGTGAAAAAAGGAGGGAATAAAACAAAGGAAAGGACAAAACCTGTAGCAGAACTTGCAATACAGTAACGGTGACAATGATTTCTGCTAGAAATCTTAGAGCATTCCCTCTTTTTTCTTTTTTTAATCTCTTCAATAATCCTGTGAGGCTTTTACTCTTTCAAGTGACCTGAAGAACGTTTTCAAGTGATCTAGAAAATCTAATCAACTGAGCTTTTTCTATGATATGTATATTCCCAGTCTCAGAAATACATGGAGTCACCAAGCACCAAGCTGAGGACAAACTCCCCTCACCTATTTCATGTGTTTTTCTTGTTTAATGTTGACATTTTTGTAAAAGTCCACCAGCAATAAGGTGAAAAAAATCGAATACTTAAATATATTTATTTTAATGAAATGCATTCATTTAAACCAAACCATGTAAATGACAATCTTTAGGCTTAGAACAGCTTCACGCACCGTGGCTGGCTCTAAGGACTCCTAAGAGCCTGGCCTTCGTGATGCTACCTCAGCAGTCACCCTGAATGCATTTCCTAACCTGCTCTCAACTCACAGTTACGGATTAGCTCCTGGTTATCCTGGTGATTTGGTTGTATTTTATTGCTGTCATGGAAGCTTCTTTTGCTTTAAAGGATGGAAGTCACTGTGATTCTTGCTCTGAACAGAACGCTGACATTGCACTTATGTTAGATGAAAAGCAAAAGCAAGAGCTCCCCAAGTTACATTCAATAATAAATCAGAAACAAAAGAAAAGGAACTTTCCTTCTATTCTTAAAAAATGAAATCCACGTCACAACACAGGGTCTTTGGGCATTCTATGGAGAGGAAGCAATGTAAAGCATGAAAGAGCAAAACAAATCCCTTGGCAGGCACCTCCTGAGGATTTCTGGTGTGGTTTTCCACTCTGTAAACACTGGTTTGCACTTTGCTTCCGGGTTTCCACCACCGCGCAGCCTTGCCTCTGATCACTGCCTCGCAGGAACCCCCCCCACGGAGGGAAGGCAGCAATGGGAGGGAAACATAAAGGCAAACCACCCCGCTGCTCTGGAATAGCTCTGGCTGTTGAACTGACAAAAGGAAATGAAAAATCTGTGTGTTAAACTGACATGTGTGAGAGAACAGTGATCAGAGCAATTCTTAACGTATATAGCCCAATCATTTTAAAAATATTAAGCACCAATGTTTATTCATATATTTACTTTGCTCCTTATCAGTCTATGTGAGGGTGAGCATTTGAAAGGAAGAACGTAAGGCTTGCCTGAGATGTACAATCTAGTGAGTGTCAAGGCAGAAACTAGAAGGCCTTCAGTATTCTCAGATGGAAACACAACAAAAGTCAACATTGTGCAATGCAGGGATGGATATATACATTCCAAACCAAGCAAGGTGTCTCAAAACATTCTTCTCTTTACTATTTAAACTCATTTGCTTGGGCACCTGCTTTTTGCAGGGTGTCCCCCATGACAGTGCACATCCTACTCAGAAAGTACAGCCTTCTCTACCCAGAAGCCCCAGAAGAACAGCAGCCACACCAGTGTGGGGCACTTGCTCACGGTAAGGTAGGTTTGACTGTACCCATCATATCAGCCTGAATCTATATGTAGATTTTTCTCCACATAGGGCATGAATATCCCTATGGAATTAAAATGAGCCATCTTCCAGCTACTGTGCTCCTGCAGCGGGGATCGGAGGACTCCACCTCTCCTTCTGCCCTCCAGGAGGCCTTCCCACTGCAGCAGGAGTCCCAAGAGATCCAAGGCCGGTTTATCCTGAAACCCAAGCACACAGCCAGGAACCAAGCCAGGAATCAGCAGGGGAAAGGTGAGCCCCTTCCTTTCCTGTAAGTGTCTTCCCTTGGCTCTTGTCTCTCCTGCTGTAAACAAACTCATGACATACAGCCGATTCTCCATGTGGGGTTAAGGGAACCGTATAGGCAGGCCCCAATACCCACAGAATCAAGCTCAGAGAAACACCAAAGGTCTGAAATCAAGATCCAACTCACTTCCAGGAAGGTTTTGGCTTTTGGTTTTTTGGTTTTGTTTTGTTTTTTAATTCCTCCAGGTACACATCTCCCTTCTCTGTATCCCCAGAGCACTGCCTACATATAATTACATCTGTACACATCTGTGTGTCTTATTAGAGTATGAGCTTCTTATGGCCTGGGAACACATGTTCCCCATGTTGTGTCTAGCATCTCGTGCCTTCACAGGAGGTGGTTAGATGACTGTATGGCTTAGAAAAGACTTCAAATCTATTCTGGACTTAGGCTGAAGTGGCTCTGGGGGTTCTGGTTAGAATTGAACTCTTAATTCTACCCCCACAGCAGTCTCATTTCCACGTTTGCTTCAGACCCAGGTTGCGATTGGAACTGAACGTTTATGGCTGGGGTTTTTAAAAATCTTCCCTCTTGCAATTTTCTCCCCCTACCATTCCAATAGTGTCTCACTAATATTTCTTTCTCTGAATAAAATGTTCTTAATTAATCTGGGAAGTACTGGGGCCAGAATAGAATTCCTACTTAAAGTATTTTTATTGTTATGATTGTTATTCTGTAAGCAAAAAGTTTCAAAAATTATATATTTTTTTAATATTCAAACCCTAATCTGAGCATCAGGAAACACTAAACTACACCTTGCCAAGACTGTGTAAGAAAGATGAGGTTGTAAGGTTAGCTTGTTTACTAGTCTCCATATTTTTCATGGCTATAGCATATATTTTGATTGGTCACAGAGGCAACATGAACTTTAATGTACATTATGAGAGGTCCAACTAAGCCTGAAAGTATCTTTGAGAAAGTATAGGACTCAATGTCTATTTTGCTTTCTGTCTATGCTCATAGAGTAGCTGGATATATAGCTTTATAGCAAGGGATAGAGCACTCTTCTTAGGAGTATTCTTATTAAAGCTGAACAGTGAATGAATACAGTTGGAATACATGAGTACATTTGGATAGCTTTAAAAATAATACAGTCAGGTTAAGAATAGGGAAACCAGGTTGCATAAAACAACTCAACCTATCTAAACATGTATCTTAAACTTCTGTACATGTTAAGGTAGAAAAATCTCCTCCTGGATTTAAGAATGTATTTGCTTTCTTCATTCTCTCCTTTTAAAATGATGGAGGTATACATGCCAGGGCAGGAAGAGCCTAAGGTGGACTGGTGGCATTCGTTCATGACTGCACATCTGCAGGCTGCAAAATCAGCTGAAGAATGGGGGTGGGGTCTGCTTTGCAGGGAGGAGACTGATGTCTAGGCTGCCTTAGGCTCTCTGGGGGGGGGGAAATTACCTCTGCTAAGGCTGCTATGAGCCATGTCTTGTGTTGAGTAGTACATTACATTATGTAGTTCAATGAAGTGTAGGTAGCATCATTTATGTTAAATTTGAGCAAACCAAAGCTCAAAGAGTTTAAAGTAACTTATCCAACTAGCTGGCAGAACAGGAGCCTTCTGGTTCTCTCATCCAGAACCAGAAGTGTTCCGTCCACATGAGTGGACATGGTGATGCACTCACTATGTCTCAGGAAAGCCAAGTGGATGGGCGTTTAAGGATATTTGGTAAAATGCTGCTCATCTGTTTATTTTCCTACAACTTGGCACCTCTGTTGACTTTTTTAGTTGGTTATTTCAGCAGGTTTTTTAAGTAAATGTTAAACAGGTTACTTAAGCAAATATCCAGAAAATACTCACAGTTAGGCAGTAGAAATGTTGAACTCAGCTTTTCATTGATGATCACTTTTTCTTTAAAAGCCTGTCTTCAGCTTTCCTTTGACAGGGGCCTGGGTAGCTGGGTAGGGTGTTACAGGAAGATGGCCACCTGGCATCTTACCATATAGCCAGCATTTAATGACTACTTCCCAAGGACCCTGACTGCAGAAAGTCATCTATAGAGCTGCCAGAGGGTTGTGGCCACCCAGAAGAGAGGTCCAGAAGCTGGCTGAGAAGTGGGGTCAGGCAGGATGTGTCATGACAGGCAGATCCTTTTGACGGGAGAAAGTTGACCATGGTTGGGTACTCAGCCAAACAGGAAATCTAAGAGTGGGAAGAAACCTACTACAAAAGTAAATGATTACCAAACTCTGCTTGATTTGAATACCAAATCTTTTTGGCTTCTAAAATGAGATCTGACACCTGAATCCACTGATAACACTTAACATCAGGAAATGTGTATAATACAGGTTAAGTGCCTCAGGACACAGTTAAGAGGCAGTAGATAGCACTGTCTGGGGAATCCTGTCACTGGGAGAATCAGTCCTGAGTCTAATCAAGCCTCTAAGTTTAAATACTGGGTTGCAGGATACGTTGAAGAAGAACACATGAACACCACAAGGATGCAAGTAGCCAATTTCAGAATGTGGGAAATTCTGTACAACAAATGACTCAGTTTTGCTCTCTTCCGGCCACTGCAATGAATATGCTGTAAAATGTAAACCGTTTAAATCAGGTTAAATAAACTACACTGCTATTCGTAATAATCTCACTTCTTCCTTAGATGCAGGCCAAAAGACAGTCAAGAAGAGTTCTGCCAAAAACTGGGCCTTCTGGCGGAGCTTCAGGACTCGCCGGGACAGCCAGGGCCCAGCCCCACCGCCCACAAAGCCAACACCGCTCTTCGGAGTTTCTCTGGAGGATGTGTGCGATGATGGCAGCCTGCCCACCCCAATCCGAGTAGGTCTCATTTTGGGCTTCTGCAGCCCTCCTGAGGAGGGGAGCTCTGAGAGATCACGTGTTCTCATCCAAATCTACCCTCAAATGGAGACGTCATTAGACAGCCCCTGGCTCTGACTGAGAAGTTTTGTTAACACTATTTCAAAGAATAGGATCTGATTTAGGTAGCGCAGAGTCATAAGGCAAATACAACAAGGAAAAGATGTTCTTGGCCATTCCACTGGTTTCAGCAAAGACCCACCTGCACCTGGTCAGATCAACTGTAACGGGCTCTGTGCATATGAATCTCTGAAAACCCACCTCATCCTCATATTCTCATCTCCTTCCTTGAACTCCATACAAGTCTCAAGTCTCCTTCAGCTGAGTCTACTCCACCTTACCACTCAAAACATCTCACAGAGATTTCATTTGTAATTCACATGCTTAAGCATAAAGATATCCTCTGGCAAATACGAATCATTTAATCCTGACAGAATGTGTCCAATGAAAGTCACAGAGTTTGGCCTCTGTTATCTCAAAGTAGTGTATTGAATTGTCAGTGTTAACATCTGTTCACGATCCACTATCCCTCCAAGCACTGTCCTAGATGCAGGGATTCTTACGCTATCTATGAAGAAATGTATCACGCTATTAATAGGTACATGCTAGCTCCTACCCCAGTCCTTGCACCTTTCACAGCAAATTTGGGGCTAACTATGATAATTACCATCCCCACTTCATAAATGAAAAATAAAAAAGCCTCAATAAAGCATGTGCTGTGCCCATAGTCACACAGCAGATGAGTAGCATAACAGAGTTGAGTGCTTGGATTACCTGACTTCAACATCTGTTATCTCTCTACCCTGTAAGTACAGGACCTGAAGACACAGCAAAAGGAAATGAAAGACTGATGGGAAGGGAATGTGATCAGAGAAGGAGGAGAAGGGTTTTGAGCCTGTTTTAAGAGAGTGGAGGAAATACCGGAAGTAGAAATGGGGTGTACAGTCACGGAAAAAAGAAAAAACAAATGGGAAATGAGTATGGAAAAAGATTTCTACACTTAGGAAGGAGCATCTATATTAGGTAATAATGAGAAAGGAACAGTGGAGGAGGAGAGGATGATTCTACTAACGCCTCAAAGCAGAGAAGTTTGACTTAGTGTAAATTTACTAAAAAGGAAAATCTGATTAAGCAAGTGTGTCAAATGTTTCAGTGTATGAATGTAAAATGGATTGTTGGGTAGAAAATATATTTAGAGACACTGAAAAAAAATTTCAAATTGACTCCAGTCCTTGCAGCTCTAGCACTGTACCCTCATACACCTCAGCTCTGTCAAAAAGGGGGCAAGCTTGTGCTCTGAGCTTGTAGATATGAAATGCTGCACAGTTTTCTTTTTTTTTTCTCTATAGGATATACTTTACTTTATCAATCAAAAAGGGCCACTCACAGAAGGCATCTTCAGTAAACCAGGCGGTATAAAATCATGCAGAGCCCTAAAGGAGAAGATAAACTCTGGGGACAAAGTGAACTTGGATGAGGAATCCGTTCTTGTGGCAGCATCCGTCTTCAAGGTAGGGAAATTTCTAGCATTATCCACACAGAGTAACTCTGAAGCTATATGACTGGTCCTGCATCATGACTGCCCAAGAACCCTAACAGGCGTAATATAAAAACACTTCACTCACCTCACCGGTTAGAATGGGGATCATCAGAAAATCTAAAAACAGTAGATGGTGGAGAGGGTGTGGAGAGAAGGGAATGCTCTTGAACTGTTGGTGGGAATGTAAATTGATACAGCCACTATGGAGAACAGTTGGGAGGTTCCTTGGAAAACTAAAACTAGAGTTCCATATGACCCAGCAATCCCACTACTGGGCATATACCCAGAGGGCACCATAATTCAAAAAGACACATGCACTCCAATGTTCACTGCAGCACTATTTTCAATAGCCAGGACATGGAAGCAACCTAAATGTCCATCAACAGATGAATGGATAAAAAAGATGTGGTACAGGGAGTCAAGGAAGGGAGGGAATATGGGTATATGTGTATAAAAACAGATGATTAAACCTGGTGTACGCCCAAAAAAATAATAAAAAAAATAAATAAATAAAAAATAAAACAACAATTTGAATATAAAAAAAAAGATGTGGTACACAGATTGAAATGAGTCAGAAAGAGAAAAACAAATATCGTATATTAACATATATATGCGGAATATAGAAAAATGGTACAAATCAACCGGTTTGCAAGGCAAAAATAGAGACACAGATGTAGAGAACAAACATATGGAAACCAAGTGGGGAGGGTTGGGGGGAATGAACTGGGAGATTGGGATTGCCATATATACATTACTAAGAAAAAAAATACCAAATTGTACACTCTAAATATATGCAGTTTATTGTATGTTAACTATATCTCAATAAAAGTTCTTAAAAAAAAAGAAAACTTCACCAAGTCAGAATTGGAGGAAGCTACTTTGGGTGTTAAAAGCCCCACATGTTAGATATACTTTCCTTTTTCATCACACAACACCCTCCCCCATTTACTCCTGAACACTCTATGCAAAAGAATAAAAATAATAAATGTCAAAACACACACTTATACACACAGAGTGTTTACCAAAACAAGCTTCCTGCTTGTAATGACTTCCTCGCCACTAATGAAGGCAAAGTTCATAGTAAAGAAAATTCATATTAAGCTTTTGGAAACAGTTACAGAAGTTTACCACAGTAAGTAAACATTTGCCTTACCATAAATCAAAAAATGCTCAGTGAGGCCACTGAAATTGCTGACCATTTCATCTTCCTTCCCCTGTCTCTCAATGCCTTTTACTTTAAAGTTAGTGTAGGGATGACTCCACCCTTAGTTCCTCCTTTTTCCTCCTTGTACCACCTTTGGCATCCTTTGTTAATACTTGTTATGTTTAACCCACCACCTGCGGTTATAGTTACATGGTAACCAGCTCCTACCCACGTGCCTTTTCCCATAAATCTGACTTTTAAAGTGGGTGCAGCAGTCAAAATCAGTTTGGAATTCTGAAAATTCAATAGATTCATACAAAAATAGATTGAGTTTGAAATGATACAGCTGAATTACAAGTGTCTAGTTACATTCTACTTGTTAGTAGCTCTGAACAAAAATATGTTAATGTAGTAAACAGGTTATTAAAATTATCTTAGGAACTCAGTAACATGTGGTCTTTCCCTGCCCCCTATTACTGTTCGGTCATAATTCAATTATATGATAAAGTGTGACAGTTTAGAAATGACTTAGAGTTGACTGCTACTACACTCGCACCATAATAATACACACTAGGTAGGCAAACAGCAAGCTAAGTGTTGCCCTCTGTAAGGTACACACATGGAACTGACTTGATTTTCTAGCAAGAGTTAGTAGGCTCTTACCTATTTCCATGTTATAAGCACAGACTAGCAAGAGGGTGGCTACTCATGGGTACGGTTCTTAGACATTCCCAAAGTTTTCTCTTCCTAAAGTTGACGGACCTTGGTGGGATCAGACTTTGCAGCCTTGACCTTGATGATACCACGTGTCAAACTAACCAGAGAGTTGGCCTCAATCAGAAATGAATGTATCATGCGTACCGCACCGAGTTTGCCATTAAACTTTCTGTAAACAGAGGTCCAACAGCAGATACCCTTGGCATATTCTGCATGGGTCATGTTCTGGCTTAATGACACTCAGCCCCACCAGTGGACTCTGCAGCACAGGGTCCAGGAAAGAGAGGAGACACACACTCCAAGTGCATGCAGTTTGGTACACATGAGGCAAAGGCCCTGCTGCACCCTCCCAGACTCCCAGAACCAGCCAAAGCTGGAGTGCTGCTTCTCTCCAAAGACACTGGGGTCACTCCGTAGGAAACAGTGAAGAACTTAAAGACCGTGAGTGGGTATTGTATACCAATAACACAGTGAAGGTTTGAGCGAACTGAGACTTTGTCCATTGTCTTCACTGCTCTATCCCCAGTACTCAGCAGAGTGTCTGGCACAAAGAGTAGCTCAATAAGTATCAGAACAAGTGGACAGTTACTGCATTATAATCATGATAGTTGCCTAGAAGCACTTCCTGGACAAACTACTACTAAGAGAAGTCGGGCTATATATTAAGATCAGTGGAAGCAAGGTGTGCCTTTGAAACTAGCAAGGCAATGCAATAATTTCCCCTCAGTCTTGCACAGAAGATTACAACTTCATAAATTTTAATGGGCCCAATTCTATGATATTAAGACTTGTTCCTCAGCCCTCTAAAGGGACAAATTTTCCAGGCCTCCACTTGGCAAACTTACATTTGCATATCACTAGCCTGATACTCAGAGGCCTGAAGCTGCTATATATCTAAATTTTTAATTTCCTTTTTTTAGGAGGATGTGTTCCATTCAAGGAGGTGTAAGAGGTAACATGTAGTTACCCACTGGGGATTTGGATATATTTCAACACCTGCCGCTTAGAAGTCTGCAGAACAAACTTTTATATAGTTATAAAAAAAAGGAAGACTGAAACTATTATTAGAGTAGTTTTTTCCCAAGGAGCACACATACCTCAAGTCAGAAAGCCCAGTTCTCTCTTAAGATGCAAGAGCATGTGGGAGTGTGTTTTTTGGTTATTTTTTTGTTTCAGAACTTCTCTTGCTTGAATTAAGAGCAAGCACTGTGTCTAAAGTAAACAAGCAAAATGGGTATGTGCATTTCTTTTCAAAAAACTAATACGATTTAGGATGAGCTATCACCAGACCTTGTCAGTTTGTGCTACTGTGCTAACGTGTACACAAAGAGTAAGTTCCAGGGTCTTAGAAGGGGCTTTAGCTTCACTCTCTCTACAGCCCCGACTCTACTTTTATGCTTCTAATTTCAGTTGCAGAAAATCCAAGCAATGCTTCTGGATGTGCAAGTCTATGGAGAATCAGAGCCAAGCTCTGTGTGGATCACAGTTTGTGTAGTTGTGAAGGAAATGGGCATTGAACTCAATTTTGCAACTAAATGTTTTCTCTGTAATTTCTCCAACATATTTAACTTAAGATTAATATATATATATTTTTATCCACGTAAGAATTTTCTTCGAAATATCCAAGGAAGTATATTTTCGGCCAGTCTCTATGATAAATGGCTTGGTGTTATTGACCAGGGGAACGAGGAGGAGAAAATAGCTGCAGCCCAGAGGTAATGATGCAATAATTACTCAACCCTGTTCACACCTCAAAAATGCAACCAACATACTCTCAGGAAAATCTTAGCTTATAGTTTACAGCTTTGTCCACTAAAATAATGACCAATGTCAAAGGGTTCCACTTGATCCTAACCATGGCAGCCAGTATAAAAAATAGACACATGCCTTACTGCTGATATTGAATTCGTGTTTTTCTCCTAATCTTATTAATATGGAATCCTTGACCCTTTTATACCTTCTAAATACATGAAACTGCTGGAGATGAAATCCACTGGTCTAAAAAGAGATGCTAAAGGACCAATCTGCCAGGGGTATTTGATTTTAACTTTGTCAAACACATAAGTAACCAGAGGAGTTCTTATCTGGATCAGGAATTAAATTCAATGAAACATTTTTGTATGCATTCACGCCTGCAACTCTGTGAGAGTGGAATGTGTACATAGTATACAAAGAAGTCCTCTATTTTCTGTCTTTGTATTTCCACTTCCTAAGCAAAATGACTTGTTTTATTTAGAAATGCATTCTTCTGCCTTTAGTCTTTTAGGCCAGCTGCCAAGAGCTAATGTAGTTCTCTTGCAATACCTTTTTGGAGTGTTACGCAACATTGAGCAGAATTCCTCATCCAATCAGATGACAGCTCACAATTTATCAGTGTGTATAGCCCCAAGCATTCTTTGCCCACCTCGTTCTGGCAGCTCAGCATTAGAAAACGACTTCAGAAAAAAGGTAATAAGATCTCTCATTTTTATGCCTTATGGGAAGGAGTCCCCGCTTTCGACCTGAAGTTTGTGGTATTAACTCTGATGGACCAGTTTTTTAAAGTGCACATTTTAATTACACTCCCCTGGAGTGGCAGAGTCCTTCTCTGGTGGGATATGGGAAGGTGGGCTATTAAGCGGGAAGCTGAGAGCAGTTGAGTCACTTCTCCTTTTCCATCTAGGAGACCCAAACAATAGAAAGATGAGAGTAGGATGATATGATAGAAAAGAATCTGGGCTTTGAAGTCTGAGAGCCAAGGTTCAACTCTCAGCCTAATCACTGAAGGATGTGTAAACTTGGGCAAAGTTTCCAAGCCATGGTTTCATCATTACATAGTGATGCCAACACCTTGCGGCTCCGGTCACTGCTGGCACATCCTAGGTGGCTCGGGCAACGTGAGCACCTGTGGCTCCACACATGCTGGCCTCCCGCTGGCTCGTTCAGAAAAATACTTGGCTGCTATTTCACCTCCACTACAGGATGAAGAAACTAGTAAAAGATTTCAGAACATCCTAACAGAGCCACAACATGCCTAATAGGATCACAGCTCTTCCCCCAAGCTTACCCAGAGCAAGCATGAGGCAAGGCAATGCAGTTAGACAAGCAGACATGTTTTCTCTCCAGCTGCTTCCTTCTTTCACAAAAAACCACTGAAATCTCTGCTTCCCATATTTCAGATATTTCTTAACTGAAGTAAACCACACAAGTTTTTCTGTATTGGATACTTTATAAATTTTAATAAGATGTTATATATAAATTATATCTCAATAAAACTGGAAAAATTTTTAAATAAAAATAAATAAAATTTAATAAGAGAATATACACCTTGGCCCCAAACATTCTATGTGGGTTACTTGAAAATTATCCTAGTATTAAAGACGTAACCATCATTACAAAAATGTTCGCTATTTAAACTAGCCCACAAATTATAACTTTAGCCCACTGATTGAAAGAATTTTAAAATCTGTGCCCAAAGTCCTCTTGAAAGTATTGGTTATTTCTTAGAGAAAACTGGTTTATAAATATGTATGTGTGTGTGTATATATATATATATATATTTAATCAAGTCTGAATTTCTCTCAGGATTATTTTGCTTTTTTGTTAGAGCCAAGATTCATATATGAAGTGTGATTTACCACTATGCCATATGTAAAATAATACCTTGTTTTTGGCCCTTTTGTGTAACAGATTTCTTTTGTACAATTTCTCATTGAAAACTGCCTCAAGATATTTGGAGAAGATATCACTTCCCTCTTTGAAGAGAGCTCAATGAGTTGTGATAGTAGTGATATCACTGACAGCCGTGAGAAGGCTGCAGGTACTGTGAATAATTTAACTGGCCTTGATGAGAAAGACAGCAAGGCCGCCAGGGGTCACGGCAGATCCTTAGACTGTGCTGTCCTGGAGCCTAAAGCACATCCCAAGGGCAACGATTTCCATGTGCTCCAGGTCAGGTGAGGTTTCACACTGTTGTGAGAGCAAAGAAAGGATGAGACAGATCTAACTGCAAGAAGTTGCAAGCACAGCATTAGGAGACATCACGGTATAATACAGCATTTGGTTTTTCAAACAAAACTTTAAATGGGACTGATATATGTATCACATGTGCTCTGGTTGAAACCAGAGTGAGAGGCCCAGAGCACTGCTTGGTTTATTCCCCTCTCTCTCCTTTTTCTGGTCAGTGGTTCCTGACGTACCACAGGTACCCCGTGTCTTTGAAATAGGTTGAAAAGAACCAGCATCACTGAGAGAAAAAGGACTTGACTTCACGTCAAACAGCCTTTCCAGACTATAACCTCATGTGCCTCTATTTACCAGCTGCGTTAACTTCAGCCAGTTATTCTAGCTCAGTTTCAGTTTCTTCGTCTCTAAAATGTGAATAAAAATAATGTCTAAATCTTAGGATTATTGAAAAGATTAAATGAAACAATGGATGTAAAATAAATTTGTAAAAAAGCAATTAATGGGGCCAGTAGACGTTTCCATGAGATCAGAGCTAGTTCTAACTGAGCCTAGCTAATCACAGCTAACGGATAGCAGTCCATTTTATGCGGCAGCATTTAGATTCAGAACCTGAGGACATGTGTCATGAGTTCCTTCATATTTTTCACATTTCTTGGTTTTATGACATTTACCTCACTGCTTTGAGGAAACCGTTAGGAAAAGCCATTTAATCAGGCATTGAGATGAGCCTAATATCAGAGAAGATGCTTATACTTAGATAACTGTTTGTTTTTCATTTCATCAGTGACAACAGAACAACCTCTTGAATCCAAGCCAGTGAGAGAGACAGTGATTTACAAAAAGGCACAACTGCAGGATGATGCCAAGACCCCGCCTAGCATGGGTCCACCCAGCGACGTGTCTACAACTTTCTAAGTCCCCGAAGGTTATAATCTCCATAATCACACTTGACCCTTCCTTTTCCTCTCTTTAGCGACCTGTCTACAATTTGCAAAGTCACTGAAGATTAGAATTCCCCATAATCACACCTGACCCTTCCTTTTTGTGTATTTCCTATAATACCTCTTTTGAATTTTATTAAAGGCTTTTTCTGCATCTATTGAGATGATCATATGGTTTTTATCCCTCAGCTTGTCAATATGTATCACATTGATTGATTTGCGTATCGTAAAGAATCCTTGCATTCCAGGGTATTCATGGAATACTTGCATTCATGGTATATGATCTTTTTAATGTGCTCTTGGATTCTGTTTGCTCGTATTTTTTTGAGGATTTTTACATCTATATTCATCAGTGATATTGGCCTGAAATTTTCTTTTTTGGGTGACATCTTTTTCTGGTGTTGGTATCAGGGCGATGGTGGCCTCGTAGAATGACTTTGGGAGTGTTCCTCCTTCTACTATATTCTGGAAGAGTTTGAGAAGCATAGGTGTTAGCTCTTCTCTAAATGTTTGATAGAATTCACCTGTGAAGCCATCTGGCCCTGGACTTTTGTTTCTTGGGAGATTTTTAATCACCATCTCAATTTCAGTGCTTGTCATTGGTCTGTTCATATATTCTATTTCTTCCTGGTTCAGTCTTGGCCCCAAATAGTCAAAGCAATCTTGAGAAGGAAAGATGGAGCCAGAGGAATCAGGCTCCCTGACTTCAAACGGTACTAAAGGCTACAGTGATCAAGACAGTATGGTACTGGCACAAAAATAGAAACATAGATCAATGAACAGAATAGAGAGCCCACAGATAAACCCACGCACATATGAGCACCAAAGGAGGCAAGAATATACAATGGAGAAAAGACAGCCTCTTCAATAAGTGGAGCTGGGAAAATTGGACAGCTACATGTAAAAGAATGAAATTAGAACACTTCCTAACACCATACACAAAAATAAACTCAAAATGGATTAACGACCTAAATGTAAGGCCAGACACTATAAAACTCTTAGAGGAAAACACAGGCAGACCACTCTATGACATACATCAAAGCAAGATCCTTTTTGATCCACCTCCTAGAATAATGGAAATAAAATAAAAAATAAACAAATCGGACCTAATGAAACTTAGGTACCATTTGCACAGCAAAAGAAACCATAAACAAGAGAAGAAGGGATTTCTTAGGTGGCGCAGTGGTTAAGAATCCGCCTGCCAACACAGGGGACACGGGTTCAATCCCTGCCCCAGGAAGATACCACACGCTGCAGAGCAACTAAGGCCATGCGCCAAAAAAACAAAAACTAAAAACAAACACAAGACAAGAAGACAGCGCTCAGAATGGGAGAAAATATTTGCCAACAAAGCAACGGACAAAGGATTAATCTCCAAAATATACAAGCAGCTCATGCAGCTCAATATCAAAAAAAGCAAATAACCCAATCCAAAAATGGGCAGGGAACCTAAATAGATATTTCTCCAAAGAAGACATGCAGATGGCTAACGAACACATGAAAAGATGCTCAACATCACTCATCATCAGAGGGATGCAAGTCAAAACCACAATGAGGTATCACCTCACACCGGTCAGAATGGCCATCATCACAAAATCTAAAAACAGCAAATGATGGAGAGGATACAGAAAAAAGGGAACCCTCCTGCACTGTTGGTGGGAATGTAAGTTGGTACAGCCACTATGGAGAACAGTATGGAGGTTCCTTAAAAAACTAAAAATAGAACTACCATATGAGCCAGCAATCCCACTCTTGGGCATATACCCAGAGAAAACCATAATCCAAAAAGAAACATATACCACAGTGTTCACTGCAGCACTATTTACAATAGTCAGGACATGGAAGCAACCTAAATGCCCACCAACAGATGAATGGATAAAGAAGATGTGGCACACATATACAATGAAATATTACTCAGCCATAAAAAGGAATGAAACTGATTTATTTGTAGTGAGGTGGATGGACCTAGAGTCTGTCATACAGAGCGAAGTAAGCCAGAAAGAGAAAAACAAATACTGTATGCGAACTCATATATATGGAATCTAAAAAAATGGTACTGATGAACCCAGTGACAGGGAAAGAATAAAGATGCAGATGTAGAGAACGGATTTGAGGACACGGGGTGGGGGGTGAAGGGGAAGTTGGGACGAAGTGAGAGAGTAGCATTGACATATATACACTACCAAATGTAAAATAGATAGCTAGGGGAAAGCTGCTGCATAGCACAGGGAGATCAACTGGATGATGGGTGACGACTTAGAGGGCTGGGATAGGAAGGGTTGGGAAGGAGTCACGGGAGGGAGGGGATATAGGAGCATGTGTATAAATACAGTTGATTCACTTTGTTGTACAGCAAAAACTGGCACAACAAGGTAAAGCAAGTATATTCCAATAAAGAGCTTAAAAGAAATATCTCTTTGAGAACTCTTTTCACGAAACATGTGCATGAGTTTGTTCAGTCTGGATTAAATCCTCAGATCCTGTCCAGAAATAAATGAATTTCCTGGCAGAAGGATATACATGAGGCACCTTAAACCAAGAAAACACTGTAGATCACTGAATGAAAGTTAAGACCTTACAAGGTCGCAGCTCATCCCATTTGAGTTTTCTTTGTCTTGATCCCATGGATGCATATTTGAGAAAATCTTCCCACAAAATATCTCCTCTATCTTCTATTCCTGCCATATTATGTTTTTTGTATTTTACTGTACATTTTTATATTAATAAAAGTGGGTTAGACAACCATTTTATTTGCTTATGATTCATATTAACACTGGTGGTGGCTCATCTGGCAGTCTGGGTCTCAACTAAGATCACTTACGCACCCTGCAGTCAGCTGGCAGCTCACCTGGAGCTGACTTACATGTCTGCTGGTTGCTGTTGGCTCTGGGTCGACCCCCATTGTCTTCAACAAGCTAGCCAGTCTTCTTCACATGGTGGAAGAAGAGTTCCCAACAGCACGAGAGGCTTTTCAAGAGTCAATGTAGGAGAGGACTCCACAAAAGACCACAAAGACAATGAGTTATTCATTATTTACTGAGGGCTATTCCTGTAATCTACCAGACATGAAAATCATAACTCGACAGCATTACTACCACACACCTCCCTTTATTCATCCACTTTCCACCCTCCGTTCTTCAGAACAGCACTTCCCAAGGGGTGTTAGGAAGTGTGGTAGAAAATATCTCTGAAACAATAATTGATTTTTTTCCCTCAGATATTTCTTGCCTCTACCCTTCTCCCCGTCTTAAGCTGTCTTAAGAGACAGCTAGAACATTTCCTCAGGGAACAGAAGTTACAGAAGAATATGAGGGGAAAAGAGCTCTTTGTTGCTTATCAGTTTTGAAAATTTATTTCAAACAAAACAAAACAATTCATGGCACAGAGTAAAGATTTAGGTGGAAACCTCATGGGAAAAGCCCAAAACCATTCGATGTACGGAACATGTGACCCATTTCCTCAACAGAAACCAAGAGGAATCAGGAAGCCCTCACAGAACAACTAAATGACATGTCTAAGAAAGATGGGGTGTTGTACATTCATGCAGAATCTCTTGTACCTCAACATGGAACACATCAGTGAAGTTATTCCCATCAATCTGAGAATGGTATGGAAGGAACAAAGCCACTGGAATTGAATGACACGTCTCAGCAACAGTTGTACAGACCAATTCCCTGGGACCAGATAGGAATTAGGACATCTCAGCAGATGCCCAGCATACACAGATGACACAGAGGATAAGTTACATGTCGTCTCCCCGCTCCATAACCTCCTAACTCCTTGGCACTAGAAGACTCCAGCACATGGACACACTCATGGAGAAAACAGATCTTGAATTTCTGCCAATCTGGGAACAAAAGATTAAACTAGAAATCAAATGAGTTATTTCAAAGTATAGAACAGTACATATCTTACATATATCAGTTTGTAGACTGAGATTAGTACCAATACATGTTGAATACTTGATCCACACATTGTTTTCCTAGAAGGGGTTCCATGATCACATAGGTTTGGGAAATGCTGTATTTTCTTTTCAGAAATCAAAATGCCCATTAACATATTAATGTCTTAGAGAAGACCCACAGTACAGAAAACACAGTATTTTCCACATTTATTTGACCTGGGAGATCCTTTGGGAGGAACCCTATTAATGAATGAATAAATAAATGAATATATTAATAAACTTTGCTCTACATTTATCTTCTTAGGTCATAGAAGATCCTCCACAATGCAACCTGCTCCAGTAATCAGTTTTCTCTTCACTATTTCCCAGTGTAGAACCTTTTCTTTAGCTAGGTCAGACACTCCACTGTTTCCCGAACAAGATACACTCATGTTTCTACGTACAATTATCAACTACCCTTGGTCTCTACATATCCACAAACTAGGTAGCCACTTGGGTTCTACTCTCCTAGAAATTTCACAAAGCTGTCCTTGACCATTCCAGCTCAAATTAATTGTTTTTTTTTTAATAATGCACGAGCATTTGATTTCATTAGACATTGGCTCATATGCTGCTTTGCAACCTCAGGAATTATGCTGGTATGTTTATACATAGCTCAACAAATCCAAATTCCTGTGGTAAATGGTTATACCTTGTGTTAGTTTTATATTACTTTTAACGCCTGGCTAAATGTGTACTAAAAAAATGTCTGAATTTGTGAGCTTTTCTAAGAATATAGAAATTTTACATAGATTGGTAATGACTGCAAATTTTAAACCTGAAGAGGTAGAACACAGCACAAATGGAATTTCAGTGGGTGGCAATAAGACATCAGTTTGACTAAAGTGTTTTAGATATAGTCATATCTTCACAGTCTACTATTCACAGGTTCTGGGATATACTAGTTTTATTCATCTTGCAAAAAATGGGATATTGGTGTGATGTATTTGGGAATAATTACATGCTTGTGTGAAATTTCTTTTAAATAGCAACAATTCCATAATAAAAGGGGCAAAAAACATAGTTGGGCAGTGCAACTGTGAGTTTTTGAGCCAATAAAGATATACAAAAGTCCCTCAAATTTGAAAAGAAGAAATAATAGGAGGTAAAGAAAAGCTGAAAATAACTAATTTGTCAATTGTAACTCATAGAGGAGATTCTTGCCATGTGGAAATGGTCAATAAATGTTTTTCCCCCTCAGGATGCTCAAGTATAATGTATCACTGAGAAAGTCAATTTATTAAATTTTAGAAAATTTAGGAACTGATAAACTATAAAAGGACCCAGTTGTCTGATCCAGAATGTACAAAAGGCAATTAAGACTTTCTGATATTGGTCTTTACCAGCTGGTAAGATCTGTATAATCATCAATCAACCTGCATTTAATGATGTAATTAAGATGAAACATTTTCAAAAGTACAGCAAAGATACTGAGGATGAAAATCTTATTTTATCTCAGAAACAAAGCTATTCATAGGCTACCTTTATGAGAAAACTAATCTTCTTTATGGTAATTAATTACTATGATATATTGAATGGAAAAAATATATATAATATGTATAATACATATATTCAACTTTTATTCCACAAAAGCAACATGTAAGAATTGGGGGGATGGAGTATATATTTGTACAAAAAGCCATCTTTTTTCAGAAAGGATTGGGCAATGCCTTTCATATTTCTCCATAATTCCTCCCATGCTAGCCAAATGAGCTAGTAGGTACTCTAAAGATTTGTAGTGAATGGTGACTGTATTTTCCACTTTTATGCTTTACATGTCCACAGCATAACTGGTGCTAGGAAGACACTGATTTCTTTTTGGCCTTGGGTCTAAATGTCAGTATTCATTTGGTTGGCTAAGTCTTTCCAAAGAATGAAATCATTCCTTTGTCATGTAAAAGAAACTACTAGAAAACAAAATTCTCAAAGGAGGAGTTATAGTTTCCTAAAATGGGAAAAGAGAAACTACTTTGTGACAGTGGGAGTTTTTCTGAAATGCAGAGGTATAAAACGAGTTGGAAAAGTAAAATAAAACAAAACGATACTGACTTCAGGATAACGGATACCTCTGTGGATGAAAGGAAGAGAATGGGATATAGGAAAGGTGAAAAAGAGACTTCAAGCATATGTATATTATTTTATTGCTTAAAAGATTTTTAAATGCTAACATTTTGCCGTATGTTTCCATTTTTTTAAGAAATAGAATGTTAATAGGTAATTTTGTTACATAAATACCCGCAACACACTAATGCATGCACGCGCACACACACACACACACACACATATACATTTTTATATATAACATAAAACTTTATCCAATGAATAAATAAAACAGAAATTTTTATCATTCAGCAACTTTATTCTTTTCCTTAACATATGTTTTTGTGATTTCTGTATACTGATACATGCAGGCCCAATTCACTCAGTCTAGTTGCTGTATAGTAGTATTCCATGATAAGAATCATGCATTAATCTACGTACGTATTGGACTGGCCAAAAAGTTCATTCGGGTTTTCCCATGAGATGTTACTTTTGGGCCAACCCAATATATCTATCTTGCTCAAACTTTCTAGAGCCTTGACTAGTTTACTAGCTTTCAAAGGAATCGATTTTTAAAATTATCTCCATTAATGTTTTTCCTAGATTAATGTGTTTTTATAATTTCATTGCTTCAACCTTCTTACTCTTCTTTTGATTTCTTCATCTAGCTTCTTAGATTAAATGCTAGCTCATTTACTTATAATAAATACATTTAAGACTATTCATAACTTCTAGGTACTGCTTTAGCTACATCTCATAAATTTTTTATTTTTTTTTTAGTAATTTAGTTTTTTTAATCATCAGTTAATACATTTTATAATTTCTTTGTGAATTTTTTTAATCCATTCATTGTTTAGGCTTTTTATTTTTTCAGGGTTTCCATTACTATTTATAATACTTCATTTCTAATTTAATTACATAGTGATCAGATGATATGTGAATCCCTGTGATTCTTTATGACTGAAAGTATACAGTAAATTTTATACATTTAAAATGTTGAATGCATTCTCTGTTGGGTTCTCTTTTGGATACAGAGACATATACGTTCAAAATCATGCTATATGTGTTATTCAAATCCTCTGTTATATATTCTCCAAATAAGTAGTTTCTAAGAGAGGTGTTAAATTCTGCCATTATGATAATGAGTTTGTCAACTTTATTTTGTAATTCTGAGTTTCTGTAGGTTTTGTGTGTGTGTGTGTGTGTTTTACAGCTTGTCTACGTTAAGTATACATAAATTTATAATTTTTATACTCTTTTCATACATATTCTTTATTCATGTTAATGCTTTTGCTTCATCTTGTATTTTGAGCAACACTGTTATACCAGCTCTTTTTTGGTCCATATAGCCTGGCATATCTCTTTTTCTTTTTTTCTTTTTAAATGTTCTGTTTTAGGGTAGTAGGTATGCATGGGTGTGGCAATGTGTGTATGTGTGTGTCAGTGTCTCCTATAAAGAGCATATAACTGATCTTTTTATATGCAAGCTACTAATTTGATTTTTAATTTAATCAGAATCATGTACTCCATTTACATTTACTGTCACTATAATGTATTTGGAGTTACACTCACCATTTTATTCCATGGTTTACGTTCATCAGCAATTTCTCACGGCTTCATTTCTCCTCCTTTCCTAACTTTTCTTGGATTGGTAAACTGTAGACTAGTGTTTTCCCTATTGATTTTTATTTATACACATTAAAATTTCTCAGGCATTATCTCTTTGAATATGCTGCTATAATATTCCTCTATTTTGCTAGAATCCCAGTAAAACTTTACGAAACAAGGATTCTTGAAGAACACCATATCTCAACAACTTTTTCAATTTTTTTCTTTATGCTGCATCCTGGGTATAATTCTTAGTTCTCTCTTCCAGTTTATTAAGTCTTTAACTTTGTTCATTCCAGAGTTTATACTTTCAGTTTTATGACTTTTTTAATGCTGATATAGTTTCTGGGGTTACTAATTGGATCTTTTTCCTATTCACATATATGATTTTATCTTTTTAAACAGAGGTCATTCCTTCCTTTTCCTCTCTGATCCTGGTACCAAGAAGTAGGATGCTTCTGTAGTAAATAACTAAAAATGTGGAAGGGGCTTTGCAAGTGGGTAGTGAGTAGAGGCTAGAGTTTTTGAGATGCATATTAGGAAAAGCCTGAATTGCTGTGAAAGCAGTATTGCCTTCTGAACCTCACCAGAAAGATCTTTAACATCCATATTTCTACTACATTCTGTTCATGATTATTTATGTATTCTCAAACTCTCCTCTTTTCTTTCTGAACCCTTGCTAGAATCTAGAGACAGTCTGTATCTTCTTCAAGAATACATAAATAATCATGAACAGAATGTTAGTAGAAATATAGACGGTAAAGGTCATTCTGGTGACGTCTCAGATGGAAATGAACATGTTACTGGAAACTGTAAGAAAAAAATAACCATGTTATAAAGGGCAAAAAATTTGGCTGATCTGGTCTTCTAGTGTTTTGTGGAAGACAGAACTTGCAAGCAGTAAAAATGAGTATTTAGTTCAGTGGCAGGATTTCCACTACTCTGTCTTCCAGATCACTGATCCATTCCTCTGTATCATTTAGTCTACTGTTGATTTCTTCTAGTGTATTTTTCATTTCAGTTATTGTATTCTTCCTCTCTGGCTGGTTGTTCTTTATATTTTCTCTTTGCTAAAAACTTCTAACTTCTCACTCTGTGCATCCATTCATACTGTGGAAAACAGTATGGAAGTTTCTCAAAACCTCCAAAAACAGAACTACCACATGACCCAACAATTTCATTTCTGAGTATATATCTGAAAAGACCAAAAACGAATTTGAAAAGATACATGCACCCCAATGTCCATAGCAGCATAAATCACAATTGTCAAGACATGCAAGCACCTTAAGTGTCCATCAACAGATGAACGGAATGTACATATATACAATGGAATACTACTCAGCCATAAAAAAGAATGAAATTTTGCCATTTGCAGCAACATGGATGGACTTGGGGGGCATTATGCTAAGTGAAATAAGTCAACAAAGACAAATACTACATGGTATCACTTACATGTGGAATCTAAAAAAATACAAGAGACTAGTGAATAAAACAAAAAAGAAACTCACAGATACAGAGAACAAACTAGTGGTTACAAGTAGGGACAGGACATGAGGGAATTAATAGGTACAAGCTATTAGGTATGAAATAAGCTACAAGAATATATTGTACAACACGGGAAATATGGTAAATATTTTATAATTATAAATGGAATATAATCTTTACAAATTGTGAATCACTAAATCATATACCTGTAACTTCTATAATATTATATAGCAACTATGCTTCAATTAAAAAATAAAATTTAGGGACTTCCCTGGTGCTGCAGTGGTTAAGAATCCACCTGCCAATGCAGGGGACATGGGTTCGAGCCCTGGGACAGGAAGATCTCACATGCTGTGGAGCAACTAAGCCCATGCACCACAACTACTGAGCCCATGTGCTGCAGCTACTGAAGCCTGCATGCCTAGAGCCCATACTCTGCAACAAGAGAAGCCACTGCACTGAGGAGCCCCAGCACCACAATGAAGAGTAGCCCCTGCTTGCTACAAGTAGAGAAAGTCCTTTCACAGCAACAAAGATCCAACACAAAAATAAAACATAAATTAAAAATAATTTCTTTAAATAAAATAAAATTTCAAAAAATGGGTATTTAGCTGAGGAGTTTGCTCAGCAAAAACGTTAAAGGAGCAGTGTGATTCCTCCTGACTGCTTACAGTCAAATGCAAGAAGAGGGAGATGAACTAAAGAAAGAATTGTTAAGCAAAAAGGAACCATAACTTGAAGACTTAAAAAATTCTCAGTCTACCCATTTTATAAAAAATGAGAAAGCTTGTACTGAAGAAAACACGGAGGGTATGGCTAAACAATCATTTGAAAGGAAGATTAGCAGGGATTAGAATCACAAATTTATTCAGCTACCTCAGCAAAAACAAGGGATAGAGATGGGATTCTACTAGCAGAAACACTGCCAGTTAAGGAGACTGAGACAGGATGAAATGAAAGAAGGCTGTCAACCTTAGATTCTACAAGACAGGACCGCAGAGCTATTTGGGTGCAAATGTACACTATTCTTTAAGAAAAGGGAAGCATTACTCCAAAGGCCATTCAGAGATCATTGGCGCTGCCTCTTCAGCTTCGAAGGGTAGGGCCATCACCTTGGTTTCAACAGGCCAGCCAACCTCCAACTGAAGGCTTGGAGATGAGACCCCCACCCAGCAGAGAGCCACAGGACTGCCACCCCAGTGGGTCCAGAAGGTGGGGCATGGAGCCAAAGAGGATTATTCCCAAGCCTTAAAATCTAGTGGACTTTGCCTACTAGGTTTTGGACTTGCCCGGGACCTGTCACCCCATCCTTCTTTCCCATTTCTTTCTTCTGGAGTGGGGAATGTCTATGCCTGTCCCACCACTGTAGTTCACAAGCACATAAACTGTCTGGTATCACAGGTTCACAGCTGGAGAGGAATTTTTGTTTCAGGACAAACTGTACCTTGAGTCTCATCCATATCTCATTTAGATGATATTTAGATTAGACTGTGAACTTTAGACTTAAGAGGTGATGCTAGAATGAGTTAAGGCTTTGGGGGTTGTTGGGACAGAATGAACGTATTTTGCACATGATAAAGACATGAATTTGGAGTGGCTAGAGGCATATTTGAACTGAATTGTGTCCCCTCCCCAATTGTATATGTTGAAACCCTAATCCCCTATGTGACTGTATTAGAGATAGAGCCTTTAAGAAGATGATTAAGGTTAAATGAAGTCAGAAGGGTGGTAATCTGATACACTGGAACTGGTGTCCCTATGAAAGAGGAGACATCAGATTCCACACCCCCTCCCTCTCGACATATGAGGACAAAGTGAGAAGGGAGCCCTCTGCAAGCTAGGAAGAGAGCCCTCACCAGAAGCAGACCCTGCGAGCACCTTGATCTTGGACTTCCCAGCCTCCAGAACTGTGAGAAAATAAATTTCTGTTGTTTAAGCCACCCAGTCTTTGGTATTACATTATGGCAGCCTGAGCAGACTAAGACAGCATTTTAAACAGACAAAGTCGTTTTAAGACTGCTCATTTTTTTCATTTTTATCTGGAATGAATTCATCTTCTGAATGGTTATTTTTTTACTGTCTTCATATCTCCTATATTTTTAGTTTGATGGCTCCCCTTGAATAAACATTTTTAAAGCTCTTTTCCTGCCCTTGTCATTCTCATTTCATGTTCTTCAGCTGCCCCCTATCTAGCCCCCTGAAGCTACCAGCCTAAAGAAAGACTTTTATATCAGTAGCACAGAGCTTCATCAGCACGAATATTGGGAATATCAGAGTCAGTCCCAGTGCTTCAAGGCTAGGTCTATTTCATGCCTTATAAATGGTTCCCTAGGCAGTTTTTCAGTGTTTTGGGCCGACTTTATTTATAACAACTTAGGATTTTCTGGTCTCTAGTTAGTAGATCAGAGCTATAGACTAGGTGGTCACAACTCCTGGACTGCACACGTGCATCATTATATGACTGTATTAATCACGTCTTTATTTTTTGCATTCTGATGCTTTGACATCTGACACCTTGCTAGCTTGAAAGAACTGCCCCTCCCAGTGTTAGCCAATTCTTAGGAAACCAAAAACAAAAACCAAAAAAAACCTCTCCCTTGCATGCATCTTTCAAGTGTAAACCAAACAATCCCCAATGACTTCCTTTATTGGGCTCTTACACTCCAGACCAATATCCCCTTGTCCCAATTCCTCCAAAGGCTAGGTACAGTAAGTCCCCTACATACAAACCTTCAAGTGCGAACTTTCAAAGATGCAAACATGCGTTCACATGTCCAATCACGTACGTTAGTTCATGTGTCTGGCGTACATTTTCAGGTGCGGGCATCCTCTACAAGTGGTTGTACTTTTGTGTACCTTACCATACAGTACTATATAGAGTATAGTAGTACAGTATCTTTATTTCAAGCCCAGGATGTCCAGAAGCAAGAGTAAAAGTGATGGTGATGTAGCTGGTACTGCTAAGAAGCACCAATACATAACGATGGAAACAAAAGTGAAAAAAATTGAGTGGAGTGAGATGAAAAGATGGTAGACGTCGCTCATTTTTATAACATGAATCGTTCGACTAGCGGCACAATTCCAAAGAACAAAGACAAGATCATGGAACATGTGACGTCTGCTGTGCCGATGATGTCGACAATAAGACCAAAGAAGTGTGGAAAAGTGATGGAGGAGATGGAGACACTTCTCACTGTGTGGATGCAGGTTCAGCATCAGCATCGAGTCCAGCTCAGCTTAATGCTGATTCAAGAGAAAGCTAAAAGGCTTTATGAAGACTCGAAGAAGAAACACGGCGAAGAATCAGAGGGCCCATCTTTTGATGCCAGCCATGGCTGGTTTCATTGGTTCGAGGCTACAGCCAAACTTCCCAATGTAAAAGTAGGTGGTGAGGCAGCAAGTGCAGATACTGTAGTTGCCCAAGAATTTCCTGAAATGCTTTGAGAAATTATTGATGAAGGCACATATTTACCTGAGTAGGTTTTTGATGTGGATGAGAGAGGTCTGTCCTGGAAGAGAATCCAGACCACAGTTACATCAGTAAGGAGGAAAAGCTGATGCCGGGCTATACAGCAGCAAAGGACAGGCTAACTCTGTTTGGTGGCAATGCTTCCAGCGATATAGGAAGCTGAAGCCTCTCTTAGTTCATCATTCAGACAATCCAAGAGCCCTTACAAACATAGCCAAGGGCTCTCTCCCTGTTGTGTGGAAGAGTAACCCCAAAGCCTGGGTTACACAGGCCATTTTCCAGGACTGGTTTTTCTACCACTTCATCCCAGAGATAGAGAAATATTGCTTGGAGAAGGACGTCCCATTCAACATTCTTCTGCTGTTCAACAATCTCCGGGCCACCTCCCCCTGCCCCCCAATTCATGGACAACTTTCATCCCAGTGTCAAAGTACCGCATCTGCCACCGAATGCTACATCACTCATCTAGCCTATGGACCAGGGAGCTATAGCGACTTTCAATAAATATTATTGATGTCACGCTTTTCGTCAGGCAGTAAAGGCAAGTGATGAATCGGGAACAAACCTGTGATAATTTTGGAAGGACTATAACATCTACAAGGCCATAAAAACACTGACTTTGCTTGGCGTGAGGTTACGGCTGTTGCCATGAATGGGGTTTGGAAGAACCTTTGCCTGCAGTTTGTTCACTATTTTCCTGGATTTGAGAAGGTGGATGAGGAGTCCAAAGAGGTCTTCAGCAACTTAATGACCCTCAGTGAGAAGCTGGAGCTAGATCTGCAGGAGGACAATGTCACTGAACTCCTTGCTGTGCAACAGGAAGAGCTTACTAATGAAGACCTGATGGAATGGGAGGCCCAGAGAAAGGACGAAGAGACAAAAGAGGAAGAGGTAACTGAAGAATTGAAGAGATTCAGGACACAGGAAATGGCAAGGGGGTTTTCTTTATTTGAGGAGGGACTGCTAGTTTTGGAGGCACAGAACCCAAACACAGAATGGTACACGAAGGCTGCAGCAGCTGGTCAGAATGCAATACAGTGCTACCGTGTCATCTACGATGAGAAAAAAAGAGCTGTTACCCAGACGTCACTGGATCGTTTTTTTAAGAAGGTGGATAGAATTGAATCCAACAGGGAACCAGAACCTGTGCCATGAACATCAGGCATGAGTGAAATTGCAGCTTGCCCTCCGTCTTCTATTGCGGACGATCCTTCAGCTCTACCACCTCCCACCTCCTCTCCCTCCTCCCGTCAGTAACTCTTCTTGCCTGTTCACGCGATGCCAGTCCCTGTACGCCAGCTGTTGTACTGTACTCGTGTACTTTTCAAGCTACTGTACTATACGATGAAAAATGTCTCATTTTTTGTGTTTGTTTTTTATATATTATTGGTGTGAAAAGTATTATAAACCTATTACAGTACAGTATTATGTTAGTTGGGTACCTGAGCTCCCTTTGTTGGACTAACGAACAAATTGGACTTACAAACGCTCTCTCAGAAGGGGATGCGTTCATAAATAGGGGATTTACTGTACTAGACAATGAAGCCCTATGCCCCCAGGGACTGCTGAGCCTCTTCAAACTAGCCAATCGTGAACCTGTTTACACGGCCTCACCTGTGCCTTCCCTTGGAAACCACAGTAAAGGCTCCTGCCCATGATGTCCTCCACGCCCTCTGCCTCCTGACCAACTGTGCGGTCCCCCTGCAGGGTGTGCTGTGCCTCCTCTTTCTAGGGATCTGTGAGAGTTCTTGCTTCATAAACATTCATTTCCTAGTCTGCATGTCTTACCATACCTTATTAAAATAAATCCCAAGTACCATCAAGGCTATGATGAACTACTTGAATGACAGAAAAATAAAGTAACTTGCGGTAGTGGAATACACATGTCTCTGTACTTGGTTAACTCTAGTCCATTTAACACCATAATTGCAAAGTTTTGGGGGTTTGGGAATGTGTGCTTTTATAATATTGTGAACCCAATAGTTCAAATCAATATTGGATTATTACTTTAAAAACATAATTGCATTGGAACTTCCCTGGTGGTCCTGCGGTTAAGACTCCGTGCTTCCACTCAGGGGGCGTGGATTCAATTTGTGGCACAGCCAAAATGTAAAAAGAAAAAAAATGTAATTGCATTAACAATACATAGTTTAAATATGAGGTCTATAGGAGAAAACAGCACAGGGCGCTTTTCTAATTGAAAAAAAAAAAGCTCTCCCATTAACTCCTGAATCCAATAAAACTTCCTCATTTTACACTGAATTTTAAACACCCAATATGTATTGGGGAAAGTTCTAAACGCTTAATGTTCAGAGGTGATCCAAAACGTCCGGTGTCCTGCCCCCAGTAATGCTTCTCAATCTATCCAATTATTTCAACTACCCATCACACAGCCTCTTCCCTCCACACTGGTGAGTCTCCCAATGTCAATTTCTGTCATTCCTGCTCCAGCACGTATGCTCACGCTGTCACCACTCCTAGATGGTTCCCGTCTTGTCCTTTTCCTTGTCGGAATCCGACATATTGAGTGCTGGCTTCCCAGTGAAGGCTGTCTTGATTTGTTCAGTCACACTGTCATTTACTCTTCTGAATTTCTATAGCCTTGTAATCATTTTCGCATAATTTTTGTGCAATGGAGTCTTTAAGCCACGCACCTTTTAATTTAAAAATTTCTGAAACTGAAGTACTTCTCTATGTATATATGTGTTTTTGTTTTTCTTCCCCTAGTGATTCAACCAAATGTGTTTAAATGAAATAACACACGTACAATTCTTGGGTTCTAGAAATGGAGAAAGTAGGATATACTGATTTCTCAATGGTTCTCAGGTAGCCCCTCCACAGCACCTCCGGAGCCCCCAGGAGCAGGGCTGAAGCAGTAGGAAATTGAGGGAAACCAGTGGGGCCCTGCTCTGGTCACTCCTACAACCTTGAACAAGCAGCTCAACTTATTCTTTTTTTTTTTTTCTTTTGGTGGTTTTTGCTTTACTATTTTATTCACGCATCTGAACAAAAGGTTTTGTGAGCCTGAAAATATTTATGTAAATGCTTAGTATGTGTTAGCTTGGTCTCTCTCATTAGATTCCAGGCTTCTGTACCCAAAGAGCCTGGCACAGTTATGGCCAGATAATTGGGTCAGCTTGTTCCTGACGGGTTCATGTGCAACACGCAGACTACATCCACAGTGATCATTTCTCTTCATCTTTTCAAACAACTCTATGCCAGTCTCCTAAATGTTAGTTCCTTTCTGTGTTCTTTCATTTTCTTAATAAATGGTGTCTTGGGCTTCCCAGAATGAAGATGAATTATAGCTTCATTATGTCTTTATAGATAGCAAGTTTGGCTTTCTTGCCAAAGCACACAAATAGATTTTAAGGAGATCTGCAAATGGTTATAATTTAAGATCAGAGGGTACTATCCTTGAGGTAAGATTAGAATTTGGCAGGAAAAAAACACAACTTTTATTTAGAAACTTGGCATCTTGAACATAGAATTTTAGTGAGGCAGAATTTCAAGTTAGACACTTGGGATGCAAGAAGTAAAGGTTGGAAAACTAGAAGTAGATGAAATTTGAAGAGACTATGTAGTGAGTGAATTTACACCTTAAACTGTTGTCTACTTTCCCCCCTTCATTTTGTTGTACTGAAATTTGTTTATTTGTTTATTTCAGGCAGAGAGAGGGAGAGAGAGAAAGCACACACAAGCACTTCATCATAAGAAACTAGTTTAAATGTTCATGAGGGCTGGCAAGTCTGAGATCTGCAGGGCAAGCGAACAGGCTAGAAATTCAAGTAAGAGTTAATGTCACAGTCTTGAGTCCAAATTCTGAAAGCTGGTCAGGCAGGTGAGAAACTCAGGCAGGGCTTCTACACTGGAGTCTTAAGGCTGAAATCCTTCTGCTTGGGAATCTAGACTAATGTTGACCAAACTACTGTACACCACAGCCTAGTCAAGTTGACATAAAATTAACCATCACTGTGGCTTGTTACCTGTTAGGCTCTGTTTTCTGAAATCTTTTCCTCAGTCAGCTCTGCTCAATTCCACCTTACTCCACAAAGTAAAATGCAACTTAATATTAGCCTTTTAAGGGTCTCCAGTTTGCTATAGACTTGAAATCACTGAATCCATCTGGATTTCAGAGAGCTTCTGGATGATACAGCTACACAGACCAAATCCCCGGTGGCCTTGTGCATCAGAGGCTTTCCTGGCTTGTATGTTTGGTGGAAGAGAAAACAGAGACAGAAATGGGTTCTGTGAGGCAGGTCGACCCCCCAGTTTTCATACAGACTTGTCACTGAATCAGTATGATTATGGACGGTATGTCACTTATGTCATTATTGCTGTAAGTAAATTTTCATGAAGCCTTTGAGGCAGTCCACTGGTAAGGTACATACGTCAAGAGTGGGGGTAGGTGTGGATCCGAACGGCTCTTTCATCCTGTGTTTGGTATCTCAGTGGTCATCTCCATGGATTCATTTAGAGCAGAACTGAGGTATTCAACACCATAATTCAAGCTCCCAAAATGACATTTGTCCAAATGAACACAAGCGGCCTCATAAAATGAACACTAAAAAATGAGGTTAACCATTGTAGTAATGCTTTATGAGCCTTTGTGTGCTGCTTGAGTTTTTCTTCTAGTGCCATGGTAACAGGAAACTTACTTGTAGCATTCATGTCTGTTTAAAAAGCAGCACATATGCATTTCCACATTTGATTCTCCTTCCAAATAACACTAAGACAAAATACTGTTGTCCTACAGATACGTAACTGGAGGTTCGGAATTCAGATTTCACATGCTGAAGGACGAACAGTAAATACTGGGGTCAGAACTAGATCAGAGCTTTTTCCACTACATCATCTAGTCTGTTAAACATTCATAATTACTGTTCTGGGAAATAGAAATCATTATGTTTCTAAAGTAAATTATGGACAAGCAGCACTGAACTACTTATTCTAGAGGTAGGGGTTCTGACAGGAAAAACAAAAAACAAAAAACCAAAAACTGGCATTACTTTGAAAGTCTCTTATAGTGAATTGCCAGAGGAAAAATAAACTTTACATGAATCTCACTGATTTAAAATGTAGCATTAAAAAAAAATGGAAGAAGAAAGAAATGATATTTTTCAGTTATGATAATAAAGGAAGCAATTTTCTTTTGTGCCTGGTAATTACAGTGAAAACATGACTGCAGGTCAAATTTAGCTGGATCTTTGAAGAAGTAGAGCGGGTAAGAGATTCATTTATGGATTCTGAGGATCAACTTGATCCTCCCTTCTTTCATAGAGATCAAAAGAGTTATTGTTACTTGAGAAGGAGAAGCAAGATTCAACAACGGCTGAGATGAAAGACACCAGGAGCAGAGTAGCTGCCTTTTCAATATTCCTAATTGGGTATCATGTCTCCAACTAGATACTCTTTTAATTGATTCTTCAAAATCTTTTTTTTTATTATTATTTTTTTTATTTATTTATTATTTTTGGGGGGTACACCAAGTTCAATCATCTGTTTTTATACACATATCCCTGTATTCCCTCCCTCCCTTGACTCTCCCCCACCCTCCCCCAGGCCCCCCCCACCCTCCCCGTCCCAGTCCTCTAAGGCATCTTCCATCCTTGAGTTGATCTTCAAAATCTTAATTCCAATATTAAGCCATTTGGGACACTGGAAAGATGTTAACAGAGTCCAGTAAGAGCAATACAACTCAAAGCCATTGCAAATGACAAAAGTGGAAAAGTGACAAAGGAATTGGAAGATAATTTTTTTTTCCTAGCCCTCCAAAATTAATCTGCAATGCCTCAAATTTATCTTTCACACGACAAATAATATGTCTTTGAACTCTCAGAACTTGTTTCTCTTTATCTGTATAAATCCATCCTGTGCTTTACATGCAAAATCTAATTATTGCATCTTGGTTTTCCATTCTATCATCGTTAGCACTCTGACCTGGAGCTCTGCACCACTCAGGAAATCTGCTGATTGTTGAATTCAGCAGTAAATTCCCACTTCTGGATAGTCTATAAAAGGTTCATTTAGTTCAGTTTAAGATGGTGGTTCACTATTTTTTATACTGTAAAAAAAATTTAGAATTTTTTCCAAAAAAATATTTCTCTTAAGAAATTACCTACTGAAATTAATCTATGTATAAATATAATATGGATTTCATACAAAAATCCCTAAAATTTTCCCCAAAAGTAGGTGATAAAGCCCCAAATGCATTTAATTTGTGTAACATGATCAATTAAATGTCCCCTGTTTCTAAAAGAAGATCATGTGTTCTAAAAAAAAACCTCATCTTGCCTTGTTTCATTTACTTCAGAGCTTTAGTCACTGCCTGAAATGACCTTGAGTTGCTCGTGGTTGATTTTCCCTTACTAGAATTAAGTTCTATGAAAGCAGAGCTCTTTTCTGTCATGTGCTCTTCTAGATCCTGAAGCACCAAAGGTGGGTGCTTGGCACGTAGTAGGTGTTCACGTTTTTTTTCAATAAATTCCAGGCACAAGTCTACACACACTACGAATATTACATCATATATTCTCAAAATCATCTTGAAATGCAAATATTATTATTCTTCTTTTACAGTAAGAAATCAAGGTTTAAAGGAATTAAGTAACTTGTCAAAAAGCAAGCGATTAAAAAGAGGGGATTTAAGCTTAGGGCTGATGCACATTCTTTCTGTGCACCATGTTATAAGGCATGTTTCCCAAAGTGGATGATGGCTGGAAACAAGACGATTATGGGTATTTTTTAAAGTGGCATTAAATAACATAGCATTAGATCATAAGAAAATTACTCCTTTAAAAATTTCCTTCTGACTAACCTTATTACATCAAAGATAAAGTCTCAGCGTCAGTGTATATTTAATGCTTCTCTGATAATTGCTACTCTCTCTCTCTCCTCATTTCAGTTAAGGGCAGGTAAGAAAATAAAGTCAAAGTTTTGTTTTCAGTGTATCATGTTTATCTGATTATCAGATAGATGATTATATTTATAAATTACATAAATATGATCTGTTTATAAAGGAACTATATAACTATTGCAAATGGGAAACCAGAATCACCTGCCTTATTCTGGCTTCCCATTTGCAGTAGTTACATCATTCCTTCGTAAATAAATTTTAGATAAAAGTCTTGAATTTGTTTAAAGAAAATATTAATTAGCTAACAGTATAGATGACATATTTGGCAAAAACTGTGGAGGTGGTACACAACGTCTAGTTTCAAAAATACTACGGCGGAGCAATTTATAGGCCCTGGAATAGAAACAAGCAATAGAAGGCATTGTTGTGATAGGGAAACAGACATGGAAAATAATTACCCCCAAGCTACTGTAAAAGTGGTGTACTTGATGCACAAAAAATTAAAGACTACTAACTCGTGGCATAACTGGGGAAGATGCCACTGATACAAATGCTGGGTCTACAATTAAGCTATAGCCCCTGGCTAATTGTGCCTAAAAGATAGTGGGGGAGATACTCAAATAATCCGAGTACAGGTTAGGTTTCAGGAAACACAAAATGCGCAAAGGGAAAAAAATACATGGGATGTGAAAGTTCATAGTTCTACAAAGTATTAATTATCTCATTATTATTAAATTCATTAATTGTACTTAATAATTACATTAGTTATATATTTTACTTAAGTTATAATACATAAATTACAGAAATATCAAATTCATTAACTTAATTATAATTTTATCATTAATAATTTTATTACCCATGCTCAGAATAATAATGAATATCCTTGCTGATTTTAATATATAGAAATAGAAATGAGAACATATAGCTGTATCCCCTGTTTTGGATAAGCCTACAAATGAGAACTATTCACACTTGCCAAAGCGTGAGGCATCCTTTTCTATAATTGCAAGAGAAGCCTTGAGGGGTTTGGCAAAAAAGACCTGCTAAACTGCCAGCCATTCAAAAAATAATCAAATTCATAACCCCAGCAAACTTACACATCTTTAATATGGCACAAAGTTAGTGTTTCACTAAGGTTGGGTGCTGCTTGAGAAACTGTCATCACTTAGTATACTTTAGGGTAAACTCTTAACAATGAAGGGACTGGTTTTCCTCTTAAATTCTTTATGCTGACATCTGTTTATAGGGAAAATCAGAATAAATACACATGGTCCAAAAGCTTGGGCTTTCTGTGAGGCCACTTCAGTGAACTGGAGTAAAGTACAGTGCTTATCTCATTAAGTTATTTTGAATGGTAAGTGAAATAAAGCAAGAGAACGTAGGTATCTGGCACATAATAAGCCCTCCGTTATCATTAGCTACTATTAGCCTCTGGTATGAAGCACAATGTTCTCTCCTCTGGGCCCTTCCAGAGACCTCAGGTAACATGATCCTTTTAACCTTTCTTGGACTGGTACCTACTATAGTGCTTCAGGCCGGCTCGCCCTAGGCTCTGTCAAATCCATTTCCCTCTGCTAGTACAAATAGAAAGGTGGCGTTAAAACTCAAACACGGACTTTTTGATTTCTCCAAACTGGGAGCTCTGACTTTTCATCATATCCTTTGTAGTCTAGAACATCCCTTTCTTTTGTCATTTTCTTCTTCAGCTAGATCTACTGGCTAAGGGTAACATTCAATATGACGCTTCTCTTAATCTTTTTATAGCCACTAACTGTAGCTCTCTGGAAACTTTTGCCTCTGACAAACACTATGTCTGACATTTTCCCAAACAAAATATAAAGAAAATGTTGAACTCAGCCTGTTCTATTTTTGTATACTTTTTTCTTTATAGCCAAGTACTAGAATAAAGAGGATGCATAAGTTCAGTGAGTTTTAAAAAAAGGGTATCCCCTTAGACTCATTCACCTGTGTATAAAACAAAATGTTTTAATTCTTTGGAACATCTATTTGGAGGAAGGATCATTCCTGAATTTTATATTTCCACCCATGTACACTGATTGTGAAGTAAGCCCCTACTGCTCTGTTCTATAACCTGCCAGGATGACCATATAGATCCAACAGTCAACTGGACTCTGAGAGACAACTGGAGCTAAGAAACCACAGGAGATCCCTCGAGTTACCCTGGTGTTCACTCTTCCCGAGGCTTGGTTGTTCAAATCTCCTTGCTTTCTCAACATATCTGAATAGCCTCATTGTAAATTTCCTCTTTCACCTTAAGCAAGCAGAAGTGGATATCTGTTGCAAATAACCTAAAGATTCCTAGTTTATGATTTAAATTTAAAAACTAAAGATATTAAACTTGTCAGTAATATTAGGCTTTTATATGTTTCTAAACATATTAAATATGGGATGAGAAAGATAGTACTTTTTTTTCACTATAAAACACACGCTACTTGCTTCAACAGGCAGAGTTAACTACCTATAAAAATACCAGCAAAGAGAAACACTCTTATTCAGTGAATTTCTCAAAGGAAGTGGAAGATCTACACACTGAAAACTACATAACATTAAGGAAAAAGCTGAAGTAAACATAAACAAATGGAAAGATATTCCATGCTCATGGAGTGGAAGAATTAATAATGTTAATATATCCATACTACCTAAAGCATTCTACAGATTCAATGCAATCCCTGTCAAAGTACAGTAAGTCCCCTACATACGAATGAGCTCCGTTCAGAGACTGCGTGAGTCCAATTTGTTCATAAGCCCAACAAAGTTAGCCTAGGTACCCAACTAACACAGTCAGCTATATAGTACTGTACTAACTTATGTGATGGGACATGCAAACACGTTTGCATCTTTCAAAGTTCACAACTTGAAGGTTCATATGTAGGGGACTTACGATACCAGTGGCATTCTTCACAGAACGAAAACAAAAAATTATAAAAGTTGTATGGAAACACAGAAGACCCAGAACAGCTGAAACAATCTTGAGAAAGAATAAAGCTGGACGCGTCATGCTCCTGATTTCAAACTCTATTACAAAGCTGTAGTAAAACAGTATGGAATTGGCATGAAACAGACACATAGATCAATGGAACAGGATAAACAGCCCAGAAGTAAACCCACGCATGTACGGTCAGTTAATTTATGACAAAGGAGCCAAGACTATACAATGGGGAAAGGACAATATCTTTGATAAGCGGTGTTGGGGAAACTGGACAACCACATACAAAAAAATGAAACTTGACCGCTATCTTACATTATACACAAAAACAAACACAAAATAGATTAAAGATCTGAACATCAAGTCCTGACCTCAAAACTCCTAGAAGAAAACATAGGAGGTAAGCTCCTTGACATAGGTCTTGGTGATGATTTTTTGGTTTTGACACCAAAAGCAAAGGTAACAAACGCACAAATAAACAAGTGGGACTACATCAAACTAAAAAGCTCTGCACAGCAAAGAAAACCATTACCAAATCAAAAAGCAACCTACCCAATGGGAGAAAGTATTCACAAATATATATTTGATAAGGGATTAATATCCTATATACATATATATATATACACACGCACACAAAGAACTCATACAATCCTATAGCAAAAAAAACAGAAACAGAAACCAAACAATCCAATTTTAAAAATGGGAAGAAGATCTAAATATTTATTTTCCACACAGATGGCCACAGGTATGTGAAAAGATGCTCAACATCACTAATCATTAAAGCAAATCAAATGCAAAATGCAAATCAAAACAACAATGAGATATCAGCTCACACCTGTCAGAATGGCTCTTTTTAAAAGGACAAGAAATAAGAAGTGTTGTCAAGGATGTGGAGAAAAGAGAACCTTGTGCACTATTTGTGGGAATGTAAATTGGTGCAGCCACTATGGAAAACAGCATGAACATTCCTCAAAAAATTAAAAATAGAACTGCCATGTGATCCAGTAATTCCACTTTTGGGTATTTATCTGAAGGAATCAAAAACACTATTCAAAAAGATATCTACATACCCATGTTCATTACAGCATTATCAACAACAGCCAAGACATGGAAGCAACCTAAATGTCTACAGATGGATGAGTGGATAAAGAAGAGGTAGTATACATATACAGTGGAATGTTATTCAGCCATAAAAAAGAATGAAATTTTGCCATTTGGGGTAACATGGACAGAGATTGAGGGCACTGTGCTAAGTGAACTAAGTTAGGCAGAAAAAGGCAAATAAATACCATGTGACCTGTCATATGTAGAATCTAAAAAATATGATAATAAAAATTTAAAAATAAAAATCAAGCTCATAGGTACAGAAAACAGATTGGTAGGTGGCAAAGGGCAGGGGTGTGAGAAATGAGCGAAGGCTGTGAAAAGGTAAAAAAAAAAAGAATGGAAGGAAGGAAGGTAGGAAGGGAGGGAGGGAGGGATGGAGGGAGGGAGGGAGGGACCGTGAAACAACCGGGAGCTTGATGTTGTTAAGCCTCTAAACTAACCAAACTGTAGATTTTTTTTTTAGGTGAGCTAATCAGTGTCCTTACATTTAAGTCACTTTGGTTGGAGTTGTTCTGTGCAGCTGAAAACAATGTATCTAATAACCTGCCAATAAACTGTCAGTTGAAAATAGAAATATATCAGTATTTGCCAACAGTTGAGTCCTTGCACAATATATAATGGTTCTGTCCCTCAAATTTAGTTTAATTCAATGTATCTCAAAAAGAAACTTGAATTAGTAACATGGGGGTGGGGAAAGGAAAGAAGTTGTTAAAATGCACATCCCTTGGCTTTACCATAAACCTACTAAACTGAACCTTGGGTATGGCAGGGAGAACAAAAACATGTATTTTAAGTAAGCACCTAAGTGATCCTAATGTATTCTAAAGACTAAATGTCACTGACTTATTTAAGACTGGTCACGTGAATCAGTGAATAATATAAGGCAGGATATATAATAAAGTGTTGAAGTGTGAAATGTGGAATATGAGCTTTCAAGTTACGCAGACATTCAGAAGTAGCTTGGCAAACTGGAAAGCAAGATAGATTGAGGATAGAATACAGGTTCCACCACTTACCATCCAAGTGTTTCAGTCAATTCATCTTTAAACAGGGCTAATAGGGTCTACTTTGCTGTGTGGTTGGAAGTTCTGAGATTACATGTTTGAGAAGCATGCGGGGGGTGTGGTGAAACCAATGCAAAAAATACAGTTGTATTCAATTAAACTGAAATATAATTCTAACAGACTTCTTTTGTCAATAGTAATTATACTCAGTGGCATATCTGCTTAGACATAGTTTCCAAGATTTTTAGTTAACTTTAAAACCCTGTACTAATATTACACTGGATTAATTAATAAATAATCTTTGAATACTTGGATAATTTCTATATAAAATAGAATACTGAAATATTGGTCACCAGTATTTGCTTATTAGTTACATATTTATGTTTTCTTATTATTCACATATTCTTTCATATTCACATAAATACTTTTTCTTTACTTAACATGTTCATTTTTGCCACTTTCTGAAGGTGTAAAAATGGTGCTTGTAGCTGTAGGTAGTTGGTTTTTGTGTGCTCATGAAATTTGCTGGTATGCTAACAAGATTGTGCATGAAACAGTTATTACTTATCTTTCAATTTTCTTTGCGAAAAATAAATCGGACATTTTGGTTTAAAATGAGTGTTGAAGCTATTCTGGGAACAATGATTAAAAGATTAAATATGTAGACAAAGTAACGGGATGTATTTTTATTTATCAGTGGGAAAAAAGAGTAGTTTCTTCTTAAAGCAAATATTCTGTACAGCAAGTTAAAGAAGACAGTAGAAAACTTGTATGGGCAGAGAAAGTTTCGACGGTTTCAAGAAAATTAACTGTCTTAGTTTATAATAACTGCAAATGATGAGTCGGAAGAGAAGCAATGAAAGCCATTAAAATGTTGGCAAAGTCGGCTCAGCTTTTATGAGTTTATTTGTAAGATAAAGAGAAAAACCATGAATTCTTCACTGCTAAAATATTACATTAACACAGTACTAGAATGTCATTTTCTCTCTATTTAAAATGACAAATTTGTGTAGCAGTATTCAGTCTGCTCTCAGAAGTAGTTGTTTGTTACCTTCTGTATAACCTGCCCAGACAGATGAGATTCTTTTTCTTACTAGATTAGGCAGCATATAGGTGGGTCTTGTTTTTTTATCCATTCAGCCACCCTATGTCTTTTGCTTGGAGAAATTAGTGCATTTACATTTAAAATAATTATTGATAGGTATGTACTAATTGCCATTTTGTTAATTTTTTTTTCTGGCTGTTTCATAGTTCCTCTCTGTTTCTTCTCTCTTGCTTTCTTCTCTTGTTGTTGATGATCTCCTGTAGTGTTATGCTTAGATGCCTTTCTCGTTACCTTTTGTGTATCTATTACAGGTGTCTGCTTTAAGGTTACCATGAGGCTCACATATAACAGTCTCTATATATAACAGTTTATTTTAAATTGATAGCAAATGTGAACACATTCTACAAGTCTACATTTTTACACTCCCCCCATTTTATATTTTTGATGTCACATTTTACATTAAAAATTTTTGTGTATCCATAATTAACTAATTATTGTATAGTTTTTACTATTTTTCTCTTTTAACCTTCATACTAGCTTTATAAGTGATTAATCCATTTCCTTTACTACATATTACCTTTGTTAGTGAGATTTTTACTTTCCTATGTTTTCTGGTTACTAATTAGTACCCTTTCTTTTCACCTGAAAGAAGACCCTTTAACACTTCTTGTACAGCCAGTTTAGTGTTGATGAACTTCCTTAGCTTTTGCTAGTCTAGAAAACTTTTGATCTCTTCTTCAAATTTGAATGATAATCTTGCTGGGTAAAGTACTCTTGGTTGGAAGTTTTTTCCGTTAAGCCTTTTGTATACATCATGCCAATCCCTTCTGATCTGCAAGGTTTCAGCTGAGAAATCTGCTGTTAGTCTTGTGGGGGTTCCCTTATACATAACAAATTGTTTTTCTCCTGCTGCTTTTAAGATTCTCTTTGACTTTCGGCATTTTAATTACAACATGTCTTGGTGTGGGTCTCTTTGGGTTCCTCTTGTTAGGAACTCTCTGGGCTTCTTGGATCTGGACATCTGTTTCCTTACCCAGGTTAGGGAAGTTTTCAGCCATTATTTCTTCAAATAAGTTTCCTGCTCCTCTCCCTGCCTCTTGTCCTTATAGGACCCCTATAATATGAATATTACTTTGCTTGATGTTGTTCCACAGGTCCCTTAAGCCATCTTTTATTTTTCCTTGCTGCTTTGTTTGGGTACGTTCCACTGTCCTGTCTCCCAGATCACTAATTTTTTTCTTCTGCTTCATCTAAGCCCACTGTTGAACCCCTATAAATGTATCTTTTCAGTTCAGTTATTGTATTCTTCAGTTCTGTGACTTCTGTTTAGTACTTCTACTGGTATTTTCTATCTCTTTGCTGAAGTTCTCTCTGTTCTTCCATTCTCCTCCTGAGTTCAGTGAGCATCTTTAGGACCATTACTCTGAATTCTTCATCATGTAAATTACTTATCTTCCCATTTCATTTTTTTTTTCCTGGAGATTTATCTTGCTCTTTTGTTTGGAACCTATTCTTCTATTTCCTCATTTTGCTTGACTCTTCATGTTTGTTTCTGTGTGTTAGGTAAGACAGCTATCTCTCCCAGTCTGGAAGAGGTGGCCCCATGTAGGCAATGAGCTTTATTGTTAAATCCTGTCCTAGTTATTGGCTGTCTCTTGAAGTGTCTCTGTTTCAGAACCATGGGCTCAGAAATGCAATCCACCCAGCCACCAGAGCCCAATACTCAAGGGGCATCCTCTGTGTGGGCTGCGTGTGCCCACTGGCTTTGGGGGTTTGTGGGGGAGGCAGGATATTCACCCACCACGTCCAATGAAGTGACAGGAACATACATGGAGGGGTGGGCACTCGCCCACCACCTCCAACAGGATTATGGCAGTGACACAGGGGATGGGGCACTCACCTGCTGCCTCTGGCAGGGCTACAGCAGGAGCATGGGGGTGTGGGTGCAAGTTAAAGTGAGAGTACACAAATGGCACCCACTAGCATGTCTGTCCCTGGAGAGAGTCCCAACAAGCTTCTGTCCTTCTGGCAGATGCTTTAAGAATAGCAAATGAACCCCCTTCACATATGGCCTAGGCTCTTTTCAAATTGCTGTTTGTAGACTGAGTCCCAGGGTAAATGAATCTGCGCGTCAGCCCTTTAAGATCAGAATCACCATTCCCTACAGCCTCCTTAGGAGGTAAGCCCTGTTGGTTTTCAAAGCCAGAGGTTTTTGAGGGTTTGGCAGTGAAAACATAAGCTGGTTTTCTTATGCTTTGTTTCTATTCTATTGGTGAAATAAGGTCAATAGATGAGAGTGAGAAAAGTGGATAGGATTTTGGATGTTTGAAGTAAGAGAATATTTTATAGGGAATCTTTTGGGGAATGTGAGGGAAGATTGACAAAGGAAATATCACTGGACTGCTGGGCTTAACTGAGTGTTCCTTTGAGACTTGTCATAAATTTAACGTTGTCTTGTAGCTATATATAGCACATAATGAATGCAGCTGTGATTGTGTAATTTTTTTCCAGCTTCACTGAGCTAGTCTGTTGTAGGTGTGCAATATGTCAAGTGGCAGGTTTAACAAAGGTGAAATTTGTGCCAGGCAACTAGGACTTAGGGACAGAGGAGTAAGACTGTCAAGGCTAGGAGAGAGAGATGGAGTATAATACCGGATCATTAGGGCAGGTGAGTAGGAAATGAGCTATCTCTGGTGGTACTTGAATTTATGTCAGAAACTTTACAAATATGGGCAAAAGCTTTGACAGTAAGGATCAAACCAAATGCTCAGGCAAGGAAACCTAGAATAGTCTTACCAGCACAGAGCAGGAAGGTAGAATAGGTAGGACAAAAGGAGGTCAGCGATGAAAGAGAGAACAAAGCAGAAAAATTTATCAGGCTTGAAAAGGCAGTGAACTTTAGTCAGCCAAAAATCAGCTGGGTTTGGACTGGGGACAATAGCAGAATAAATAACAAACCACAGGATGTGTTATGCTACCACAGAGAGCTATCAAATAATATCTTTCGGTGGGGTAGCCCAGGGCATCTCTGAGACACTCAAGTGGCCCATCCTGGCCCTAAAAAGGCTAATCCATCACAAGCTCAATCCCAATGAAGAATACACTTAAACTCAGTTCTCTCATGCTGGCTCACAGGACAGCCTTAAGCTTTCACGGTAGATCAAGGACCTTGCCACAAGCTTAATGGGAGCTAAATTTCCAAAATATCTGGGGTGGTAACACTGTGCCCCCAAAGCTGGGACAAGGGTTCCCATAGCTGTGTATTTGACTGGGTTGCCCACAAGGCTGTTCTTTTCTGACACAAAATGTAGGTACCCCCAAAGCAATTCTTTTTCCTATCATTTGCCCTTGAGGATCCATTACTATATTTCATCTTTTTCATATGCACTGTTAATTGCCAGAGTGAATGATTTTGTGAAAAATAATTTTCCTTTCCTCGGTAATGGGAAATTCTTTTCATGCCGTCCAAGTATAATAAGTACCATTTATTCAGTGTTTATATATGCCTGACTACACTAAATTCCTTACATAGTCTCATTTATTTGTCTCAATATGCCTCTAAAGTCGGTATTATCATGATTCTATATTTTTACATATGAGGTAACCGAAGCCCAGAAAGTATAACTGACCTGCCTAGAGTCACATGACCCATAAGGGCAGAAGCCAGTACTTAAACCTAGAACTTTCCCCAAAATTCCTGCTCTTAAACTGATTGATATGCATAGGCAAGAATATGCAGTGGGAAGCAAGAGGGGACTGATATATTCATACAAGATGGGAGAATATTCTAGCTTCCACCTTCTCACTCGCATGTTCATTCAAGTCCATTATAGGTAAATAAAAAATCCCCCATTACAGATTTGTGGGAGTCTTCTGGGGACTCTTTTACCTACCAGCAAACTTTTCAGTAATGGTGGGGATTATTTTTAAAAAACAAAAAGGAGGAGAAAAGTGAGAAGTGGAAATGATGGAGAATATTTTCCCCTCCGGGTCCAGGCAAATGCATTTGTCTTATTAACTATCTTGACTCCTGGTGAAAAGACAGACACTCAGCAAGTGAAAGTAGTGCTCTTCCCTAGTACCTGTCCTACCTGTGTGAGGACTAGAAATAATCAGGGGAGAATATCCTATTCAATCTTCTGCATCACATGCTTATTCGATTGGCATTGCTCCAGAGCAAATAAATTACTATGGAAGGAGCAGCTTTACTTGAGTTTCGACTAAACAATAATAACATCAACAAAACAATAACAATAATAGCAAAAGATAACCATATTAACCACTGTGGATTTGTGTGCCACCTGGATTTTTCAGGAATATGAGGTCCACAGCCCTGATGTGTCTGTTGTTTAATGCCTGGTCTTCTATGGTACATACAGATCAAAAACTCTTCCCTGAAAACTCATGAGAAATTTACATACAGTGAATTCACAGAACCCTCAGTTTTTTTTGTAACAGAACCTGAACGATCATACTTTATTCCTTTCTACTTGACTTTCAAAAGTAACATTTTATTATGCAGGGACATCAAATGTCACATAATTTGCATATATTTGAAGAAATTAACAAGTTATATTTTGTATTCATTTAGTACCTGGCTCAAAATACCAACCTTGAAACATCTCAGAAGAATCCTTATTAATTAGAACTCTCAGTTTTTTATTATGCATTTGGTCAGGGACTAATTGCCATATCATAAACACTCTTTGAACAGCTGCTTTTTTTAAAATGTGTGTTGGTTTCTCGTTTAATCAAACTTAATACATTTTATTTCCCTTGAATATGGAATTCTAATTCAATATTTAACCTTGACTCAAATTTTATGCTTTTTAAAATAAAGACACATTAGTTTTGTAAAAATATTTTTTCTAATTATCTGCTAAGTAAACTTCTTTTCTCTTCTTTTACCTCTAACGGAAACAACTCAATCTTTATGCAAAGATATTTGATGATATATATAATACTGGTTTTACAGAATACCATGTCATTTCATTGCATAATTCATTTTAGTGCTTCTATCTATCAAAATAGAGTATTTTGATATTCATCAGAAGTTTCTCTAATAATTTTCTTTCTCCTTTCAAATAGGCACATATAAATGAAGGAACTGCCTTACAACACGTAATTGGGCTGACTTATTTGCTTGTGTTTGGGGATTTATACAGTGATTTGTCTCCAAAGAGCAACGGAAGTAATTTCTAAAGATGGGAAACATAAAAATGTTAATGTGAAGACGAGAGGGAAGGTTTTAATTAAGGAGAGGGCTGATGAATTGTGCTGGTGATGACAACTCTGACATCATTGCCTGTCTCCGTGAGGACACGAGAGACAAAACAGGAGGGTGCCTTTGGGAAGTCGTAGTTATCATCACCCAAGGCAATGAGCTGTTCAGTACAGCTTAATTACGACTGCTGCTTGTCACCCCGATACTTGACAATGCACCATGTGCACTTTCCTTGCTCTGTCAACTGCCCGCTCTGTCAGCCGACGGAGCATTTGCTGCCAAACGTGTGGCCGTCTTCCATCGCCAGAGAAGATGGATGGTTTACCCACATCTAGCCTCCAGGCAAGGGCCAACTCATTTTCTCCTCAAAATATCTTGTTTCCTGGGACAGGTTCCACCAGAAATTTGACTGGAAATTTGTTTGCTTACTTACCACATCTTAGGTCAGAAAAAAAGGGAGGGAAAAAAATCCCTCGTTTCTGACCGTTCTCATGAAAAATGACTGAAATTGGTCAGATGACAGAATAATTTTAAAAGGAAAACAGCTGAGGTTTTCCAGAAGCTCAATGAGCCCCAGGAGCTAATGAAACAACTGTATCCTCCACAGACACAGCAAAGGAGCACAACGGATTCAAGGGCTGCTCTGCAGCTAACAGTTCTTTGAAAGTCTTTCATTTATTTCTCAGAAGAGATGAGCTCAAGTTGAATAAAGAATTGTTATTTTTTTAAAAAGACAGAGAATGGGAGGTTATAAAAAAAGTATTTTAGATTCTTATACATGGAAAGACGCACATTTTTTTAAAATTACAGTCTATCTCTCACTAATGAAGAATATAATTCTCCAGTTTTCAAAGAGTAAAAATTAATGTTAAATTCCAATTTTTTTTACAAATTGAATCATCCTTCAACTATTTCATGTGTTCACCATTGTTTTATTTTTGGTTTTTATAGAAAATTGATACCATAGTTTAGGTAAATCAGCAGCCTTACAATTTTTTGTTTTGTTTTGTTTTAGTTAGGTAAAGTATTCTTTGCATGCATAAGTCCAAGACTCAAGAGTTAGTTTTCAGTGTTGGGCTGACAAATATTTCCTAGGTAACCTTTGCAATTATTTTTGCCTTTCAGAGTAAAAGACCTTTGTTCTTTAGCAGTTACACCACACACACACACACACACACACACTCTCTCTCTCTCTCTCACAACTTGAAAACTGATCTTCTGCCAGGCCCCTCTGCCATCTGCCCATGTATGAAATCGGTAATTTGATAGGCTGTATCACATAGACTGACGATCTGCAATCCTGGTAACAGTATTTAAGCTCTGAGATCCCACTAGGAAATCTGTTCAAATATAGAGCATCCACTGCTTTATGTTTTCAACTATTTTAAAACTAGATAAAAGAGAAACCTCGGTTATATTCATAGAAATTTCCTTTCCCAAAAGAGAATAACCCAAGTAAGCACTTTTGAAGTTTATATCCAGTTGCATACAATTAGACATTGTGCATTTCTGCAAAAATAGAAGGTTAGTTGGAGATATCAATCAGTAAACAGAGTCTGTAACATGTTCAACAAATACAGACATTGACTTTGGCATATTCATAGAATTAATGTCTTTTTGGATATAATAGTAGATAATTTTTGTTCTTTAGAATTAACATAAGTTTACATAGTTACTTTCAGTAAATTTAATCACTGGAACTGAAAGAAAGCTGCCTATGCAGCAGTATTGAATGGAGCACTTACAATGTATCTGTAGCATAAGTGGAATGTGCTAGGGAAAAGAAAATTCAAAGATAACTTCAGGAAGAGTTCCATGGCAAAAATAATTTCTACAAATCACATAAAGAACTATTTGTTTCCTCTCATAAATGTACAGTGAGAATATCTGGTTTAAGTTGTAAAAGATACACACAAAGGCTATCCATAAAGTATTTAATTAATTATACATTTTATAAAGGTGTATTTCTATGTCTAGTTACTAATAGTATCAAAATGCCTTAGTGTTCCCCAATCTTATAAAACTTAATATTCAAGAATGGGTTTGATTTCACTGTTTGTTGTCCATTAAAAAAAAAAACAGCTTCAATTAATCCAAACATATTCCTTATATTATTAGGCATTAGAGAAACCCTGAAGCATCAGTGGCTCCAACAATCCTTCTTTCTAACTCTGGGCACCTACGTGCCAACAGACAACGCAGAGTGGAGCAGACAGTAAACACCTGCTCTTCAGGATCAGTGATCATTAACCCTGGAGCTCTTCCTAGCAATTCTCTTCCACTCTGGATCTTACCTCCTTACTTCTCTATTCCGCCCCCCCTTAGCCAACTTCCCTGATCACTGCTGTTTGTTTCCTTAAACCTTTAACATCTTCCAGCTCTCTCCTCTCATCTAGATTTCCTGTGGGAGCCTCCTGACCACCTTGCTCAATTGTCACTTAGTACCTCAGGATGACAGTCTGTGTCTTAACTCTCCTACAAGATTCAAAGCTCCTCAAGGGTATACACATTTTATGCTTCAACCATACAAAGTATTTTGCTAATTACATTACTCAGTAAATTTAAGTCAGTCTCTAGGGCCATCCGATTTCAGCATCAAATTTGCTGGACTAGATCAAAAATAGTCAGAAGATTTTAATCTGCAGTACCCTCCGGTTTATTGGAACTGGCTGCCTGAAAAAAGACTGCATAGCAATACCTGCCATGTCTGTGGGAGGCGGGAATAATGACACACGTGCAAATGTCTGCTCCCCGAGACTAAGTGATCTTGGCACGAATTAAATACAAGACGTTGCAGCTTCTCACCCAATTGTTTTCAGAAGATTCTGCAGAAAAAGAATCTTTGACTGGACTTTTATAGGATAATACATGTCCCTGGTTATATGCTCTGCTTCTGCTGAAATGAATATTTGCTTCAGATGAGTATTTATTTCCTTTAGACCAGTGGGTCAGACTCTGCTCAAGAGTCTGAGAAACGTGTTGGGTGCAGCCCAAAATGAATGCTTGCTTTTGGGGATGCAGATCTTTGGGCCTGCATAATATTATCCTTTATACGTACCCTGCTCCTACTCTAAGGATGGGCCGTGTGCAAGGATGTTCAGCCTCCACAAGGGACTGACTCGCCACTGTTTCAGATTTTAGTAGTAACAGCCATAACAATAGTAATTTCCTGATTTTATTTGCTTTAAGTTTTATTTTATCATATTTAATAGCAATTGTTGAAATTTTTACGACATAAAAACAGAGGCCAAGGCAAGTAGACTTGTATAAGCTTTGAAATTAAAATAAATGGTACTCTGCTTTTCCCAGAACATCCTAATCCCACAGACACTAAAGGATCCTGAGTGTCACTGAACGTGAGGCTTGGGCTCTCAGCTCTCCATCTCACATCCTCCACTGCACTGCCAGAGCCAATCTTGATAACAGTTCCTTAGTAGTGTGTTCTCATCACAAAACACCACACACCACACTAAACAGCTAAGAAGTCAGCCAAGTTGCCATTTGCCTTTCATCACTGTCTTAAATCTTAGAAGTTTAGATTTCAGAAGACCAAACAGTACTTCTCTTGGAATTATAAAGCATTATGTAACCAATTCCATTACCTAAGAAAGTAAAAGCTAACGTGACAGTTGCCTACTTGTGCCAAATGACCTACCTGTGCTTTAATTTCACTCAATTTACTCTTAGGAACTCACAGCTGCTATGTCTCAAGAGCTGCTGGGGATGCTTTTTCTACTAAATCTACAGAGGTCTTAATATATGGGGGTAATTTTCCTCCTGCATGGAGCGTAAATAAACTAGATAATCAAAATCAGGCTCTATACTGATGGAAGCAGTGATACAAAAAAAAATATATATAAAAAGTTTCACACTTGGAGAAATAATTATGAGTGAAAGAAAAGGAAAACCAAACACTTAAAAAGTACAAAAAAAAAAGTACACAAATTTAAAATACTAACAGCATGTATAAACAAATGGGTTAGCCCATACTGTGAAGTGGTAAATGGACTGAGCAAAATGATATGTTCCACTTTCTCTTATCTACACTCATCAAAGTTAATATTGTATAAAGACTTTTGGCTAGCTTATATGTTCCCATTTGTAAAAAAGACCTCTGCACACTCTTCGTATCTTTTCCCCCCTTTTTTGTTGATAGGCAGGAAGTTTCATATATACATTTTGCTTATTTTTCTCTGTCAATAGTTTCTTCAGGTCAGTGTAACATTAGAATGATTTGATCTTTTAAGAAAAAGTGTGCTACTGTTTTAAATAACTTTTAAGTAAAATTTTTATTTCATTTCTTTATGACGGAGTTGGCACATAAAGTTTAGAAGATTAAACATACTTTCTTTGATATACTGGTGTGGTTTTATTTCTCTTCTGTTACACGGGACTAAGAGTCACTTAAACACTCAAATGGGGTGATCTGTGGATTGTACAATGACAAATGCATTTTTAAATAAACCTCTCGCTGGTGCTTAGCTTTGCGGGAGAAGAACTAAATTAAAGGCAGAGAAGTGCATTCCATTTTCAACATACACATTAAGAAGAACTGTACATCATATCCTTCAAAGTCTTTCCAGTTTCATGGCCCTGTCGTTAAAAATGTGCTGAGTGTGGTTTCTCTTCTTAGCTTACATATAAGACATGCATATACTTACTCATTTTCGTCATTACTTTCCCACTCATGTCATACCTCTCCCACTAAACAGCTTACATGAGGTTAATTTTTACCCTGAACTTCAGAATGTTAGTACTTTGTATTCATATAACTTTAATTTTGTAGAAAACAAGATTATTTAACAGTCTCTCTAATGGAGTAGGGAAGGGGACAGGACATGTGAAAAACACCTTTTCCAAAATGGATTTGAGCTTATCTGGCACCTTGGAATTTACCAAAGCATCTTGGGGACTTACCAAGTCCCACTTGCATTTAAGGGACCTAGATATTCTCTGCTGAGGACGTGACAGGTAAGTTTGATTTCAATTCAAATACATTTTGCAAGTGAATATTTGCAAATGTGAATGACTCCATAAAATGAAGAGTTACACCAGATATGGAAGAATTTTTAAAGCAAGGGATGCAATACACTTTGATATAACTATCAGAACATTTGTACACTGGGTTTCAACTTTTTCAGATTTAACAGCATCTATCTTAATAGCTATGATTTTAACTACCACTAAGAAGACTGAGCAAATATTGTAATAAAAATGTTAGAAAAATTGTTACACTTTTGTATAAACAATGTAACTTGTTTTAGATGTATTTTGCACATGCAGAAGATGTTTAACCTGTCCCCCTTTTATTGATCCCACTGTTTTAATCCTGAGAATGCGTCGATATTTCTTTATAAATGTAAATATTTAAATAAGAATTTTGTCTTCATTGAAATTTTATTTGAAAATATTCACCAGGTATCCATTACTTTCTATAACATTTTACATTAAGCTTTCCTTTGATTAATCAGTTTGTTTTCCATATCCACTTTTTATTTTTTGGCCATGCCATGGCACATGGGATCTTAGTTCCCCAACCAGGGATTGAAACTGTGCCCTCTGCAGTGGAAGCATGGAGTCCTAACCCCTGGACCACAAGGGAATTCCCTCATAAATCCACTCTTTTTTTTAAATGTATTATTTTACTTATTTATTTATTTTTGGCTGCATTGGTTATTTGTTGCTGCCTGCGGGCTTTCTCTAGTTGTGGCAAGCAGGGGCTACCCTTTGTTGTGGTGCACAGGCTTCTCAGTGCAGTGGCTTCTCTTGGTTGCGGACCACAGGCTCTAGGCTCTCGGGCTTCAGTAAATGCGGCACATGGACTCAGTAGTTATGGCACACGGGCTTAGTTGCTCCACAGCATGTGGGATCTTCCTGGACCAGGGCTCAAACCCGTGTCCCCTGCATTGGCAGGCAGATTCTTAACCACTGCGCCAGCAGGGAAGTCCTATCCACTTTTATACTTTGTAGTTTTTGCCTTTTCAAGTGTTCTTTTGCAGACATAAATCTATCAAATCCAAATTTCTCCATTCAAATTTTGTAGTTTTGCTGTGTGTGGTTTTTACTGTCAATTTAAGTTTCTGTTGTTTATTTTCACTATTAATATTTACTGTGAATCCTCGCACATAATTAATTGAGGATTTCCACATTGGTCTAGGATAAATCTACTATAATACTATTTAATACAACCTACCAATTCTAAATATAAACTTTTGGAAAAAAGTCTTTTTTTTTCATAGTGACATAAAATTTAGTTGTCTTAGATTGACTCTTTTTAGAGTCAATGGAGCAGTAATTTAATTTTCCAAACACTTATGCTCACTTTGGATATAATACACAAACTTACTATTGCAGAGCAAATGAAGATTAAGAACAGGCACAAGGTGATTTCAAGATCAAATCACTGGGTACAAATTGGCATGTGTCATTTTCCCTGTTCTCTATGACTTCTGCTATGCAGCTAGGAGAGGTTTTTTCCCTCTTGCATGTGTCCTTTAGGCCCCCCTCAAATTCACATCAGCCAACTAAAATAATTATCAAATGGACTTCCCTGGTGGTGCAGCAGTTAAGAATTCACCTGCCAATGCAGAGAACACGAGTCTGATTCCTGGTCCAGGGAGATCCCACATGCTGTGGAGCAACTAAGCCCCTGAGCCACAACTACTGAGCCTGTGCTCTAGAGCTCATGAGTCACAACTACTGAGCCCTTGCACCGCAACTACTGAAGCCTGCACACCCTAGAGCGCGTGCTCTGCAACAAGAGAAGCCATCACAATGAGAAGCCTGTGTACCACAATGAAGACCCAATGCAGCAAATAAATAAATAAATAAATAAATAAATAAATATCAAATACTAAAGGAATCACCTTTTTGCAACCTACTGGGACTATTTTCTTCTGGTCAATTATCTAAAAGAAGTTACTCTGTCCCAGCCCAGTGCCAGACACAGAGCATGAGCTAAATAAATATTTATAAGTCTATTCTTGAGATGTAAGGGAATACAGAAACCAGTAGTTTTTGAAAGCAAGGTACATTGTGTACATTTATAACATTAGACATCAGTCTGGAAATACCACATTATCTCAACACTTTGCAAGTCTTTAAAAAAAAAGACGTCTTTTTGGACGTCTTAATGCTGATTTCCACACTTCCAGTCTATTGATGCATCTGTGAAAAACCTTTTGACAAAGATAATCTACATTTTATTTGTGTATCGCTTAAAGTAAAATTAAAGGAGTCGTTCAACAGCAGTAGAGAGCTCAACCAATACTCTAGAAGCAGCTGGAAGGCACCCAGTTGATACCAAGAGCATCCTTTACGTGGGAATTCCTCCTTCATGGCAAAGAAAAGAGACAGAAACAAGGAGAGATGATAGAAAAGCCCTCAAACTTGTTGTCTCTGGAAGATTGTAAAAACTGTTTAGACCCAGAAAATTTAAAATCAAGTTAGACTATTTGCAAAGAGTAATAACAAAGAGCTCCTAATGACACACATCCCTAGAGGGTTAATGTCCCTGAGTAAGTGTGGACAGAAACAAACTGGACAAACCTTGAAAGGTGGAAGAATGATAAGTTAAAAATTATGGGTGAGAAAGATGAGGAGGAGGAGGAGAAGCAGTTGAGAAAAACCTAAAGTAAATTAGGCACATGTTAGATTTCTGTTATTTGTTGCTTTCTTTTTAAACTAGAACATTTCACAGGTAATATGTATATAGGAAAGTTAGTAGATGTATATTATTTTGATAAATCACTTCCAAACATTTTATTATATTATTACCTCCACATTGTTTTTATAAAGACAAGATGTACTGGGGACAATATTTTAACATCTATGTGGACTTTGAGTTCTGGCCATGATAGAATACAGCCAGAAAAAACTACAGAACTGGAAAAACCATGTCAAGCTATTGCTTTTAGGCACTGGACAACAGAAAGAACGGGATATAATCCTTCAGAAAAGAGAAATGCATGAGGCTACACATTCACTCTGACTTTTTCCTGGGAGCCCTCTTTCCAAAATGAAGTGGAAGCAAGCTGAGTCCAAAAAGAAAACAGTGATCATACTGATTGGAGGAAACAGAAATCAATGTTTGGGGATGCTGAGGGAACTGGAATTTGCTGGAAAGGTACCAGAGAGGAATAAGATGTTCAGAAAAGGAACAGAAATCTTCACAGGATTCCACTGAGTCTGGGCCAAATACTACTTTATACTATGTACAGGGCAAAATGTTACAAGGACTATAACAGAACAGTTACTGGGGGGCTGTGAGTTGAATAATGATTCTGGAGACAATATGATGCTAGGAAAAACTGGAATTCCAACTATCCACGGTGGAGAGAACTTGCTGAACATTCTGGGCATTTAGTTGAGAGCCCAAAATGGATCTGCTTCAGGGGAGTTACACTAAGGCCATCCCAAGCGAAACAAAATAAAGTCTTAAACCAAGCCTCAATAGGATCAAGCTGACCCTCTAGTACATTACCTGCCCATAAGTATGAAACTCAGTGATCTTTATATGAAAACAAGAAAATCTAGATTCTCAATAATATAGCATCTACAATTCCCTGCAGACTATAAAAAATGACTAGATGTGTGAAGACATAGGAAGGTATAATAGGTAACCATGAGAAACAATAGACAAAACAAACAGTCTCAAAGATGACACAGATGTTGGCATTGGAAAGTAAGGTCTTTAAAAACAGCCATTTATAAACACATGAAGGGTTAAAAAAGTACATGTCAAGATGCTAAAGAGTCAAATTATCAAGAAATCCTATACAAACAGATGAAGGGACATACCATGTTCTTAGATTGGAAGAATCAATATTGTGAAAATGACTATACTACCCAAAGCAATTGACAGATTCAATGCAATCCTTATCAGTTTACCAGTGGCATTTTTCACAGAACTAAAACAAGGAATTTTATTATTTGTATGGAAACACAAAAGACCCCGAATAGCCAAAGCAATCTTGAGAAGGAAAGATGGAGCTGGAGGAATCAGGCTTCCTGACTTCAAACTGTACTACAAGGCTACAGGGATCAAGACAGTATGGTACTGGCACAAAAATAGAAAGGAAGATCAATGGAACAGAATAGAGAGCCCAGAGATAAACCCACGCACATATGGGCACCTTGTCTTTGACAAAGGAGGCAAGAACATACAATGGAGAAAAGACAGCCTCTTCAATAAGTGGAGCTGGGAAAATTGGACAGCTACATGTAAAAGAATGAAATTAGAACACTTCCTAACATCCTACACAAAAAGAAACTCCAAATGGATTAAAGACCTACATGGAAGGCCAGACACTATCAAACTCCTAGAGGAAAACATAGGCAGAACACTCTATGACATAAATCAAAGCAAGATCCTTTCTGACCCACCTCCTAGAATAAAGGAAATAAAATCAAAAATAAACAAATGGGACCTCATGAAACTTAAAAGCTTTTGCACAGCAAAAGAAAATCATAAAGAAGACAAGAAGACAATCCTCAGAATGGGAGAAATATTTGCCAACAAAGCAACGGACAAAGGATTAACCTCCAAAATATACAAGCAGCTCATGCAGCTCAATATCAAAAAAACAAACAACCCAATCCAAAAATGGGTGGAAGACCTAAACAGACATTTCTCCAAAGAAGACATACAGATGGCTAATGAACACATGAAAAGATGCTCAACATCACTAATCATTAGAGAAATGCAAGTCAAAGCCACAATGAGGTATCACCTCACACTGGTCAGAATGGGCATCATCAGAAAACCTAGAAACAATAAATGCTGGAGAGGGTGTGGAGAAAAGGGAACCCTCCTGCACTGTTGGTGGGAATGTAAGTTGGTACAGCCACTATGGAAAACAGTTTGGAGGTTCCTTAAAAAACTAAAAATAGAACTACCATATGACCCAGAAATCCCACTCCCGGGCATATACCCTGAGAAAACCGTAATCCAAAAAGAAATATGTATCACAATGTTCATTGCGGCACTATTTACAATAGCCAGGACATGGAAGTAACCTAAATACCCACCAACAGATGAATGGATAAAAAAGATGTGGCACACTTAGACAATGGTATGTTACTCAGCCATAAAAAGGAATGAAATTGAGTTATTTATAGTGAGGTGGATGGACCTAGAGACTGTCATACAGAGCGAAGTAAGCCAGAAAGAGAAAAACAAATACTGTATGCTAACGCATATATGGAATCTAAAAGAATGGTACTGATGAACCCAGTGACAGGGCAAGAATAAAGAGGCAGATATAGAGCACAGATTGAGGACACAGAGGGTGGGGCAAAGGGGAAGCTGGGACAAACTGAGAGAGTAGCACTGACATATATACACTACCAAATGTAAAATAGATAGTGGGAAGCTGCTGTATAACACAGGGACCTCAACTCTATGATGGGTGAGGACTTAGAGGGCTGGGATAGGGAGTGTGGGAGGGAGTCGTAGGAGGGAGGGGATATGGGGATATATGCATAAATACAGCTGATTCACTTTGTTGCACAGCAGAAACTGGTACAACAGTGTAAAGCAATTATATCCAATAAAGTGCTTAAAAAAAAGCCGTAATCCTCTTTCAATGCACAGAGTTTCAAACCACATACTTAAAAAAAATGAAAAAAATGAAAGGGGAGAACTGACAAAGCCACAATTATAGTTAGATATTTTAACATTCCTCTCTCAGTCACTGACAGAATAAGGAAACTGAAAAATCAGAAAAAATATAAAAGATGTAATATTATCAACCAATTTCATCTAACTGATTGTATTTATGGATACTACACCTAGCATCTAGAGAATACATATTCCTTTAAAGTGCACGTGTAATATTCACCAAGAAAAATCCTGTACTGAGCAAAAAAGAAGTCTCAAAAAATGTAATAAGATTAAAATCATGCAAAGTATGCTCTCTGACCACAATAAAATTAAATTAAAAATCAATGAACACGGCTTCCTAGGTGATGCAGTGGTTAAGAATCCACCTGCCAATGCAGGGGCACGGGTTCGAGCCCTGCTCCAGGAAGGTCCCACATACCGCGGAGCAACTAAGCCCGTGCGCCACAACTATTGAGCCTGCACTTTAGAGCCTGTGAGTCACAACTATCGAGCTCATGTGCTGCGACTCCTGAAGCCCATGTGCCTAGAGCCGGTGCTCCACAACAAGAGAAGCCACAGCAATGAGCAGCCCGCACACCACAATGAAGAGTAACCCCCACTCACTGCAACTAAAGAAAGCCCAAGCACAGCAAAAAAAAAAAAAAAAAAGACCCAACACAGGCAATAAAATAAGTAATAAATAAATAAATAAATAAATAAATAAATAAAATTTAAAAAAATCAATGAACACAAAATATCAGATATCAAATATTTGAAAATATCAAAATATTGGAAAATTAAGCAATACATTTCTAAATACTTCCATAGGTCCAAAAAAAGCATAGAATAATTAGGTAATACTTTTAACTAAATGATAATGAAAGCAAAACAGGTACAAATTTGTGCAATACGGCTAAAGGGAAATTTATAGCTCTATATTAGAAGAGAAGAAGTAAGTTCAACTTTAGCTTTAAAAAGAAAACTAAATTAAATGCAAATAAACAAAAGGAAGAAAATAATAAATATAGAAGCAGAAATCAATGAAACAGAATTTAAACAAACACTAGAGATAATCAACAAAGTCAAAAGTTGATTCTTTGAAAAGATTAATAAAATTGATAAACCTATACCTAGACTGACCAAGAATAAAAGAGGGGGGAAAATACTAGCATCAAGAATGAAAGAGGGTGTCACTAGGGAAACTGCATACATTGAATATCAAAAAGTACTATTATTAAAGATTTTTTGCTGAAAAACTGGACAACTCAGGACAAATGCAATAAAAAACCTGAGGGGAGGAGACACAAATTGCCAAAACAGACACAAGAAGTTAGAAAATCTGAGTACTACAACATCGCTTTGAATTTGTAATCAGAAGCTTTCCCTCAAGGAAAATTCCAGGCTAATGTGGAGTCTCTGGTGAATTCTACTAGCATGTAAGGAAGAAATAATACTAATTCTAAACAATTTTTTTCAGAAAATAGAAGGAGAAGAAATACTTTCCAACTCATTGTATGAGGCTCGGATAATCTTGATACCAAAACCAGATAATGACATTACAAAAAAAAAAATTTACAGACCAATATCTCTCATGAACATAGACACAAAAGTCCTTAACAAAATATTAGTAATTAAATCTAGCAATGTATAAAAGAGAAAATATACCACAACTGAGTGAAATTTTTCACAGGAAGGCAAAGTTAGTTCAACACCAGAAAATCAATTAATACAGTTAACCATATAAACATTAAAATGGAAAATTGTATGATCATCTCAATAGAGACAGAAAAAAGTCAACATCTCTTCATGATAAAAAAAAAAAGTTAACACTTTAGGAATAGACTCTTATAAGAGATATTTGTAGAAAACCTACAGTTAAAAGTATATTTGATGGTAAAGGACTGAAGGCTTTCTTTTTAAGATTGGGAACAAGCAAGAGATGTCCACGCTCACCACTTCTATTCAACATTTTTCTTGACGTTCTAGCCAATGAAACAATATGGGAAAAAAAGTATAAACATTGGAAAGAAAAAACTAAAACTCTCCCTTATTTACATATAATTGTTTATATAGAAAATGCCAAAGAATCTACAAAACAACTTCTAGAACTCTTACGTACCTTTAGCAAGGTTACAGGATACCAATACAGGTCAAATACAAAAATCAAGTGTTTTTCTAGATTTTAGCAATGAGTACTCAGAAAATGAAATTTAAAACCATCATATATAATAATATTAAAAATATAAAAAATACAATACTCAGAGATAAACTTAGTAAAATATGTGCAAGAGCTCCTCACTAAAAACTACTAATCATAGCTGAGAAAAAATTAAAGAACACCTGCACTAAAAGAGAAATAGACATCTATGAATTGGAAAGCTCAATATTTCTAAAATGTTATTTTTTCCCAAATTGATCTGTAGATTGAATGCAATCCCAATCACAATCCCAGCAGGCTTTTTAACATTTGTTTTGCTTTTAGAAACTGGTAAGTTGGTTCCAAAATGTATATGAAATGCAAAATATCTAGAAAACTAATCTTGAAAAAGGAGAAATAGATTGGAGAATTTACAGTACTTGTTCAAGAAATACTATAAATTTATAGTAATCAAACTAGTGCAGTATTGGCATAAGGACAGACAAGTTGATCAAGGGAGAGGCATAAAAATCACAGAAAGAAACCCACACTTACTTAAGATCATGAACCTAAAAGCAAAAGCTAAAATGTTGATACATCTAGGAAAATTTTAGGAGAATTTCTTTGCCAACTTGATTTAGGCAAACACTTCTTAGAAGACAGAAAGCGCTAACAATAAAAAAACAAAACAGAAAAAAAACTAGATTTCATTCAAATTAAAAACTTCTGCTCACCAGAGACACCATTAAGAACATTAATAAGCAAGCCACAGACCAGGAGAAAATCTTTGCAAAATATATATCAGACAAAGAACTTGTTTCCAGAATACATAAATAAGTCCTACAAATCACTAACAATAAGACAACCTCATGTGAAAAAAAACTGGCAAAAGATTGAACAGATACTTTACAAAGGAAAAATATACAAATGACAAGTAAGACATGAAAAGTGCTTAACATGTTTATCAGGGAAATTAAAATTAAACCCCAAATGCAATACCACTACACACATACTAGGATGACTCAAATGAAAAGCAATGACAATACCAAGTGTTGGTGGCAACAACCAGAACTCTCACACATCGCTAGTGAGAGGGTAAAATGTCACAAGATTTGGAAGACAGCTGTGAGGTTTCTTATAGCCTTAAATTCCTACCTATGTCCCATCAATTCCCTGGATATATACCTGAAATTAACGTAAATGTATGTCCACAAATGTGTGTACAAGAATGTTCATGGCAAATTTATTCACAAGTTGATATGAAGTTAATATTTATAATTTATATCATTTATTCACAGTAAGCCCTAAATGGAAACAATCCAAATGTATGTCAAAAGGAAAGTAAGTAAACAAACTGTGCTATATTCAGACAACGGAATACTGTGAAGTGACACAAAGGAATGAACCACTGCTGTATGCAACAACAGGAATGAATCTCCAAAATACTCTGAGTGAAAGAAACCAGATTCATTGATATGAAGATGCAGAACAGGCAAAACTACTTTATGGGTTTAGTCCACAGCAGTAGTTTCCTATAGGAAAGGGAGTTGACTGGGAAGGGACAAGAAGAAATTGGGAGGAAGGAAAATTTCTATTATCTTGAAAATGATGTGGGTTAGATTTACGTGAATTTGTCAAAACTCTTCAAATTATGCTCTTATGATCTGTGCATTTCACTGTATGTAAATTTTACATTAATACCCTTTTTAAAAAAGGAAACCATATCTACTCACGGTTTGCTCTAAGAATACAGTTCTTTCTGAAAACCTAACAATGTCAATGCATGCGTAGACAAGGTGCTTTGTTCATTTCTGTCAAGGCTTTGGTTTTGCATTGGTACTTGATCTGGACCATATTTCATACAATCCACTAACAAATACATTTGAAACATTACTAATTGTTTCTCTAAATGATTCAACCTTTGGTACACTTTTCTACCACTTGAAAAACAACCCATTTTTGTTGTCAAGAATCTGGTCAGTAGCAAGGAGTGTTTTTAGTGAGGATTAGCTGCTTCCTGCGGCATTAACTCCTTCCCGTATACCCTGCAGTTCAGTAATAACTCTCTGCCATTAAAACAGAATTTCCTGGGGGCTTTCCTGGGGGCGCAGTGGTTAAGAATCCACCTGCCAATGCACGGAACACGGGTTCGAGCCCTGGTCAGGGAAGATCCCACATGCCGCGGAGCAACTAAGCCCGTGCGCCACAACTACTGAAGCCTACAGGCCTGAAGCCTGTGCTCCACAAGAGAAGCAACCGCACTTGAGAAGCCTGTGCACTGCAAAGAAGAGTAGCCCCCACTTGAAAGCCCGTGCGCAGCAACAAAGACCCACCGCAGCCAATAAATAAATAAATTTATAAAAAAACAAAACAAAACAAAATTTCCTATGTCCTTAAGCTTGGGCAGCTCTTTCCACCTCTGTATTTTGGTTTGCACTTTGCCCATGATCTGAACAACTTCTGCTTTTCTGCATTTCTCATTCATTCAATAAATATTTATTGCATAGCAACCAGGGGTCAGGTGATGGGTGACTGTATTCAGGCTGGTAAGCATCCAATCCAAAAAAAAAAGCAGATAAGGTTTCATCTCTGAGTTTATAGTCTGGAGTATCTGGGTTCAGACAAATCAAATAATCACACAGGAACGTGTAATTAGAAGTGTGAAACAGCACGACACACACACTGGGAATAGAAGTGAGATGGTACATGACAGCATTTAACAAGTGGATCTCATTTATAACATAACAAGTAGACTTTGATGAGATAAATTTTTAATTGACATCAAGAGACTTTAGAAGAGCAAACTGGGAAATACAGATGAGATGGTGGGTGAATGGGTTTCAGGCAGAGGGAGTGAGTGGCATGTCCAAAATCGTTACAGCAGGAGGGAGCACGGCATGCTACAGGAGCCAAAAGAAGACCAGAGTACTAGAGGGCGCAGGATCAATTAAAGCTGGAGAAACACGCATGCTAAATACTCTAGCCTTTTTGTTCTTGAACAGTAGGAAGCCACCAAGGGGGTTTAAGTATATGTGTTGGGGAGAAGAAAGAATTTTTAAATAGATTTGAAAACACTGCTTTAGCAGTCACAATTCTTCAAGGTTGTTTTACATACTACCTCCCCCATTGTCTTTCCCCTCTAGCAGAGGTGATTTCTATCTCCTCTGAACACCACAGCCATTTTCTTCATCCCTTGTAGAATCCTCACTTACAAAAGTCTCGTACTATTGCTTACTTGTTTACTCATTTCTACAGTATTAAAATGTTGGCAGTCTGGGAATTTCTATTTCACCTTAACTCTCTGCCGTCCTAACAGTGTACTAGGGGTCCAATGTATTTGTTGTCAAATCTATGAAAAACAGTAGGGGGAAAGGTACTGATTTATTCTCATCAAATGACCAAACACAGGATGAGCCAGAGCATGTCCATACTTGGCGTAATAAGTGTTGCAATGAGGATACAACACATGGCAGTGAGGTCAGTTACCTCTCAGGAGAGATCTGTTGGCTTCCCAACAGGCCCACGCAGTCAGGAGAACCTCAGGACCATCATCTCATTCCAGTTCAGCTTTGGATGTCTGGGATTTTGATTTCTGGTACATGTAAGCAAATCAGACTCTGGGGAATTGATTCATGGTAACCAAATTCAGAAACAACTGGTATTGTTTTTTAAAGGATGTTACTTTCATTTTACAGAGAACAATTATGTCTTGTGTTCAAATTATGATTTGTAAATTATAGGTGAATATAGCTATAGTTGAAAACATCTCTTGAAAAAGCAAAAAAAAAAAAAAAAAAAAAAGAAAAAGCAAAGAATCAGAGCAAGATAAGTTGTCTCCCCTGGATGACCAGAGTTACCCAGCTACCCCACTAGGTATGTAGCAAGGGTCACATCATCAGATTTGTTAGCCAAGGCAAGCTTTTCCTGGTTAGTGCTAGGGACACTCTGGGAAAAATTACTTAAAAACTTTCCTTTCCTAAAAGGGGCATGATATTCTTTAGTATGATAGTCTTTTCTTCAATGTATTAAAATTTTCAATAAGGTTATGGGTAAGCCTAACAGTGCAGTTTATGAGTAAAACATTTAAAACAATGCCCAGTAAATTATTATCTGATTCATTTAAAGTGAGTTCTTGAATATCTCTTTTCTTATTTTTTTAAGCTCTTTATTGGAATATAATTGCTTTACACTCCTGTACCAGCTTATGAGGTACACCAAAGTGAATCAGTTGTACTTATACACATATCCCCATATCCCCTCCCTCCCGCGATGTCCCCCCACCCTCCCCCCCCGGCCCTCTAAAGCATCACCCAACATCGAGTTGATCTCCCTTTGTTATACAGCAACTTCCCACTAGCTATTTTACAGTTGGTAGTATATATATGTCTATGCCACTCTCTCACTTCGTCCCAGCTTCCCCTTCGCCCCCCACCCCCCCAACCCCATGTCCTCCAGTCCATTCTCTGCGTCTGCATCTTTATTCTTATTCTGTCACTGGGTTCATCAGTACCATTTTTTAAAAATTTTTTTTAGATTCCGTATATATGAGTTAGCATACAATATTTGTTTTTCTCTTGGAATATCTCTTTTCTGATCCAGTATGAACTGATGTAATAATTTATATCTGGGACTTCCTAGATGGAGCAGTGGTTAAGAATCTGCCTGCCAATGCAGGGGATACAGGTTCAATCCCTGCTCCAGGAAGATCCCACATGCCACAGGCCAACTAAGCCCATGCACCACAACTATTGAGCCTGCGCTCTAGAGCCCATGAGCCACAACTATTGAGCCTATGTGCCACAACTACTGGAGTGCGAGTGCCTAGAGCCTGTGCTCTGCAACAAGAGAAGCTACTGCAATGAGGAGCCCGGGCACCACAATGAAGAGTAGCCCTGCTCACAACAACTAGAGAAAGCCCGTGTGCAGCATCAAAGACACAACACAGCCAATAAATAAATAAAGTAACTAATTTTAAAAAGTATGGCATTAACTATTAAAAAAATAATAATTTATCCCTGAGAGGCAATCGTATTTCTTTACTTCCACGTTCTTAAGCATGGAGAAGGTTCCTCGCTATTCTTTATTGGAAGCAAGCTACATTTATTTTGAATAAGTATAACATCTTTACAGCAGTCATCCAAACAATATTTCCTAATGAGTGCAATAAAGCATCTCGATAGCTCAAGAGTTAATTAAGAATCCTAGGGTGCCTAAATTACTTCCCCCCAAATTAACTCAATCTTTATTAGGAAGCATCTCAGTGGGAACATAAGGCTGTGAGAGCCACAGTTTTAACCTTCAGCATTATGCAGGTTAAATTCACACACTTTATGAAATATCTGGCATTAGTAAGAGTGCCGGCATATCCGTAGGTCAATCAGAACAAGCTGGTTTACTTTGTTGTTCACTTGTCTGAGAACCTAGTAATTATACACAGATACATGTTAACATATTCCACTATGTGGTAACATACTTTTCTAAGATTATGAATTTGTCAAATTTGTTTTTTTATATATCTAGGGGCTAATTTATTAGGTACGTTGGAAGTTTAGGGTTAGTAGATGCTCTCAAAGAATATTACTCATAATATTGTTATCCTCTTTATCTTCAGTAATACATTTTGCCTTAAAGTCTGCCAAGCCTGATTCTAATACACATGCATATTTTTTGGTCTATCTTTTGTCACCCTTGTACTTTCAACTTATCCTTATGTTTAAGATATTTTTCTTAAGAACAGCACATAGCTGTATTTTTAATGCAATCATATAATCTCATTCTCAAAGTATGATTTTCAAATTGCGGTCTGAACCCATGAGGGTCCCCAAGAACCTTTGGTGGTGGTGGATATCTTAGTCCATTTGGGCTGGTATAGGGCTGGATCATGTCATAGCTGTTTGTTTGTTTTTCAGGAACCTCCATATTGCCAGCTTTCAATAATGGCTGTACCGATAATTTACACTTCCACCAACAGTGCACAAAGATTCTCTCTTCTCCACATCTTCACCGCATGTATTACCTCATCTTTTGGATAACAGACATTCTAATAGGTGTGAGGTGATATCTCATTGTGGTTTGGATTTGCATTTCCTCAATAATGATATTGAGCATTTTTTCATGTACTTGGCCATTTGTATGTCTTTGGAAAAATATCTATTCAGGCTCTCTGCCCATTTTTTAATCAGATTTTTGCGTCTTGCGATTGAATTGTGTGAGTTCCTTATATTTTGGATATAAATCCCTTATCAGATGTATGGTTTGCAAATATTTTCCCCCATTCTGCAGGTTGCCTTTACATTTTCTTGATTGTTTCTTTTGTAGTGCAGAAACTTTTTCACTTGATGTAGTCCCAATTGTTGATTTTTACTTTTGTTGCTTGTGCTTTAGATGTCATATCCCAAAAAATCCATTGCCAATCCAATGTCAAGCAGATTTTCGCCTATGCTTTCTTCTGGAATTTTTATAGTTTCAGTTCTTATATATAAAAGTCCTTAGTCCATTTTGAATTAATTTTTGTGAATGGCATTAAGATAGGGGTCCAATTTCATTCTTTTGCATGTGAATATCCAGCTTTTTCAACACCATTTATTGAAGTATCACCACTATCCTTTCCCCATTGAGTATTTTTGGCTGCCTTGTTAAATATTAATTGGCCCTGTATGTGAGGGATTATTTCTTGGGCTCTCAATTCTGTTCCATTGGTCTATGTGTCTGTTTTTATATTAATACCATACTGAGAAACTCTTTTTAATTATTACTAAGACATTGTTTTTGTCATTCTCATTCATTCATGAGTGTACTGTGGTTTTCCAGAGGCTAGATAGTGCATGATATTGCATGAGGTTGAATGCAGAAGCAGATGTGTAAATCCAGCCAGACAGTCAAGTCAGACAATAAAGAGATTTGTAAAAATGCAAAAACACCTTTTAACAATTTGAAACTCTCAGATCTTACTGACAACAATAAGATCTTATTGATGACAATAATTCATTTTATCTTGACACTTGTGTGAAAATTTAACTGAGGTAGAATTCCAGATTACAGTTATATCCTCTTGATATTCTGAAGGTATTCTTCCATTGTCTTCTTATTTCTTTTATTACGTTTGAGAATTAGTTGTGTTGGCTGAAATTCTTAGGGATATAATCTTGATGTTTTCTGATCTGTTGATTCTAGCTCATGGAGTAAATATTTCCTCATATGTTCTACAATTTAAATTGTGGGTTTATCTTCATTGAGACCTAATACCTGCACAGTTCAAAATGAGAGAGGAAGTCCCTCTGAGGATGTTTTGTATATGCTCCCTTCAAGTGCTTCAAGGTGACCACCAGTCTCAGACCATTTTTTTTAATTTTGGTAAAGTATACACAACAAAATATTTATCATTTTAACCATTTGTAAATACACAGTTCAGTGACATTAAATACATTCACAGTGTTGTGTGAACCACTTTTATGCCCAAAACTTTTTCTTCATCTCCAGCATAAATTTTGTATCCATTAAACAATAACTTTCCATTTTTCCCTCCCACAACCTCAGGTAATCTCTATTTTCTGTATCTAGGAATTTGCCTATTCTAGGTACCTCATATAAGCGGAATCATACAATATTTGTCCTTCTCTGTCTGGCTTATTTCACTTAAAATAATGTTTTCAGAGTCTATGCATATTGTAGCATATATTAAGATTCCATTCCTTTTCGTGGCTGAATAATAGTCCACTGTATGTATATACCACATTTTGTTTATCCATTCATCTGTTGATAGACACTTAAGGTTGTTTCTACCTTTCAGCTGTTTTGGATAATGCTGTTATAAAAATTGGTGTACAAATACTTAAGTCCTTGCTTTTAATTTGTTTAGATATGTACCTAGGAATGGAATTACTGGGTCATACGGTAGATCTGTGTTTAACTTTTGGAGGAACCATCAAACTGTTTACCCCAGCAGCTCCACCATTTTACATTCCCACCATAATGTATGAGGGTTCCAATTTCTCCACATCCTGGCTAACACTTGATACTTTCCACTTTATTGATTATAACCATCATAGTAGGTGTGATGTAGAGACCACTCGTGATTTAATTCGTTAGCTTGGGGTTTCCTGGACCTCACAGGTAGTTCATACTCAAAACCCAAACTTGTGTGAGGGCTGATCCAGGCTATCAAATCCTCAGGGGATCAGATTATTTCCATACAATGGCCTAAGAGCCTATGCCTGTCCCAACAAGCTTCCTATCATCTCATTGTCCAAGTAAGCAGATTTTTCTAAGCCACCATTTCACTAAAGTGCAGATCTCCAATATATAGAATATGATTGCATGTGCCCATCATCAGAAGACACTGTAGCTGGATTACCATTAAAATCCAAACTACCCCACCCCCCCGACACACACACACACACACACACACACACACACACACCCACACACTTCTCCCTTAGCCCTCCTTTTTCAGGGCTCCAACAAATTCAGCTCACAGATTTTCTCCTAGGGTTCACCTACCCACAAAAGCCTGCTTCACGTGCCACCTTTATCTGTGACCCAAGAGGATTCTCCTTACTTTATTGCAATTCTGCGATGCTTTAAAATATATTTATCTTATTTTACTTTATATTTTAGTATTTTTATTGGGAGGATTTTCAGATTGCTTAGTCCATCTATTGTCAAATTATCCTGCAAAATATTATGTTCAATCTTCTGGCTTTATTTTTAGAAACCAATCATACTATGTGATTGGCAAATTTAAAAATCTAGAAATAATTCTACTTATTCACCTTTTAAAGGTATGTTCAACATTTGATCAAAATATTGACAATCCTTAGGAGTAAAGTGCAAAAATATGTCATCATAAAAGTTTGGATTATTGACATATTGCAATATTTCTCAGAGTTAGTTAGGTAGAACAATTTTCAAAATCAACTAATATTTTAATTATGAAAATAACTATTTCAATATCATTAGCAAAGTGTTGTATTAAACCAGATTAAACCGCTTTCATAACTGCAAGACGTATATAACATACATGCTGAATCTCTAAGAATGCATTTCTCAAATTTATCTTCTTGGAGCACTTTGTGGTACTAAATATTCAGACACATCACTTCTGGGAACTCTGACTTCGACATTTAAAATTCAAATTTCCAATTTTTCCATCAAGTTATATAAATCAGGCCATTATCATATCTGGATCATAACATAAATGAGTCAGTAGCTTTTAGAATTAATGATGGGCTCTGATTCTTGGTAGCGACAATATTTTTACCTTAAAAAAAGCTCAACTTTTAATTCTTCATTTTTAATATTACCATAATCTCTGATACATATTTTATATATCAATAATCATAATAAAAAAGTTTTAGAATACTTATAGTCTTTGATATGTTAGATTATGGGAATATAGAAAGGAATTAGAGATGTCAATACAGAAGGGAAAACACATATTTAAGGAGTAAGTTCTCCATAGCAACAGAATCATATATATTTGTCCCACAGTGATTGTAGCAAAATAACTTATCTGAAGCCCTGGACACTTTAAGTTAATGGAAAAACTGAAGAGAACATTAAAGTCTCATTACTCTAGATGGTGATTTATGAATTAGGTTTAATAGTCTAAGTATTCTCCCATCTGCTGAAAAATATATCTTTAGAGATTTAATATTAATTTTAATAATTCGGGTTTTGAAAGCAGTTTTTCATAGAACTTGTTAAAAGAATTTGTAATACTTCTTTGAAAAAAACCTCTAAAGTTTCATATGATTGCAATTTCTCTGAAATATAAAAACAAAGCCATTAAAATATATGTAAATATCAAAGGAATGGAAATAACTTCATAAAAAAATTACACGGTTCGTTGTCTACTAAAGGACTGATTTTCCAGTTTGTAAATTGTGGTAATTCCTAGATTATTCTCCTGATTTTTTTTCTACTAACTAGTCATATCTCTGTTAATTAACTATATCAAAAGGTGAACAAAACTGAAAAATTTTTAAATCACAAAATATTTGAGTAGGAAAAGTCCCCAGAGAGGATCTATTGAAGCCACTTAATTTACAAATAAGGAAACTGATGCCAGTTTCTGCACTGTTTAAATTTTAATAAATTCCATTATCAAAATGACTAAAATCCCAAATAAAAGATTACTGTATTGTTCTAAAATAATTCCATATTGGCAAAACATATCACTGCCATTGGTCACATTCCTTTAAGGGAGAGCACTCACAATAAGAGTATCACAGTTTTGCTTCAGCTATTTGTTTCATTTTTATTTTAAATCTTAAAATGGTGGTAACTGTACCTCTCTCTTAGAGCTATGGTGAGAACTGAAAGAGAGAATGAAACCAGAGTGCCTAGCTCAGAGTCTGGGGCATAGCAGGTGGTCAAAATAAATATCGCTTTACTTCGCTCTCTGCATTGTCATTATATAATTATTCCATTATGTAATTATTTTACCTTTAGTTCAAAGGTAGTAAAAAGTGTAAAACTCGATGGAAAACTATGGCCCACTTCAAATTACTTTTTCCAAGTTACTCAAGAATTCAAAATAAATTGATAAGACATAAACAAATAAGAAAAATAAAGAAATGTCCCATCTTGCCTGTGCTTACTTGGAAGATATAAGACAGGTTATACTAAAGCTCCAGGTTTGCCATTGAAAGCTCAGTCCACTTCTCTATCTTTTTTAGTACCAGAAAGTAACCTGAGGGACACCTAGACATAAGGAAATCACCCAGATGCAGTCGACTTTCAGCAGCTCTAATTTTAATCAGGAATTCAACACACATACATTATGGAGCAACTGCTATGTAGTGGCCACTGGGGTAGTTGTTCGTGAGTATCAAAATTAATAAGAAACTGTCCTTTTCCTCAGAAAACTAAGAAATCTATTACAGCACTTAAGCTCAGTGTAGAAAACGAAATACGACAGAAAGGAATAAAGGTGGAGAACCGTTTAGGGAGATGTCTGCCTGCTTGGAAGTAGAAGGAGAAATTAGGTCTGAGCTTCGTCTTGACTAGGAATTAGCCAATTCAAGGGCTGGCAGAAAGGAGAACATTTTATCCAGGACATGCAGAGACAAGAGACAAGATGTTATGAAGTGGATGGGAAAGCGTGACAGTGCAAGCCACAGGAACATATGGGAACTTGAAGCAATTATTGTGGAGACTTGTTGATTTTCCTTTCAGTGACAATTATTTCTGATGAGAGTGACAGATATTCAGGGAAGAACCTTGCCACATATAAATTTTCTTTTTAAGAAAAGATGACTAGCTACAAATTTCAATATAAATTATTAAATAAACAAAGAACAACCTAACCTTACACCTAAAACAATTAGAAAAAGAAGAACAAAGAAACCCCAAAGTGAGCAGAGGGAAAGAAATCATAAAGATCAGAGCAGAAATAAATGAAAAAGAAAGGAAGGAAGCCATAGCAAAAATTAATAAAACTAAAAGCTGGTTCTTTCAGAAAATTAACAAAATTGATAAACCACTAGCCAGACTCATCAAGAAAAAAAGGGAGAAGATGGAAATCAACAGAATTAGAAATGAAAAAGGAGAAGTCACAACGGACACCTCAGAAATACAAAAGATCATGAGAGACGACTACAAGCAACTCTATGCCAATCAATTGGATAACCTGGAAGAAATGGATACATTCTTAGAAAAATACAGTCTTCCAAGACTGAACCAGGAAGAAATAGAAACCATGAACAGACCAATCACAAGTACGGAAATTGAGGCAGTGATTAAAAATCTCCCAACACACAAAAGCCCAGGACCAGATGGGTTCACGGGCGAATTCTATCAAATATTTAGAGAAGAGCCAACACCTACCCTTCTCAAACTCTTCCAAAATACTGCAGAAGGCGGAACACTCCCAAACTCATTCTACGAGGCTACCATCACCCTGATACCAAAACCAGGCAAAGATGTCACAAAAAAAGAAAATTATAGACTGATATCACTGATGAATATAGATGCAAAAATCCTCAACAAAATACTAGCTAACAGACTCCAACAGCACATTAAAAAAATCATACACCATGATCAAGTGGGGTTTATCCCTGGGATGCAAAGATTCTTCAATATACGCAAATCAATCAACGTGATACATCATATCAACAAACTGAAGGATAAAAACCATATGATCATCTCAATAGATGCAGAAAATGCTTTTGACAATGTTCAACATCCATTTATGATAACAGCTCTTCAGAAAATGGACATAGAAGGAAATTACCTGAACAAAATAAAAGCCATATATGAGAAACCCAAAGCCAACATCGTTCTCAATGGGGAAAAACTGGAAGAATTGCCTCTAAGAACAGGAACAAGACAAGGGTGTCCACTCTCACCACTATTATTCAACATAGTTTTGGAAGTTTTAGCCACAGCAATCAGAGAAGAAAAAGAAATCAAAGGAATCCAAATTGGAAAAGAAGAAATAAAAATGTCACTCTTTGCAGATGACATGATATTATATATAGAAAACCCTAAAGATGCTACCAGAAAACTGCTAGCACTAATTGATGAGTTTAATAAAGCAGCAGGATACAAAATTAATGCACAGAAATCTCTTGCATTCCTATACACTAACAACGAAAGAGCAGAAAGAGAAATTAAGGAAACTCTTCCATTCACCATTGCAACCAAAGGAATAAAATAAATAGGAATAAACCTGCCTAAGGAGGCAAAAGATCTGTATGCAGAAAACTTTAAGACACTGATAAAAGAAATCAAAGACGACACAAACAGATGGAGGGACATACCATGTTCCTGGATTGGAAGAATCAATATTGTGAAAATAACTATCTTACCCAAAACAATTTGCAGATTCAACGCAATCCCGATCAAATTACCAACGGCATTTTTCACAGAACTAGAACAAGAAATCTTACGATTTGTAGGGAAACACAAAAGACCCCGAATAGCCAAAGCAATCTTGAGAAGGAAAGACGGAGTTGGTGGAATTAGGCTTCCTGACTTCAAACTATACTACAAGGCCACCATGATCCAGACAGTATGGTACTGGCACAAAAATAGAAAGTGAGATCAATAGAACAGAATAAAGAACTCAGAGGTAAACCCAAGCATATATGGGCAGCTTATCTTTGACAAAGGAGGCACGAATATACAATGGAAAAAAGACAGCCTCTTCAATAAGTGGTACTGGGAAAATTGGACAGCAACATGTAAAAGAATGAAAGTAGAACACTTCCTAACACCATACACAAAAAGAAACTCCAAATGGATTAAAGACCTACATGGAAGGCCAGACACTATCAAACTCCTCGAGGAAAACATAGGCAGAACGCTCTATGACATCCATCAAAGCAAGATCCTTTCTGACCCACCTCCTAGAATCATGGAAATAAAATCAAGAATAAACAAATGGGACCTCATAAAACTTAAAAGCTTTGGCACAGCGAAGGAAACCATAAAGAAGACTAAAAGGCAACCCTCAGAATGGGAAAAAATAGTTGCCTATGAAACAACAGACAAAGGATTAACCTCCAAAATATACAAGCAGCTCATGCAGCTTCATACCAAAAAAGCAAATAACCCAATCCACAAATGGGCGGAAGACCTAAATAGACATTTCTCCAAAGAAGACAAACAGATGGCCAACAAACACATGAAAGGATGCTCAACATCACTAATCATTAGAGAAATGCAAGTCAAAGCCGCAACGAGGTGCCACCTCACACCGATCAGAATGGCCATCATCACAAAATCTGGAAACAACAAATGTTGGAGAGGGTGTGGAGAAAAGGGAACTCTCCTGCACTATTGGTGGGATTGTAAGTTGGTACAACCACTATGGAAAACAATTTGGAGGTTCCTTAAAAAACTACAACTAGAACTACCATATGATCCAGTAATCCCACTACTGAGCATATACCCAAAGAAAACCATAATCCCAAAAGAAACATGTACCATAATGTTTATTGCAGCACTATTTACAATAGCCAGGACATGGAAGCAACCTAAATGCCCATCAACAAATGAATGGATAAAGAAGATGTGGCATATATATATACAATGGAAGATTACTCAGCTATAAAAAGGGATGAGATGGAGCTCTATGTAATGAGGTGGATAGACCTAGAGTCTGTCATACAGAGTGAAGTCAGTCCGAAAGAGAAAGACAAATATTGTATGCTAACTCACATATACGGAATCTAAAAATGGTACTGATGATCTCAGGGACAAGAACAAGGACGCAGGTGCAGAGAATGGACTGGAGAACTCGAGGTTTGGGAGGGGCCGGGGGGTGAAGGGGAAGCTGAGACGAAGCAAGAGAGTAGCACAGACATATATATACTACCAAGTGTAAAGTAGATAGCCAGTGGGAAGCTGTTGTATAACAAAGGGAGTTCAACTCGAGGATGGAAGATGCCTTAGAGGACTGGGACAGGGAGGGTGGGGGGGACTCGAGGGAGGGAGGGAATACGGGGATATGTGTATAAAAACAGATGATTGAACTTGGTGTAACCCCCAAAAAATAATAAATAAATAAATAAAATTTAAAAAAAAAAGAAAAGATGACTAGCTACAAATGTCAATATAAATTATTAAATAAACAAAGAAAGTGAAGTGACTGATAAGGTGGTCAGGATAGGCTTCGTAAGAGCAGGAAGGATTAAAAAATAGACATGCAAGAACCCACTGAAATAAAGTGGTTGTACAGGTTTGGAGCAACTAGGAACAGACTTTTAAGTAAAGAAAAGCAAGTCTGAGGACTGACTCCACCTGACTTCAAAACTTACTATAAAGCTGCAGTAATCAAGACAGTATGTTATTCATAAAAGAATAACAAAATAAATGTATGAAACAGAATACAGAGCCTAGAAATACTTACACAAACATAGACAATTAATCTTTGACAAAGGCAGCAAAGGACAGTAGAACAAGGATAGTCTTTTCAACAAATGATGCTGGAATAATTGGACATCCACACGCGAAAAAAAAATGCATCTAGAGACAGACTTTACACCTTTCACAAACAGTAACTCAAATGGACCACACTAAAATGCAAAACCACAGAACTCCCAGAAGATAACACAGAAGAAAATCTAGGTGACAAGTATGATGAGGATATTTTAAATACAACCCCAAAGTACAATCCAGGAAAGAAATAATTGGTAAACTGGACTTCATGACAATTCAAAACTTCTGCTCTGCAAAAGACAATGTCAAGAGAAGGGAAAGACAAGCCACAGGTTATGAGAAAATATCTGCAAAAGGCAGATCTGATAAAGGACTATCATTCAACATTTACAAAGAATTCTTAAAACAGCAATAAGAAAATGGAGAATCTAATTTTTAAAAATGGGCAAAAGGTCTTAACAGACACCTCACTAAAGAAGATATACACATGGCAAGGAAGCATATGAAAAGGTGTTCAATATCACATGTCATTAGGGAATTGAGATTTTTTTCATAAATTTATTTATTTATTTATTCTTGGCTGCATTGGGTCTTCGTTGCTGCGAGGGCTTTCTCTAGCTGTAGCAAGGGTGGGCTACTCTTTGTTGCGGTGCACGGGCTTCTTATTTCAGTGGCTTCTCTTGTTGCTGAGCACTGGCCCTAGGTGCTTCAGTACTTGCGGCACATGGGCTCAGTAGTTGTGGCTGGCGGGCTCTAGAGTGCAGGCTCAGTGGTTGTGGCACATGGGCTTAGTTGCCCCGTGGCATGTGGGATCTTCCTGGACCAGGGATCAAACCCATGTCCCTTGCATTGGCAGGCAGACTCTTAACCACTGTGCCACCAGGGAAGTCCCAGGAATTGAGAATTACAACAATGAGATACCACCACACACCTTTTAGGATGGCCAAAATCCAAAACACTGACAACAGCAAATACTGGAGAGGATGCAAAGCAACACAAATTCAAACACTACTAGTGGGAATGCAAAATGATGCAGCCACTTTGGAAGACAGTCTGGCAGTTTCCTACAAAACTAAACATACTCATCTCACACAATCCAGGAATCACTGTTCTTGGCATGTACTCAAATGCTGACATCTATGTCCACATGAAAACCTGAACACGGAAACTTACGGGAACTTTATTTATAACTGCCAAAACCTGGACGCATTCAAGATATCCTTTAGAAAGTGAATGGATAAATACACTGTGGTATAAACAGACAATGGAATATTATTCAGTGCTAAAAATGAGTTACCAATTCATGAAAAGACATGGAAGAAACTTAAACACATACTACTAAGTGAAAGAAGCCAGTCTGAAAGGGCGGCCTACACACTGGATGATCCCTCCCAACTATCTGAATTCTGGAAAAGGCAAAACCATGGGGACATAAAACAATCAGTCGTTGACAGTATTGCAGGGAGGCATAACACAGAGGGTTTTTAGGGTAGTGAAAACACCCTGTATGATACTACAATGGTGGATACATATCATTATATATTCATCTAAACACACAGAATGTGTAATACCAGGAATAACCCCTCATGTGAACTATGAACTCTGGAGGATAAAGATGTGTCCATGTACCTAAATAGACATTTCTCCAAAGGAGATATTCGGATGGCCAACAGGCACATGAAAAGATGCTCAATATCACTAATTATTAGAGAAATGCAAATCAAAAATACAATGAGGTAGCACCTCACAACACTCAGAATGGCCATCATTAAAAAGCCGACAGGGCTTCCCTGGTGGCGCAGTGGTTAAGAACCCACCTGCCAATGCAGGGGACACGGGTTCAATCCCTGGTCCGGGAAGACCCTACATGCTGCAGAGCACCTGAGCCCGTGCGCCCCAACTACTGAGTCCGCACCCTGCAACTACTGAAGCCTGCCAGCCTAGAGCCTGAGCTCCGCAGCAAGAGAAGCCACTGCACTGAGAAGCCTGCGCACCACAACGAAGAGCAGCCCCTGCTCATCACAACTAGAGAAAGCCCGGGCCCAGCAACAAAGACCCAATGCAGCCAATAAATAAATAAATAAATAAATAAATAAATAAATAAATAAATAAAATTTAAAAACGGTGATCTTCAAGGTTTAAAAAAAAGGAGAAAAAGGCTACAAATAAGAAATGCTGGAGAGGGCCTGGAGAAAAGGGAACCCTCCTACACTGGAGGTAGGAATGTAAATTGGTGCAGCTATTTTAGAAAACAGTATGCAGGTTTCTTAAAAAAACTCAAAATAGAGTTGCCATGTGACCCAGCAATCCCAGTCTGGGGCCTCTATCCAGAAAAAACTGCAATTTGAAAAGATACACGCACCCCAATGTTCACAGCAGCACTATCTACAGTAGCCAAGACATGCGAGCAACCTAATGTCCATCTACAGAGGAGCACATAAAGATCTGCTACATGTATACAATAGAATACTTACGGGGCCATGATAAAGAATGAAATAATGCCATTGGAAGCAACATGGATGGACCTGGAGATTATCATACTAAGGGAAATAAGTCAGGAAGAGGAAGATAAACACCATATGATGTTACTTACGTGTGGCATCTAAAATAGGATACAAATGAACCTATTTACAAAACAGAGACAGACTCATAGACATAGAAAACAAATTTGTGGTTAGCAAAGGGGAAAGTGGGTGGGGAAGAGATAAATTAGGAGTTTGGGATTAGCAGATACAAACTACTATATATGAAATAGATAAACAACAAGGTCTTACTGTACAACACAGGGAACCATATTCAATCTCCTGTAATAGAGTGGAAGGCAAGGGGTAGGGAAATCAAAGGAGGAAATCTAAAGGCCTCAAGGAATGTTGTAAAAGTATAAAGGAAGTCATAATCCTACACTTGTTCATTGATCCTGAGTTCATAATGCTATAATGTTAATTAATATTTTATTTACATATTAATGAAGGGGGCGGAGTCAAGATGACAGCCTGGGAAGACGCAGAGATCACATCTCCCCACAAATAGATCAGTTGCCAGATGCCAGCGGGGGACCTGAGACCCAAGCAGACTGCGGGAACCCCGCAGCAACCAGGTAGGACCTGGGGCAAGTCAGGGGGGCGGGGAAGGGGAAGCCACACTGGACCAGCGCCCCTGGGGGGTGGCTGGGGGAGGTCTGGAGGGACCGTTGAGGGCTGGGGAGATCAGGAAACTGCAACTGGGTTTCTCCCACCCAGGAGGTCAGGAGGCCTGCTGAGCTCCCCAGCTGGAGGGCCTGCTGGGCCCCCCAGCAGGGTCATCCACCCTCCAAGGCCCCTGCTGGGCTGCCTGGGTCCTGGGGGTGTGTGAAGGAGGGAGGAGGAGTGAGGAGGTGGAGAGGTGGACAGGTGGGGTGGGGGCCTTGAGATTGGGGGATGGGGAGGCGAGAGGGCACTTTGCCTGCCCTCTTGGCCAGGGAGGCCGACTGGGCTCCCAGGCTTGGTCCTTTACTCTCCAGGCCCCCCTCTGGCATGAGGATCCTGGGGGTGTGGGGAGTTGGGGAGGCAGACAGTGGGGGTGGGAAGGGATCTCTCCAGGTCAGAAGAATATGGGAGGCACCGCTGGGTATTTCTTCTGGGCGGGTCCTCCACCTTCCAAGGCTCCTCCAGGCCGTTGATCCTAGAAGTACAGGAGGGAAGCGGTGGGGGGAAAAGAAGAGCGACAGAAGAGGGGAGGGATGCTCTGGGATCAGAAGATCAGGGGAGGAGTGGAAGGCATTTCCGCTGCCCACTGGCCCAAGAAGCCTGCTGGGCTCCTGAGTCTGGTCCCTCGGTCTCTCTGGCTGAGTGGGTCGTACAAGCCTGGGAGGGAGGTAGGAGAGGAGAAGAGGAAGAGAGGCAGACAGCAGTGGGGGGGGGGACCTTGCAGGACCAGAGGATCAGGGGTAGACACTGCGGGAAATCTCCCTACCCACTTGGCACTGGGAGGCCTGTTGTGCCCCCAGGCCTGGTCTTCAGTCCTCCAGGGGCCCCTCTTGGTCTCACTGGTCCTAGGGGTGTAGAAGGAAAGCAGGGAAGAAGAGCAGAAGCAGGCAGGGGAGGGAGCCTTCTGGGATTGGAGGATCAAGGGAGGCAGAGAAGGTATTTCCCCTGCCTACTAGCTCTGGGAAGCCTGCTAGGCTCACAGACCTGGGCTTTCACACTCCAGGCCCCCTCCAGCTGCTTGGGACCTAGGAGAGTGGGGGGTGGGGGAGAGGAAGAGAGGCAGACAGGAACCTTAGGAGACTGGGAGATCTGGGGAAGTGCCACAGGCATTACCCTAGCCCAGTTGGCCCTGAGAAACCTGTTGGGCATCAGAGTCTGGTCTCCTGCCTTTCAGTGCCCCCTGCAGCTGTGAGGGTCCTGGGGGAATAGAAGAGAGGGGGTGAGGAAGAAGAGAACCCAAGGGGGAGCGACCCTCCAAGATTGGAGAAATAGGGGAGGTGCCTAGCATTTCTCCCACCAACTCGGGCACAGGGAGCTCACTGGGTATCTTGACCTGGTCCTTTGCCCACAGGACCAGAGGCCTTTCTGGGCCCCTCTGCCTCATTGGGCCTAAGCCCCATTCCCCACCACCCCCAAGGCCTTTTCGCAGTGTAGGCCCTGCCCACTGCTGAACTCCCCACCCCCCACCCCGCCATCCCTTGTCTAAGACCCACCCCCACAGCCAAGGCCTTTTCTGGCTTTTTGTTTTCTTTTTTTTTCTTTCCACCTCCTCACTTAGGCGATTGCAGTTGTTTTACCTTCCAGCTGTTGCTCCATTGTTTTTGAAATTTTTTCTAACACATCTGTTAGTTTCCTATTACCGTATTTTTTATCTTGCTATTGCTCTGCTCTTCTCCTACCATTTTTTTTAATTGTTTTCATTTTCCTGCTCCACATGGCTTGTGGGATCTTGATTCACAAGCCCAGGGTCAGGTCTGAGCTCCTGAGGTGGGAGCTCTGAGTCCAAAACATTGGACTAGCAGGGAAACCCAGTTCGCAGGGAATATTCATCTGAGTGAGGTCTCCCAGAGGTTCTCAACTCAACACGAAGACCCAGCTATACTCAACAGCCTACAAACTCCAGTGCTTGAAACCTCAGACCAAACACCCAGTGGGAGAGGAACACAATCCCACCCATCCAAAGTGGGGGAAAAATGAGATGACAAAAAAATATGTCACAGATGAAGGAACAAGGTAAAAATACACAAGACCAAATAAATGAGGAGGAAATAGGAAAATTGCCTGAAAAAGCATTCAGAGTAATGATAGTAAAGATGATCCAAAATCTCGATATCAAAATAGAGAATATACAAGAAACAGTTAATAAGGACTCAGAAGAACTAAAGAACAAACAAACAGTAATAGATAACAAAATAACCGAAATTACAAATACTCTAGATGCTACAAACAGCAGAATAACTGAGGCAGAAGAATGAATAAGTGAGTTGGAAGATAGAATGGGGGAAATAACCTCCACAGAGCAGGAAAAAGAAAAAAGAATAAAAGGAATGGAAGACAGTCTCAGAGACCTTGGTGACAACATTAAGCCCACCAACATTCGAATCATAGGCATCCCAGAAGAAAAACAAAGAAAGGGTCTGAGAAAATATTTGAAGAGGTTATAGTGGAAAACTTCCCCAACATGGGAAAGGAAATAATTCATCAAGTCCAAGAAGTGCAGAGAGTCCCATCTAGAATAAACCCAAGGAGAAATACACTGAGGCATATATTAACCAAACTAATGAAAATTAAACACAAAGAAAACATATTAAAAGCAGCAAGAGAAAAGCAACAAATAACATAGAAGGGAAAACGCAAAAGGATAACAGCTTATGTTTCTGCAGAAACTCTGCAGGCCAGAAGGGAGTGGCAGGATATATTGAAAGTCCTGAGAGAGAAAAACCTACAGGCAAGCATACTCTACCCAGCAAGAATCTCATTCAGATTCCATGGAGTAATCAAAAGCTTTACAGACAAGCAACAGCTAAGAGAATTCAGCACCACCAAACCAGCCTTACAACAATTGCTAAAGGAACTTTTCGAAGCAGGAAATACAAGAGAAGGAACAGATCTACAAAAACAACCCCAAAACAATGAACAAAATGGTAATAGGAACATACATGTCAATCATCACATGAATTGTACATGGATTAAATGCTCCAACCAAAAGACATAAACTGGCTGAATGGATACAAAAACAAGACCCTTACATATGCTGCCTACAAGAAACCCACTTCAGACCAAGGGACATATATAGACTGAAAGTAAAGGGATGGAAAAAGATATTCCATGCAAATGGAAGTCAAAAGAAAGCTGGAGTAGCAATACTCATATCAGACACATTAGACTTTAAAGTAAAGACTATTACAAGAGACAAGGAAGGACACTACAGAATAATCAAGGGATCCATCCAAGAAGAACATAGAACAACTGTAAATATCTATGCACCCAACATAGGAGCACGTCAATACATAAGGCAAATGCTAACAGCCATAAAAGGGGAAATCGACAGTAACAGAATAATAGGACGAGACTTGAACACCCCACTTACATCAATGGACAGATCATCCAAACAGAAAATAAATAAGGACATGCAACCTTTACATGACACATTAGGCCATCTCGACTTAATGAATATTTATAGGACATTCCATCCCAAAACGACAGAATACACTTTCTTCTCAAGTGCACATGGAAAATTTTCTAGGAGAGATCACATCTTGGGTCACAAATCAAGCCTCAGTAAATTCAAAAAAATTGAAATCGTATCAAGCATTTTCTCTGACCACAATGACATGAGACTACATATCAATTACTGGAAACAAACTGGAAAAAATACAAACACATGGCGACTAAACAATATGCTATTAAACAACCAAGAAATCACTCAAGAAATCAAAGAGGAAATCAAAAAATACCTAGAAACAAATGACAATGAAAACACAACAACCCAAAATCTATGGGATGCGGCAAAAGCAGTTCTAAGAGGGAAGTTGATAGCAATACAGTCCTAGCTCAAGAAACAAGAAAAATATCAAATAAACAACCTAACCTTAACACCTAAAACAACTACAGAAAGAACAAAAAAACCCCAAAGTGAGCAGAAGGAAAGAAATCAGAAAGATCATATCAGAAATAAATGCAAAAGAAATGAAGGAAACAACATCAAAGATCAATAAAACTAAAAGCTGGTTCTTTGAGAAGATAACAAAATTGATAAACCATTAGCCAGACTCATCAGGAAACAAAGGGAGAAGATTCAACATAGTTTTAGAAGTTTGAGCCTCAGCAATCAGAGAAGACAAAGAAATAAAAGGAATCCAAATTGGAAAAGAAGAAGTCAAATTGTCACTCTTTGCAGATGACATGATATTATATAGAGAAAACCCTAAAGATGCTACCAGAAAACTGCTAGCACTGATAGATGAATTTAGTAAAGTAGCAGGATACAAAATTAATGCACAGAAATCTCTTGCATTCCTATACACTAACAACGAAAGAGCAGAAAGAGAAATTAAGGAAACTCTCCCATTTACCATTGCAACCAAAAGAAGAAAATACCTAGGAGTAAATCTGCCTAAGGAGGCAAAAGATCTGTATGCAGAAAACTATAAGACACTGATAAAAGAAATCAAAGACGACACAAACAGATGGAGGGACATACCATGTTCTTGGATTGGAAGAATCAATATTGTGAAAATGACTATCTTACCCAAAACAATTTGCAGATTCAACGCAATCCCGATCAAATTACCAACGGCATTTTTCACAGAACTAGAACAAGAAATCTTACGATTTGTAGGGAAACACAAAAGACCCCGAATAGCCAAAGCAATCTTGAGAAGGAAAGACGGAGTTGGTGGAATTAGGCTTCCTGACTTCAAACTATACTACAAGGCCACCATGATCCAGACAGTATGATACTGGCACAAAAATAGAAAGTGAGATCAATAGAACAGAATAAAGAACTCAGAGGTAAACCCAAGCATATATGGGCAGCTTATCTTTGACAAAGGAGGCATGAATATACAATGGAAAAAAGACAGCCTCTTCAATAAGTGGTGCTGGGAAAATTGGACAGCAACATGTAAAAGAATGAAAGTAGAACACTTCCTAACACCATACACAAAAAGAAACTCCAAATGGATTAAAGACCTACATGGAAGGCCAGACACTATCAAACTCCTCGAGGAAAACATAGGCAGAACACTCTATGACATCCATCAAAGCAAGATCCTTTCTGACCCACCTCCTAGAATCATGGAAATAAAATCAAGAATAAACAAATGGCACCTCATAAAACTTAAAAGCTTTGGCACAGCGAAGGAAACCATAAAGAAGACTAAAAGGCAACCCTCAGAATGGGAAAAAATAGTTGCCTATGAAACAACGGACAAAGGATTAACCTCCAAAATATACAAGCAGCTCATGCAGCTTCATACCAAAAAAGCAAATAACCCAATCCACAAATGGGCGGAAGACCTAAATAGACATTTCTCCAAGGAAGACAAACAGATGGCCAACAAACACATGAAAAGATGCTCAACATCACTAATCATTAGAGAAATGCAAGTCAAAGCCGCAACGAGGTGTCACCTCACACCGATCAGAATGGCCATCATCACAAAATCTGGAAACAACAAATGTTGGAGAGGGTGTGGAGAAAAGGGAACTCTCCTGCACTATTGGTGGGATTGTAAGTTGGTACAACCACTATGGAAAACAATTTGGAGGTTCCTTAAAAAACTACAACTAGAACTACCATATGATCCAGTAATCCCACTACTGAGCACATACCCAAAGAAAACCATAATCCCAAAAGAAACATGTACCATAATGTTTATTGCAGCACTATTTACAATAGCCAGGACATGGAAGCAACCTAAATGCCCATCAACAAATGAATGGATAAAGAAGATGTGGCATATATATACAATGGAATATTACTCAGCTATAAAAAGGGATGAGATGGAGCTCTATGTAATGAGGTGGGTAGACGTAGAGTCTGTCATACAGAGTGAAGTCAGTCAGAAAGAGAAAGACAAATATTGTATGCTAACTCACATATACGGAATCTAAAAATGGTACTGATGATCTCAGAGACAAGAACAAGGACGCAGGTTCAGAGAATGGACTGGAGAACTCGAGGTTTGGGAGGGGCCGGGGGGTGAAGGGGAAGCTGAGACGAAGCAAGAGAGTAGCACAGACATATATATACTACCAAGTGTAAAGTAGATAGCCAGTGGGAAGCTGTTGTATAACAAAGGGAGTTCAACTCGAGGATGGAAGATGCCTTAGAGGACTGGGACAGGGAGGGTGGGGGGGACTCGAGGGAGGGAGGGAATACGGGGATATGTGTATAAAAACAGATGATTGAACTTGGTGTAACCCCCAAAAAATAATAAATAAATAAATAAAATTTAAAAAAAAAGAAAAGATGACTAGCTACAAATGTCAATATAAATTATTAAATAAACAAAGAAAGTGAAGTGACTGATAAGGTGGTCAGGATAGGCTTCGTAAGAGCAGGAAGGATTAAAAAATAGACATGCAAGAACCCACTGAAATAAAGTGGTTGTACAGGTTTGGAGCAACTAGGAACAGACTTTTAAGTAAAGAAAAGCAAGTCTGAGGACTGACTCCACCTGACTTCAAAACTTACTATAAAGCTGCAGTAATCAAGACAGTATGTTATTCATAAAAGAATAACAAAATAAATGTATGAAACAGAATACAGAGCCTAGAAATACTTACACAAACATAGACAATTAATCTTTGACAAAGGCAGCAAAGGACAGTAGAACAAGGATAGTCTTTTCAACAAATGATGCTGGAATAATTGGACATCCACACGCGAAAAAAAAATGCATCTAGAGACAGACTTTACACCTTTCACAAACAGTAACTCAAATGGACCACACTAAAATGCAAAACCACAGAACTCCCAGAAGATAACACAGAAGAAAATCTAGGTGACAAGTATGATGAGGATATTTTAAATACAACCCCAAAGTACAATCCAGGAAAGAAATAATTGGTAAACTGGACTTCATGACAATTCAAAACTTCTGCTCTGCAAAAGACAATGTCAAGAGAAGGGAAAGACAAGCCACAGGTTATGAGAAAATATCTGCAAAAGGCAGATCTGATAAAGGACTATCATTCAACATTTACAAAGAATTCTTAAAACAGCAATAAGAAAATGGAGAATCTAATTTTTAAAAATGGGCAAAAGGTCTTAACAGACACCTCACTAAAGAAGATATACACATGGCAAGGAAGCATATGAAAAGGTGTTCAATATCACATGTCATTAGGGAATTGAGATTTTTTTCATAAATTTATTTATTTATTTATTCTTGGCTGCATTGGGTCTTCGTTGCTGCGAGGGCTTTCTCTAGCTGTAGCAAGGGTGGGCTACTCTTTGTTGCGGTGCACGGGCTTCTTATTTCAGTGGCTTCTCTTGTTGCTGAGCACTGGCCCTAGGTGCTTCAGTACTTGCGGCACATGGGCTCAGTAGTTGTGGCTGGCGGGCTCTAGAGTGCAGGCTCAGTGGTTGTGGCACATGGGCTTAGTTGCCCCGTGGCATGTGGGATCTTCCTGGACCAGGGATCAAACCCATGTCCCTTGCATTGGCAGGCAGACTCTTAACCACTGTGCCACCAGGGAAGTCCCAGGAATTGAGAATTACAACAATGAGATACCACCACACACCTTTTAGGATGGCCAAAATCCAAAACACTGACAACAGCAAATACTGGAGAGGATGCAAAGCAACACAAATTCAAACACTACTAGTGGGAATGCAAAATGATGCAGCCACTTTGGAAGACAGTCTGGCAGTTTCCTACAAAACTAAACATACTCATCTCACACAATCCAGGAATCACTGTTCTTGGCATGTACTCAAATGCTGACATCTATGTCCACATGAAAACCTGAACACGGAAACTTACGGGAACTTTATTTATAACTGCCAAAACCTGGACGCATTCAAGATATCCTTTAGAAAGTGAATGGATAAATACACTGTGGTATAAACAGACAATGGAATATTATTCAGTGCTAAAAATGAGTTACCAATTCATGAAAAGACATGGAAGAAACTTAAACACATACTACTAAGTGAAAGAAGCCAGTCTGAAAGGGCGGCCTACACACTGGATGATCCCTCCCAACTATCTGAATTCTGGAAAAGGCAAAACCATGGGGACATAAAACAATCAGTCGTTGACAGTATTGCAGGGAGGCATAACACAGAGGGTTTTTAGGGTAGTGAAAACACCCTGTATGATACTACAATGGTGGATACATATCATTATATATTCATCTAAACACACAGAATGTGTAATACCAGGAATAACCCCTCATGTGAACTATGAACTCTGGAGGATAAAGATGTGTCCATGTACCTAAATAGACATTTCTCCAAAGGAGATATTCGGATGGCCAACAGGCACATGAAAAGATGCTCAATATCACTAATTATTAGAGAAATGCAAATCAAAAATACAATGAGGTAGCACCTCACAACACTCAGAATGGCCATCATTAAAAAGCCGACAGGGCTTCCCTGGTGGCGCAGTGGTTAAGAACCCACCTGCCAATGCAGGGGACACGGGTTCAATCCCTGGTCCGGGAAGACCCTACATGCTGCAGAGCACCTGAGCCCGTGCGCCCCAACTACTGAGTCCGCACCCTGCAACTACTGAAGCCTGCCAGCCTAGAGCCTGAGCTCCGCAGCAAGAGAAGCCACTGCACTGAGAAGCCTGCGCACCACAACGAAGAGCAGCCCCTGCTCATCACAACTAGAGAAAGCCCGGGCCCAGCAACAAAGACCCAATGCAGCCAATAAATAAATAAATAAATAAATAAATAAATAAATAAATAAAATTTAAAAACGGTGATCTTCAAGGTTTAAAAAAAAGGAGAAAAAGGCTACAAATAAGAAATGCTGGAGAGGGCCTGGAGAAAAGGGAACCCTCCTACACTGGAGGTAGGAATGTAAATTGGTGCAGCTATTTTAGAAAACAGTATGCAGGTTTCTTAAAAAAACTCAAAATAGAGTTGCCATGTGACCCAGCAATCCCAGTCTGGGGCCTCTATCCAGAAAAAACTGCAATTTGAAAAGATACACGCACCCCAATGTTCACAGCAGCACTATCTACAGTAGCCAAGACATGCGAGCAACCTAATGTCCATCTACAGAGGAGCACATAAAGATCTGCTACATGTATACAATAGAATACTTACGGGGCCATGATAAAGAATGAAATAATGCCATTGGAAGCAACATGGATGGACCTGGAGATTATCATACTAAGGGAAATAAGTCAGGAAGAGGAAGATAAACACCATATGATGTTACTTACGTGTGGCATCTAAAATAGGATACAAATGAACCTATTTACAAAACAGAGACAGACTCATAGACATAGAAAACAAATTTGTGGTTAGCAAAGGGGAAAGTGGGTGGGGAAGAGATAAATTAGGAGTTTGGGATTAGCAGATACAAACTACTATATATGAAATAGATAAACAACAAGGTCTTACTGTACAACACAGGGAACCATATTCAATCTCCTGTAATAGAGTGGAAGGCAAGGGGTAGGGAAATCAAAGGAGGAAATCTAAAGGCCTCAAGGAATGTTGTAAAAGTATAAAGGAAGTCATAATCCTACACTTGTTCATTGATCCTGAGTTCATAATGCTATAATGTTAATTAATATTTTATTTACATATTAATGAAGGGGGCGGAGTCAAGATGACAGCCTGGGAAGACGCAGAGATCACATCTCCCCACAAATAGATCAGTTGCCAGATGCCAGCGGGGGACCTGAGACCCAAGCAGACTGCGGGAACCCCGCAGCAACCAGGTAGGACCTGGGGCAAGTCAGGGGGGCGGGGAAGGGGAAGCCACACTGGACCAGCGCCCCTGGGGGGTGGCTGGGGGAGGTCTGGAGGGACCGTTGAGGGCTGGGGAGATCAGGAAACTGCAACTGGGTTTCTCCCACCCAGGAGGTCAGGAGGCCTGCTGAGCTCCCCAGCTGGAGGGCCTGCTGGGCCCCCCAGCAGGGTCATCCACCCTCCAAGGCCCCTGCTGGGCTGCCTGGGTCCTGGGGGTGTGTGAAGGAGGGAGGAGGAGTGAGGAGGTGGAGAGGTGGACAGGTGGGGTGGGGGCCTTGAGATTGGGGGATGGGGAGGCGAGAGGGCACTTTGCCTGCCCTCTTGGCCAGGGAGGCCGACTGGGCTCCCAGGCTTGGTCCTTTACTCTCCAGGCCCCCCTCTGGCATGAGGATCCTGGGGGTGTGGGGAGTTGGGGAGGCAGACAGTGGGGGTGGGAAGGGATCTCTCCAGGTCAGAAGAATATGGGAGGCACCGCTGGGTATTTCTTCTGGGCGGGTCCTCCACCTTCCAAGGCTCCTCCAGGCCGTTGATCCTAGAAGTACAGGAGGGAAGCGGTGGGGGGAAAAGAAGAGCGACAGAAGAGGGGAGGGATGCTCTGGGATCAGAAGATCAGGGGAGGAGTGGAAGGCATTTCCGCTGCCCACTGGCCCAAGAAGCCTGCTGGGCTCCTGAGTCTGGTCCCTCGGTCTCTCTGGCTGAGTGGGTCGTACAAGCCTGGGAGGGAGGTAGGAGAGGAGAAGAGGAAGAGAGGCAGACAGCAGTGGGGGGGGGGGACCTTGCAGGACCAGAGGATCAGGGGTAGACACTGCGGGAAATCTCCCTACCCACTTGGCACCGGGAGGCCTGTTGTGCCCCCAGGCCTGGTCTTCAGTCCTCCAGGGGCCCCTCTTGGTCTCACTGGTCCTAGGGGTGTAGAAGGAAAGCAGGGAAGAAGAGCAGAAGCAGGCAGGGGAGGGAGCCTTCTGGGATTGGAGGATCAAGGGAGGCAGAGAAGGTATTTCCCCTGCCTACTAGCTCTGGGAAGCCTGCTAGGCTCACAGACCTGGGCTTTCACACTCCAGGCCCCCTCCAGCTGCTTGGGACCTAGGAGAGTGGGGGGTGGGGGAGAGGAAGAGAGGCAGACAGGAACCTTAGGAGACTGGGAGATCTGGGGAAGTGCCACAGGCATTACCCTAGCCCAGTTGGCCCTGAGAAACCTGTTGGGCATCAGAGTCTGGTCTCCTGCCTTTCAGTGCCCCCTGCAGCTGTGAGGGTCCTGGGGGAATAGAAGAGAGGGGGTGAGGAAGAAGAGAACCCAAGGGGGAGCGACCCTCCAAGATTGGAGAAATAGGGGAGGTGCCTAGCATTTCTCCCACCAACTCGGGCACAGGGAGCTCACTGGGTATCTTGACCTGGTCCTTTGCCCACAGGACCAGAGGCCTTTCTGGGCCCCTCTGCCTCATTGGGCCTAAGCCCCATTCCCCACCACCCCCAAGGCCTTTTCGCAGTGTAGGCCCTGCCCACTGCTGAACTCCCCACCCCCCGCCCCGCCATCCCTTGTCTAAGACCCACCCCCACAGCCAAGGCCTTTTCTGGCTTTTTGTTTTCTTTTTTTTTCTTTCCACCTCCTCACTTAGGCGATTGCAGTTGTTTTACCTTCCAGCTGTTGCTCCATTGTTTTTGAAATTTTTTCTAACACATCTGTTAGTTTCCTATTACCGTATTTTTTATCTTGCTATTGCTCTGCTCTTCTCCTACCATTTTTTTTAATTGTTTTCATTTTCCTGCTCCACATGGCTTGTGGGATCTTGATTCACAAGCCCAGGGTCAGGTCTGAGCTCCTGAGGTGGGAGCTCTGAGTCCAAAACATTGGACTAGCAGGGAAACCCAGTTCGCAGGGAATATTCATCTGAGTGAGGTCTCCCAGAGGTTCTCAACTCAACACGAAGACCCAGCTATACTCAACAGCCTACAAACTCCAGTGCTTGAAACCTCAGACCAAACACCCAGTGGGAGAGGAACACAATCCCACCCATCCAAAGTGGGGGAAAAATGAGATGACAAAAAAATATGTCACAGATGAAGGAACAAGGTAAAAATACACAAGACCAAATAAATGAGGAGGAAATAGGAAAATTGCCTGAAAAAGCATTCAGAGTAATGATAGTAAAGATGATCCAAAATCTCGATATCAAAATAGAGAATATACAAGAAACAGTTAATAAGGACTCAGAAGAACTAAAGAACAAACAAACAGTAATAGATAACAAAATAACCGAAATTACAAATACTCTAGATGCTACAAACAGCAGAATAACTGAGGCAGAAGAATGAATAAGTGAGTTGGAAGATAGAATGGGGGAAATAACCTCCACAGAGCAGGAAAAAGAAAAAAGAATAAAAGGAATGGAAGACAGTCTCAGAGACCTTGGTGACAACATTAAGCCCACCAACATTCGAATCATAGGCATCCCAGAAGAAAAACAAAGAAAGGGTCTGAGAAAATATTTGAAGAGGTTATAGTGGAAAACTTCCCCAACATGGGAAAGGAAATAATTCATCAAGTCCAAGAAGTGCAGAGAGTCCCATCTAGAATAAACCCAAGGAGAAATACACTGAGGCACATATTAACCAAACTAATGAAAATTAAACACAAAGAAAACATATTAAAAGCAGCAAGAGAAAAGCAACAAATAACATAGAAGGGAAAACGCAAAAGGATAACAGCTTATGTTTCTGCAGAAACTCTGCAGGCCAGAAGGGAGTGGCAGGATATATTGAAAGTCCTGAGAGAGAAAAACCTACAGGCAAGCATACTCTACCCAGCAAGAATCTCATTCAGATTCCATGGAGTAATCAAAAGCTTTACAGACAAGCAACAGCTAAGAGAATTCAGCACCACCAAACCAGCCTTACAACAATTGCTAAAGGAACTTTTCGAAGCAGGAAATACAAGAGAAGGAACAGATCTACAAAAACAACCCCAAAACAATGAACAAAATGGTAATAGGAACATACATGTCAATCATCACATGAATTGTACATGGATTAAATGCTCCAACCAAAAGACATAAACTGGCTGAATGGATACAAAAACAAGACCCTTACATATGCTGCCTACAAGAAACCCACTTCAGACCAAGGGACATATATAGACTGAAAGTAAAGGGATGGAAAAAGATATTCCATGCAAATGGAAGTCAAAAGAAAGCTGGAGTAGCAATACTCATATCAGACACATTAGACTTTAAAGTAAAGACTATTACAAGAGACAAGGAAGGACACTACAGAGTAATCAAGGGATCCATCCAAGAAGAACATAGAACAACTGTAAATATCTATGCACCCAACATAGGAGCACGTCAATACATAAGGCAAATGCTAACAGCCATAAAAGGGGAAATCGACAGTAACAGAATAATAGGACGAGACTTGAACACCCCACTTACATCAATGGACAGATCATCCAAACAGAAAATAAATAAGGACATGCAACCTTTACATGACACATTAGGCCATCTCGACTTAATGAATATTTATAGGACATTCCATCCCAAAACGACAGAATACACTTTCTTCTCAAGTGCACATGGAAAATTTTCTAGGAGAGATCACATCTTGGGTCACAAATCAAGCCTCAGTAAATTCAAAAAAATTGAAATCGTATCAAGCATTTTCTCTGACCACAATGACATGAGACTACATATCAATTACTGGAAACAAACTGGAAAAAATACAAACACATGGCGACTAAACAATATGCTATTAAACAACCAAGAAATCACTCAAGAAATCAAAGAGGAAATCAAAAAATACCTAGAAACAAATGACAATGAAAACACAACAACCCAAAATCTATGGGATGCGGCAAAAGCAGTTCTAAGAGGGAAGTTGATAGCAATACAGTCCTAGCTCAAGAAACAAGAAAAATATCAAATAAACAACCTAACCTTAACACCTAAAACAACTACAGAAAGAACAAAAAAACCCCAAAGTGAGCAGAAGGAAAGAAATCAGAAAGATCATATCAGAAATAAATGCAAAAGAAATGAAGGAAACAACATCAAAGATCAATAAAACTAAAAGCTGGTTCTTTGAGAAGATAACAAAATTGATAAACCATTAGCCAGACTCATCAGGAAACAAAGGGAGAAGATTCAACATAGTTTTAGAAGTTTGAGCCTCAGCAATCAGAGAAGACAAAGAAATAAAAGGAATCCAAATTGGAAAAGAAGAAGTCAAATTGTCACTCTTTGCAGATGACATGATATTATATAGAGAAAACCCTAAAGATGCTACCAGAAAACTGCTAGCACTGATAGATGAATTTAGTAAAGTAGCAGGATACAAAATTAATGCACAGAAATCTCTTGCATTCCTATACACTAACAACGAAAGAGCAGAAAGAGAAATTAAGGAAACTCTCCCATTTACCATTGCAACCAAAAGAAGAAAATACCTAGGAGTAAATCTGCCTAAGGAGGCAAAAGATCTGTATGCAGAAAACTATAAGACACTGATAAAAGAAATCAAAGACGACACAAACAGATGGAGGGACATACCATGTTCTTGGATTGGAAGAATCAATATTGTGAAAATGACTATCTTACCCAAAACAATTTGCAGATTCAACGCAATCCCGATCAAATTACCAACGGCATTTTTCACAGAACTAGAACAAGAAATCTTACGATTTGTAGGGAAACACAAAAGACCCCGAATAGCCAAAGCAATCTTGAGAAGGAAAGACGGAGTTGGTGGAATTAGGCTTCCTGACTTCAAACTATACTACAAGGCCACCATGATCCAGACAGTATGATACTGGCACAAAAATAGAAAGTGAGATCAATAGAACAGAATAAAGAACTCAGAGGTAAACCCAAGCATATATGGGCAGCTTATCTTTGACAAAGGAGGCATGAATATACAATGGAAAAAAGACAGCCTCTTCAATAAGTGGTGCTGGGAAAATTGGACAGCAACATGTAAAAGAATGAAAGTAGAACACTTCCTAACACCATACACAAAAAGAAACTCCAAATGGATTAAAGACCTACATGGAAGGCCAGACACTATCAAACTCCTCGAGGAAAACATAGGCAGAACACTCTATGACATCCATCAAAGCAAGATCCTTTCTGACCCACCTCCTAGAATCATGGAAATAAAATCAAGAATAAACAAATGGCACCTCATAAAACTTAAAAGCTTTGGCACAGCGAAGGAAACCATAAAGAAGACTAAAAGGCAACCCTCAGAATGGGAAAAAATAGTTGCCTATGAAACAACGGACAAAGGATTAACCTCCAAAATATACAAGCAGCTCATGCAGCTTCATACCAAAAAAGCAAATAACCCAATCCACAAATGGGCGGAAGACCTAAATAGACATTTCTCCAAGGAAGACAAACAGATGGCCAACAAACACATGAAAAGATGCTCAACATCACTAATCATTAGAGAAATGCAAGTCAAAGCCGCAACGAGGTGTCACCTCACACCGATCAGAATGGCCATCATCACAAAATCTGGAAACAACAAATGTTGGAGAGGGTGTGGAGAAAAGGGAACTCTCCTGCACTATTGGTGGGATTGTAAGTTGGTACAACCACTATGGAAAACAATTTGGAGGTTCCTTAAAAAACTACAACTAGAACTACCATATGATCCAGTAATCCCACTACTGAGCACATACCCAAAGAAAACCATAATCCCAAAAGAAACATGTACCATAATGTTTATTGCAGCACTATTTACAATAGCCAGGACATGGAAGCAACCTAAATGCCCATCAACAAATGAATGGATAAAGAAGATGTGGCATATATATACAATGGAATATTACTCAGCTATAAAAAGGGATGAGATGGAGCTCTATGTAATGAGGTGGGTAGACGTAGAGTCTGTCATACAGAGTGAAGTCAGTCAGAAAGAGAAAGACAAATATTGTATGCTAACTCACATATACGGAATCTAAAAATGGTACTGATGATCTCAGAGACAAGAACAAGGACGCAGGTTCAGAGAATGGACTGGAGAACTCGAGGTTTGGGAGGGGCCGGGGGGTGAAGGGGAAGCTGAGACGAAGCAAGAGAGTAGCACAGACATATATATACTACCAAGTGTAAAGTAGATAGCCAGTGGGAAGCTGTTGTATAACAAAGGGAGTTCAACTCGAGGATGGAAGATGCCTTAGAGGACTGGGACAGGGAGGGTGGGGGGGACTCGAGGGAGGGAGGGAATACGGGGATATGTGTATAAAAACAGATGATTGAACTTGGTGTACCCCCCAAAAAATAATAAATAAATAAATAAAATTTAAAAAAAAAAAGAAAAGATGACTAGCTACAAATGTCAATATAAATTATTAAATAAACAAAGAAAGTGAAGTGACTGATAAGGTGGTCAGAATAGGCTTCGTAAGAGCAGGAAGGATTAAAAAATAGACATGCAAGAACCCACTGAAATAAAGTGGTTGTACAGGTTTGGAGCAACTAGGAACAGACTTTTAAGTAAAGAAAAGCAAGTCTGAGGACTGACTCCACCTGACTTCAAAACTTACTATAAAGCTGCAGTGATCAAGACAGGATGATATTCATAAAAGAATAACAAAATAAATGTATGAAACAGAATACAGAGCCTAGAAATACTTACACAAACATAGACAATTAATCTTTGACAAAGGCAGCAAAGGACAGTAGAACAAGGATAGTCTTTTCAACAAATGATGCTGGAATAATTGGACATCCACACGCGAAAAAAAAATGAATCTAGACACAGACTTTACACCTTCCACAAACAGTAACTCAAATGGATCACACTAAAATGCAAAACCACAGAACTCCCAGAAGATAACACAGAAGAAAATCTAGGTGACAAGTATGATGAGGATATTTTAAATACAACACCAAAGTACAATCCAGGAAAGAAATAATTGGTAAACTGGACTTCATGACAATTCAAAACTTCTGCTCTGCAAAAGACAATGTCAAGAGAAAGGAAAGACAAGCCACAGGTTACGAGAAAATATCTGCAAAAGGCAGATCTGATAAAGGACTCTCATTCAACATTTACAAAGAATTCTTAAAACAGCAATAAGAAAATGGAGAGTCTAATTTTTTAAAATGGGCAAAAGGTCTTAACAGACACCTCACTAAAGAAGATATACACACGGCAAGGAAACATATGAAAAGGTGTTCAATATCACATGTCATTAGGGAATTGAGATTTTTTTATAAATTTATTTATTTATTTCTTCTTTGCTGCATTGGGCCTTCGTTGCTGCGAGGGCTTTCTCTAGCTGTAGCAAGGGTGGGCTACTCTTTGTTGTGGTGCAGAGGCTTCTTATTTCAGTGGCTTCTCTTGTTGCTGAGCACTGGCCCTAGGTGCTTCAGTACTTGCGGCACATGGGCTCAGTAGTTGTGGCTGGCGGGCTCTAGAGTGCAGGCTCAGTGGTTGTGGCACATGGGCTTAGTTGCCCCGTGGCATGTGGGATCTTCCTGGACCAGGGATCAAACCCATGTCCCTTGCATTGGCAGGCAGACTCTTAACCACTGTGCCACCAGGCAAGTCCCAGGAATTGAGAATTACAACAATGAGATACCACCACACACCTTTTAGGATGGCCAAAATCCAAAACACTGACAACAGCAAATACTGGAGAGGATGCAAAGCAACACAAATTCATACACTACTAGTGGGAATGCAAAATGATGCAGCCACTTTGGAAAACAGTCTGGCAGTTTCCTACAAAACTAAACATACTCATCTCACACAATCCAGGAATCACTGTTCTTGGCATGTACTCAAATGCTGACATCTATGTCCACATGAAAACCTGAACACGGAAACTTACGGGAACTTTATTTATAACTGCCAAAACTTGGACGCATTCAAGATGTCCTTTAGAAAGTGAATGGATAAATACACTGTGGTATAAACAGACAATGGAATATTATTCAGTGCTAAAAATGAGTTACCAATTCATGAAAAGACATGGAAGAAACTTAAACACATACTACTAAGTGAAAGAAGCCAGTCTGAAAGGGCGGCCTGCACACTGGATGATCCCTCCCAACCACCTGAATTCTGGAAAAGGCAAAACCATGGAGACATAAAAAAATCAGTCGTTGACAGTATTGCAGGGAGGCAGAACACAGAGGGTTTTTAGGGTAGTGAAAACACCCTGTATGATACTACAATGGTGGATACATATCATTATATATTCATCTAAACACACAGAATGTGTAATACCAGGAATAACCCCTCATGTGAACTATGAACTCTGGAGGATAAAGATGTGTCCATGTACCTAAATAGACATTTCTCCAAAGGAGATATTCGGATGGCCAACAGGCACATGAAAAGATGCTCAATATCACTAATTATTAGAGAAATGCCAATCAAAAATACAATGAGGTAGCACCTCACAACAGTCAGAATGGCCATCATTAAAAAGTCGACAGGGCTTCCCTGGTGACGCAGTGGTTAAGAACCCACGTGCCAATGCAGGGGACACGGGTTCAATCCCTGGTCCGGGAAGATCCTACATGCCGCAGAGCAACTGAGCCCGTGCGCCCCAACTACTGAGTCCGCACCCTGCAACTACTGAAGCCTGCCAGCCTAGAGCCTGAGCTCCGCAGCAAGAGAAGCCACTGCACTGAGAAGGCTGCGCACCACAACGAAGAGCAGCCCCTGCTCATCACAACTAGAGAAAGCCCGGGCCCAGCAACAAAGACCCAATGCAGCCAATAAATAAATAAATAAATAAATAAATAAATAAATAAATTTTAAAAACGGTGATCTTCAAGGTTTAAAAAAAAAGAGAAAAAGGCTACAAATAAGAAATGCTGGAGAGGGCCTGGAGAAAAGGGAACCCTCCTACACTGGAGGTAGGAATGTAAATTGGTGCAGCTATTTTAGAAAACAGTATGGAGGTTTCTTAAAAAAACTCAAAATAGAGTTGCCATGTGACCCAGCAATCCCAGTCTGGGGCCTCTATCCAGAAAAAACTGCAATTTGAAAAGATACACGCACCCCAATGTTCACAGCAGCACTATCTACAGTAGCCAAGACATGCGAGCAACCTAATGTCCATCTACAGAGGAGCACATAAAGATCTGCTACATGTATACAATAGAATACTTACGGGGCCATGATAAAGAATGAAATAATGCCATTGGAAGCAACATGGATGGACCTGGAGATTATCATACTAAGGGAAATAAGTCAGGAAGAGGAAGATAAACACCATATGATGTTACTTACGTGTGGCATCTAAAATAGGATACAAATGAACCTATTTACAAAACAGAGACAGACTCATAGACATAGAAAACAAATTTGTGGTTAGCAAAGGGGAAAGTGGGTGGGGAAGAGATAAATTAGGAGTTTGGGATTAGCAGATACAAACTACTATATATGAAATAGATAAACAACAAGGTCTTACTGTATAACACAGGGAACCATATTCAATCTCCTGTAATAGAGTGGGAAGACAAGGGGTAGGGAAATCAAAGGAGGAAATCTAAAGGCCTCAAGGAATGTTGTAAAAGTATAAAGGAAGTCATAATCCTACACTTGTTCATTGATCCTGAGTTCATAATGCTATAATGTTAATTAATATTTTATTTACATATTAATGAAGGGGGCGGAGTCAAGATGACAGCCTGGGAAGACGCAGAGATCACATCTCCCCACAAATAGATCAGTTGCCAGATGCCAGCGGGGGACCTGAGACCCAAGCAGACTGCGGGAACCCCGCAGCAACCAGGTAGGACCTGGGGCAAGTCAGGGGGGCGGGGAAGGGGAAGCCACACTGGACCAGCGCCCCTGGGGGGTGGCTGGGGGAGGTCTGGAGGGACCGTTGAGGGCTGGGGAGATCAGGAAACTGCAACTGGGTTTCTCCCACCCAGGAGGTCAGGAGGCCTGCTGAGCTCCCCAGCTGGAGGGCCTGCTGGGCCCCCCAGCAGGGTCATCCACCCTCCAAGGCCCCCGCTGGGCTGCCTGGGTCCTGGGGGTGTGTGAAGGAGGGAGGAGGAGTGAGGAGGTGGAGAGGTGGACAGGTGGGGTGGGGGCCTTGAGATTGGGGGATGGGGAGGCGAGAGGGCACTTTGCCTGCCCTCTTGGCCAGGGAGGCCGACTGGGCTCCCAGGCTTGGTCCTTTACTCTCCAGGCCCCCCTCCGGCATGAGGATCCTGGGGGTGTGGGGGGTTGGGGAGGCAGACAGTGGGGGTGGGAAGGGATCTCTCCAGGTCAGAAGAATAGGGGAGGCACCGCTGGGTATTTCTTCTGGGCGGGTCCTCCACCTTCCAAGGCTCCTCCAGGCCGTTGATCCTAGAAGTACAGGAGGGAAGCGGTGGGGGGAAAAGAAGAGCGACAGAAGAGGGGAGGGATGCTCTGGGATCAGAAGATCAGGGGAGGAGTGGAAGGCATTTCCACTGCCCACTGGCCCAAGAAGCCTGCTGGGCTCCTGAGTCTGGTCCCTCGGTCTCTCTGGCTGAGTGGGTCGTACAAGCCTGGGAGGGAGGTAGGAGAGGAGAAGAGGAAGAGAGGCAGACAGCAGTGGGGGGGGGACCTTGCAGGACCAGAGGATCAGGGGTAGACACTGCGGGAAATCTCCCTACCCACTCGGCACCGGGAGGCCTGTTGTGCCCCCAGGCCTGGTCTTCAGTCCTCCAGGGGCCCCTCTTGGTCTCACTGGTCCTAGGGGTGTAGAAAGAAAGCAGGGAAGAAGAGCAGAGGCAGGCAGGGGAGGGGGCCTTCTGGGATTGGAGGATCAAGGGAGGCATAGAAGGTATTTCCCCTGCCTACTAGCTCTGGGAAGCCTGCTAGGCTCACAGACCTGGGCTTTCACACTCCAGGCCCCCTCCAGCTGCTTGGGACCTAGGAGAGTGGGGGGTGGGGGAGAGGAAGAGAGGCAGACAGGAACCTTAGGAGACTGGGAGATCTGGGGAAGTGCCACAGGCGTTACCCTAGCCCAGTTGGCCCTGAGAAACCTGTTGGGCATCAGAGTCTGGTCTCCTGCCTTTCAGTGCCCCCTGCAGCTGTGAGGGTCCTGGGGGAATAGAAGAGAGGGGGTGAGGAAGAAGAGAACCCAAGGGGGAGTGACCCTCCAAGATTGGAGAACTAGGGGAGGTGCCTAGCATTTCTCCCACCAACTCGGGCCCAGGGAGCTCACTGGGTACCTTGACCTGGTCCTTTGCCCGCAGGACCAGAGGCATTCCTGGGCCCCTCTGCCTCATTGGGCCTAAGCCCCATTCCCCACCACCCCCAAGGCCTTTTCGCAGTGTAGGCCCTGCCCACTGCTGAACTCCCCCCCCCGCCCCGCCATCCCTTGTCTAAGACCCACCCCCACAGCCAAGGCCTTTTCTGGCTTTTTGTTTTCTTTTTTTTTCTTTCCACCTCCTCACTTAGGCGATTGCAGTTGTTTTACATTCCAGCTGTTGCTCCATTGTTTTTGAAATTTTTTCTAACACATCTGTTAGTTTCCTATTACCGTATTTTTTATCTTGCTATTGCTCTGCTCTTCTCCTACCATTTTTTTTAATTGTTTTCATTTTCCTGCTCCACATGGCTTGTGGGATCTTGATTCACAAGCCCAGGGTCAGGTCTGAGCTCCTGAGGTGGGAGCTCTGAGTCCAAAACATTGGACTAGCAGGGAACCCAGTTCGCAGGGAATATTCATCTGAGTGAGGTCTCCCAGAGGTTCTCAACTCAACACGAAGACCCAGCTATACTCAACAGCCTACAAACTCCAGTGCTTGAAACCTCAGACCAAACACCCAGTGGGAGAGGAACACAATCCCACCCATCCAAAGTGGGGGAAAAATGAGATGACAAAAAAATATGTCACAGATGAAGGAACAAGGTGAAAATACACAAGACCAAATAAATGAGGAGGAAATAGGAAAATTGCCTGAAAAAGCATTCAGAGTAATGATAGTAAAGATGATCCAAAATCTCGATAACAAAATAGAGAAAATACAAGAAACAGTTAATAAGGACTCAGAAGAACTAAAGAACAAACAAACAGTAATAGATAACAAAATAACCGAAATTACAAATACTCTAGATGCTACAAACAGCAGAATAACTGAGGCAGAAGAATGAATAAGTGAGTTGGAAGATAGAATGGGGGAAATAACCTCCACAGAGCAGGAAAAAGAAAAAAGAATAAAAGGAATGGAAGACAGTCTCAGAGACCTTGGTGACAACATTAAGCCCACCAACATTCGAATCATAGGCATCCCAGAAGAAAAACAAAGAAAGGGGTCTGAGAAAATATTTGAAGAGGTTATAGTGGAAAACTTCCCCAACATGGGAAAGGAAATAATTCATCAAGTCCAAGAAGTGCAGAGAGTCCCATCTAGAATAAACCCAAGGAGAAATACACTGAGGCACATATTAACCAAACTAATGAAAATTAAACACAAAGAAAACATATTAAAAGCAGCAAGAGAAAAGCAACAAATAACAA